>NC_137604.1:56159517-56344517 GCF_963280865.1 Gymnoscopelus braueri
GCAAGCACGCACGTGACGTTTATTAAATTATGGCCGATAAATGTATTCTTTGGTAGATAAAATATAATCTTGCCGGTCATGGTGGCCGGCTCAAATATTGCCAAGCGGAAAGTCTCGCCCATATATGACATGTCACTATGACTCAGACACAACCATAAACAAACCCGATGGCTATATATGGGCATGTATGGAGATGCAGTTGTCCAGTGCACTCGAGGGAGTGCACTGCCCGGTCGTTCGGATATGCCGTTGTCCAGAACTGGCAATCCGACCGACATGTCCATATATAGGCATATATGGATATCCGGTAGTCCAGAACCGCCGATCCAACTGATAGGCCCATATATAGGCATGCATATATGGCCATATACTGATGACATCAGGGATCTCCATATATGGGCTCAAAAGGGACAAGGACTGACAGATACAGATATCTATACAGTACAGTATGGGCATAAAAGGGACATGGGCAGACAGATACAGCCCAAACGTCTAGTTACTATAACACCCTTGGGAGCAATCCACACTGGCAGCTGTAACTAGGTGCGCTGCTGTGTGTGTGTGTGTGTGTGTGTGTGTGTGTGTGTGTGTGTGTGTGTGTGTGTGTGTGTGTGTGTGTGTGTGTGTGTGTGTGTGTGTGTGTGTGTGTGTGTGTGTGTGTGTGCGCGCGCGCTGCGCGCGACAATAGATACCAAAGGATACAACCCTGTAAAGAGAATCTAATTAAAACTCGCCACAAGGGACACATCTCTCTCTCTCTCTCTCAAACACAATGAACACTCCAACTGAAGGATTGTTCAACAGCTGACTTAATCCTGTCGCCTTCGAGCTGCAGTGAAAGATAAAGATATATAGAAAGAGAGATGAAAATTGAGACACAGAGAGGGGTTTCTGATGCCCGTGAGCAGGGAACAAAATTAACACAAACCAACCGCCAATGGCGTGTAAGATTTCCTCTTTGGCTTGTAAAATTACGGAGATTACCCAGACATTCTGGAGTGTAAAATAAACATTAGGAGCCACTCCAGCTTCCTGAATTCCTTTATTTTCATATACAAGAAACAGTTGTCTGTTTGTGATTCTGTCTAAAGAGATACTTCTTAAAGAGGTGCAGGCACTTATAGTATATAAGTGCGTGTGGGTGTCCATTTGTAGCATGAGATATATGTTGCAATTACATAGCCTGCAAGCAATCAAGCAATCTCACCAGGCGAATGTCCTTAAATGAATGCATCCGAAAATAGTCAGCAAGTGTATTAAATCATCTAAAAGAAGAAGCGTTTTCAGTGGCGTTGTGGCACCGTCATAATCAGAGGGAGTCGCATAACATATTTGACGCGCGCTCGCACACACACACACACACACACACACACACACACACACACACACACACACACACACACACACACACACACACACACACACACACACACACACACACACACACACACACACACACACACAGTGAAGTTGAACCATTTTCAATGTAATGCGTCCCAGGACCCACAGGTGATCTTTTACCTACATAGTCTCACTGTAACTATCTGAATAAAGCATGAAAATGCCACCAATACATTTGAAAGAAAGGAAATCTTTAGTCTTGGCAAAGGTGTGTATCAACACGATCTGAGTTACTGTAGTGTAGGCCATATTGCATTATCAATGATCTATCTTGTTAATACATGATCTGGGTCGTGTTTTGACAACGGAAACACAAACGTCTAGACGTCATTCAGTGTATGCCTCTGACTATATCAGTACCCCCAACTCTAAACACATGTCAGAGAGAAGGATTGCAAAGAATGAAATGAGTGTAAAAACTTGTAGTGTGAGTGTAAAAAACATCATGAAAGCTATGAGTGCGATTATTTCATGAGACATTGGACAATGTTAGAAATAATGAAAACATTGGGTGTAACAGTAGGACACACAGTCAAAAACTGATCTGCATGTTAACAAATTCGTCAGTTCATTCACTGCCTCCACATAGTAACGCATCCGCCGCCGTGCTTGCCATCACAACCACCTGTCCAAGGTGATCGCCCTGTTTTACACAGAACCACAAACACACAGAAAGAAAGAGAGGATTACACATCGGGAGCAACACAACAACACTAGCATTCTTGTGGCGTTGTCCTCTCTCAGCATAGGCGCTCTCTCCCTAATTAAAGCTCAGACAAGCAAGGAGTGTTTGTTTTGAAGCTCAATGTTTAGCATGCATAGGACGGAAAAAGGAGAGGAGGAAAGGAGAGAAAAAGAGGATTCAGAGAGCTTACGCAAATCTCTCTGGCTGTCTCGGATTGATATGGGGTTCGTTTGTTGCGTTCCCGCTTTCTCTTGGCCATTCTCCGTCTTTCACTACGGTTCTGTTGTTCTTTTGTTCGGCTCATGACATTGATCCATGCCACCCCCATTTCTGTACGTGTGGCGGCAGCAATCAGTACACCACAGGAATGCGCCTGAGGGTAGGTATATAGGCACGAGAGCCAACGGCGGTGATCAGAATGAACACGCTGAGCAGGCCCAGATTAACACAGTGTGGTGCCCCAGATGTACCCCCCCCCCCCCCCCCGCCGCCTCCTACCACAAAAACAAGTGAAATGTAGCCTACTATATAAATAACACATTTAAGCCTATATTATAGCCAAAGTACAGGCTCACCACACACATGATAGGCCTACCATAGATAGACATGGGCATACAAATGCCATATTGGCCCTTACACTGATGCTAAAATCGGGATCCAACACCCAATGCAACAGATTATTTCCATCATAAATGGCCTGTATGGGGACTACATGCAAAACTACTACAGGGTATATCTAAACATATCATTTTCTCTCTCTCTTTCTCTCTTTCAAGCTCTCCAGGCCTCTGTGGTGCTGAAACATACTACGTCATTCAGAAGTATGCAGGTTACTGAGTGACGCACAACACATCAACATAAGCCTTACCTTGAGAAAGAACAACCTCATTCTTGACTTTGCGCATGCAAAGTCACTAATTAGATCCTCATAAAATAACCTGTAATGAGTGGGGCTGCAGTTCTCACTTCCTCATCGACCTGACGACAATCTCCCAGTTTATGACACCAAACAAAAAAGCTTGTGATCATCACGGGTGCATTTTTTATTGTGGCAAACATCAAACACACAACCACACAGTGTTAACAGAACTGTTACTTTTCAGAATTCAAAGGAACGTACACAACTACAGACACAAACAGCAAACACAACCCAACAACACAGAACACAGTCCCTGGATGTCTATTCCAGGCACATTTCCATGGGATTCAACCAGAATAATGGCTCTAGCCCCAAGATGCCGACAGGCAGTAAACCTGATTAGATGTTTTGCTTCTCTGGTGCTTCTGTTGTGTGAATGGAACTCAACAGAACTACACTGGAATCAATACAGCCACAGGGGAATACATCAAATTTAACTGAGATTACTGTCATGATTTAGACACTCAGTGAGCGTCAAAGTGCATGATGTTGACGATGTGCCTGAACATGTATGTGTTTTCACAGCCAAGTGCTCCACAACATTAATACATTTTGACTCTCTCCTCCCCCTCCCCTATAGTTGACGTGACTCCATATTTAGGCGTATTTGCCGATTCGCCTGGACGTCAGGTATGTCCAGGCCACATATGGGCATTCTGTGCGCCCGCCACAGACACTGCCCGCCTGCCACAACTTGAACGTCTTATATACTGTATACTGTATATTAGGCCGATGCCCATTGGGAACCGGCCTTTTTCTGAATACGGTCCCTTCATTTGCACATTATTTACAATACATGGATTTTGGAGGTACAAGCATATATTACATACATATTAATACCTAGAATTATGTTATAATGACAGAGGCTTGCAAAAATGCATTATTTGCAACCAACTAGGCCTGTCCCCGACTAAGGATTTGTATTGTCGAATGTGATTGGCGACTAATTGCCAATAGTCGACTGGCAGTCGACTAAGGACAAGTGCATGATTCGACTGAGATTGGCAGTCGAATCAGTCTGATTCAATGCCAATCTCTCAGTCAAATCATGCCAAAAATATGTTATGCAATAGAGGAACATTCCATTTGGGCTGTAGGGGTGCTTAGTGTCTGATTTAACATATACTATTGGTTTCTCCCAATAAATCATGATGTATATCCTATTTTTTGGCAAACTATTAGTTAATTAATATAAGAAACTAGGCCAATCTCTCAGTCGAATAATAAAAAAAAAGAAATATATATATATATATTTTTTTATAATTCGACTAAGAGATTGGCAGTCGACTCAGACACCCCTCGACTAATTAGTCGACTATTCGACTACCAGAGGTCAGGCCTAAAACCAACATATGTACTCAAGGAAAGTCTGTTACTTTCCAGTTTATCATCTGTCAGGACTCAGGACTCTAGGCTAGAAGTGATAAACTCTGCGGCACCAAAAATGCACGACGAAAATGTTTGTGTGCACCTAAATTGTGTGCTCCTATACACAATTTAGTCGCGCCAGTGCAACAAAATTTATAAAGTGGATATGAGGGGGCTCTTTCACACACACACACACACACACACACACACACACACACACACACACACACACACACACACACACACACACACACACACACACACACACACACACACACACACACACAAACTCTCAATCTCTCTCTCTCTTAAATTTTACTCAGTGTGATTTCCCCGGAGTATGTCCACGAGAGCCAGTGCTATACCTCAACCTTAACGCTGACACTCACTCCCAATACCAACTCCAAGCCTGTGTGTGTGTGTGTGTGTGTGTGTGTGTGTGTGTGTGTGTGTGTGTGTGTGTGTGTGTGTGTGTGTGCATGTGACTGGAGGTGCAACACAGTGGTTCACTCTCTCTTCCATCACTACAGGGATGGGACATGGCCTTATGATCTAATCACTAGTTGATCAGCTGTTTGGTTAAATCAACTGAGCAGCATGATGAAAATAGATAAAGGGGTTTTGTGGGATTTCGATTGGCTTATCGAGTTATTAACATTTAAAGTCCAATCCACGCTCTATAATATCTAGAGGGCGGATTGCCCCGCCCCCAGCTATTCATTTCTATGAAAGTTGCTCAGTGGCGTTTGAAGCGCCCAGAAGTCTGCCGGAAGTATAATATTGGGTTTATTGGGTCTATGCCATAGAGTCTGCCGGAGGTACCAATATTAGGTCCTGAGCAGGCGCACAAGCGGTAGATGCGGGCAGAGTAGCATTTTATATGCGGAAGTGTTGCAATCCCAGATTTGGCCACCAGGCGACGGCCGCTTCACTGTTTTACCGCTGCTCTGGGGGCTTGGCCAGGATGCAGACACAAGAGCAGCAACACTTTAACAACGTTAAAACTGTATTTGCTGTTATATGTTTATTTAAGATGGAAATGTTTGTGAAAAGTTAAACAGACCCATTTTTTGACGATAGGAAATGTTGCATTGAAAATTTCTGTCAATTAATTTCTTTCGGAATGTACAGTATGCATATATAATTATTATTTGTTGAGGGAGGTACATCATTGCGTGGTTCGAGGCCATGCCGCCAGCAGATTTCGAACGCTATTCATTTAGGGATCACCGTTGGTTCTAACGAGCAACTATATCCCTCTGATTAGCTGATTAGTGGCACAAACACACATACGCGCATGCACACACACACACTTCATTTATAGGGTTCATTCAGTCTCACATGGGTGGGGGGGGTGACTCATTATGACATAAATTCAATATGTAACTTTCTGCTCCCATTTTAGTTATACACTTAATTAAACAGGATAGCTTCTCAGGATTTTAATTAGGGTGTGTGTGTGTGTGTGTGTGTGTGCGTGTGCGTGTGCGTGTGCGTGCAAGTAGCTTTTCCCAGGGCTGAATAAGAGGAATTAAAATAATCTAGTATACACAATTTATTTTTCTCTGTCACTCCATCCGCTGATAAAACAGCCTCTCACTCTCCTCATCACAATCCCATTTCCTCCTCCTATCACTCCCATTACTTTTAACTGCCTGTAGGTTGTTTTCCGTTTCCAACAACCCTCTCAGTATTCTCTCTCTCTCTCTGTCTGTCTGTCTGTCTGTCTGTCTGTCTGTCTGTCTGTCTGTCTGTCTGTCTGTCTGTCTGTCTGTCTGTCTGTCTGTCTGTCTGTCTCTCTACTAACCCCCCCAACACACACTTTATTTGACCCAACCTGGCTTTCTTTATGCCTCTGCATCAAAGCAGCTTGGTCTTAGATTAAGTGGCAAGCCCCAAGACTCCTTTATGAACACTTGCGTGTGGGTGAACGCACTAACACACACACACACACACACACACACACACACACACACACACACACACACACACACACACACACACACACACACACACACACACACACACACACACACACACACACCAAAAGATATGACTGAGCCAACGAATGGATGAGTGAATGTGCAAGCAAGTGTGTTTTTAAGCACGTGTGTGTGTGTGTGTGTGTGTGTGTGTGTGTGTGTACACATGTGACACAGGTCAGGGAATTGTCTCTCCTACCAACAGAGGCCATGTGGAGCCTGTCTAACCCTCTGCTTCTATGTGTGTCAGACAGACAGCGAGCAAACCTCCTTGAACCATGCTGTCTGTCTGCACAACACTGCTGCATTAGGATGGACAGGCGGGGGCGCTGCTGAGCCTGGAAACCAAGGACAGGCTGCCATGACTCAGAGGAAGATGTAGTAACATGGAAACGTCAGTCAGTCTCTTAGCAGTCTGTATTCTTAGCACCTTTAATAAATACAGTATAGGCTTAGAGTTGTGTGTGTTCGTGTGTGTGTCTGCAGGGCTTCATACAGTAGAAAATATGGATTGGGGAAACTGTTAACACGGGTATTCCCACTACATTTTCCATTTTACACACTTATCCACAGCGACTTGCAAAGTGCAACCAACAGGATAAGTGGTTGAGTATTTAGCGTGCTATGAAATTATATGTGCTACAAAGTAACTAGGCCATTCTTTAAGCCCTGCAACCTTACTAGTGGGGAAAATAATGAATTGAAATGTTTAAGTTGTCATTAGTGGCAGAATTGGACACACACACACACACACACACACACACACACACACACACACACACACACACACACACACACACACACACACACACACACACACACACACACACACACCAAAATCAGTAAGGTTCATTCTGCAATCTTCCTATTAGATTATGAGATATCTATCGTGCAAAGTCACAATTTTTAAGCAAGCCGGCACTCTTCCTCTCTCTCCCCACAAAAAAAAGTACAAAAAAAATGGAGACTGCACAAAAACTAATTGCCACCACTTCTTTACACCCGTAAACATGTGACAATGAAATGTATTCTGATTCTAAAATGTATCTTAAAAACAGCTTAGTGTCAAAGTAGTGTCAAGTACAGTATGCAACAAGAGATATCAACATCTAGTCCTACACCACAGAACCTCTGCTCACATGGATTTGATTTGATTTTGATAAAAGATATACCAGTAAAATCACAATATAACTTAAACCCAGGATGACACATCAAAGCGTAATGAAACACTGTAGTGCTTAGAAATTGTATTAAAAAGTGTCATTCTTCATGTTGGGATATGACAGTATGGAGTTAACCAGGATGAAATGGGGAATTCATCACTATAAAATGTGGCATCGTGGGTGGAATTGCTAAACATCTCTAACAGCCACAGTGGGTGGAGTAGCGTATACACATTATTCCAGTGTATCCTGTACATGTTGTGCAAACAGGACACGCTTAGATTGGTTTTAGTAAATTGTCCGTAATGATACATAATTTTATAGGGATTAATTAGCCTAAGTGATACAGCTATGAAAATTGGATGATTAACTGTAGTTCATATTTGACAAGGACTGTTTGGATCACTCAACGATGTGTGCTGTATTTAAATCAGGATGCTGTTCAACACAGGCTGCAGCTGAGCTGATGTTTGTCATTAGTGTTCTCTATTTCTCGGTTTCATTGACATAAACACATTCCTTTACATTCAAGATTGGTATTATGGTGAAATGATTCAATTACAATTCAACACCCTCAGTAGAATGCAACTGTTCATAGGTAAGCCTACTTGGTTATTGCTACTCTGGGGTTAAGGGAGTGAATGTCAATATTTATGAAGCTTTAATGGTAAAACTCAAGCCTCCGTGAGGACCTGAACACTGGATGTCTCATGCTGCAACGTTCATACTTTACTGAAGCTCTGCCCTCAATACCGTTTTATGTCCTAATCAATATGTCAACAGGATATTCAACGTTGACACTCCACAGTAATATACTTTAGCATGTCGTTCTTTTAAATGTTCTTGTTTCATTAACTAGGAACAAATATTGTAAGCATTGCTTTTGTTATCATATATTGGTAATTTTAAAACAATGTTGATGTTAGCCTTCATTCCACGAGTACAGACCACGCCTTCAAACCAAACATTGTTTAACATTCTTTATTTAGAAAAGAAGGAGATGGACCTGTCAGGAAAGGAATTGGTTATGCATGGCTTAGGAGATGGAGGGAAGGAAGGGAAGGGAAGGAGGGTGGGAAGGAAGGGAGGCTTTAGGGGTGGGGATGTAGGAGTGGAGATGGAGGAGGAGCTGATGTGTAGACAGGGAGGTGATGAGGAAGGGGGTGAGGATGAGGGAGTGAAGACAAGGGGTACGATTTATCTAGTGAGGAGGGTAAGTGAAGGATGTAAGGTGTGAGGATGGTGAGAGGATGCCTAGGGTGAGGTGAGCTGGAGGGAGTGAGAACAGAGGAAGGGGAGGTGGGGATGAAGGGGCATGTGAAGCCTGGATAAGGGGCGCAAATGGGAGTGTGGGACGGAGGGCGTCGTGGCCCTGGGGAGGGATGAAGGACGGGGCCCAGTGGGGGCGCGGCCCTGGGGGAGGGAAGGGCGAAGCCCTGGTGGGGGAGGAAGGGTGTAGCCCTGGTGGGGGAGGAAGGGCGTAGCCCTGATGAGGGGTGGAAGGGCGCGCGAAGCCCTGAGGGGGGAGGCATAACCATGTGGCTCCAGGGGGGGTGGAGACCTGAGTATTTGGCTTAGGGTCTGAGGAGATAGGCGTCCGTCTTGGCAGTAATCTGTGGACGCACCATCACTCGAGACCCCAAAAGAGAAAGCATAATTAGTCATTAATTAGAACATTTACTGGACCATGGATATGTGGGCGTTCCTAAGGTCTTGGACATTGGTTCTAAAATACGTGTGTATGCTTGAGAAGTCCAACGCCCGTTGGTGCCTCTTCTGGATGCAGTAGAAGCAGCACCGATTCGGAATGAATGGCCGGAGAAGTTACCTACGGGGTATCCGGCTTTGGTAGGAGTGAGAGGGACGAAGGGCGTAGCCCTGGGGAGGGAGGAAGGGCGAAGCCCTGATGAGGTTGAGGAACCGGTGACGGGTAGCGATGGAACGGGTGTCTGTGTTGAACGGTTGAGTAGGAAGGGCGTGGGAGGAGCGCCTGGTATGGAAGTGATGGACCAAGGGTTCGTAAGGGCTGAGATAGGAGTTGCTTAAACAGATGGGAGTCGTTTGATGTTTTGTTGTATGCTACGTTTTAGCACTAGACATGGGGTGAGGTGCTCCAGTCAGAAGTTAGGTTGTTGCTTGGTTGGTTGCTTGGTTGGAAGACTTGCGAAGTATGTTGATCCATCCAGCGAGGATATCGGGAATGTATTGCTGGATGGTAGGGTGAGGAGCACCGATGGAGAGTTTGTTATGGGGTTGATAGGTAGGTGTGTTTTATGGTCATGGCGTTGACCAGGGATAAGTGACGTAGGGGAAGAGCGTGATGAGGTATGGGGACAGAACGGTAGGTTGAAGGTGGAATTGTTGTTGACGATCCGGGCAATCCTTCTGCTGGATACTGGTAGGACTGAGAAGGGTGATCTTTGTTGGAGATTAGGTTGGCTGTCTGAGTGTATAGAACAGAGCGGCTGGTCAATATAGGAGCCCAAAAGAAGCCGCGACAATGGTCTGGTGGATTCGAACGGTACGTGTAATCGAATGGCTTTAACTGGGTAGTCGATTCTTGTAATCGAATGGCATCTTCGGCTACTTTTTTAGCAATCAATGATCTTTGCATCCTCTTCAGCTGACTCCTCTGTGGATGGATGAATGAACAGAGGGTGAAGGGATGGAGGGAGGCGCTCTGTGCCGAGGGAAGGGGAGGCACGCAGTGCCGAGGGAGGGAGGAACGAGCGGAGGAAGGGAGGGAGGCACGCTGTGCAGATCCGAGGGAGGGAGGCACGCAGTGCCGATCCAAGGGAGGGAGGCATGCAGTGCCGAGGGGCGGGAAGGCAGGCACGCAATGCCGATTCAATGGAGGGAGGCACGCAGTGCCGATCCGGGGGAGGAAGGAACGGGAGGAGGAAGAGATGGAGGGAGGAACGAGCGGAGGAAGGGAGGGAGGCACGCTGTGCAGATCCGAGGGAGGAGGAGGCGCACGGCGCCGGTCCGAAGGAGGAGGAGGCGCAAGGAGCCGGTGGAGGGAGGAGGAGGCGCACGGCGCCGATCCGAGGGAGGAGGTGAAGGGAGACGCATGGCGTCAGGAGGAGGGCGTGCTTTGCCAGTCCGAGGGAGACGCAGGGCGGCGGGAGGAGGCGGCGCGCAACGCCAATCCGAGGGAGGAGGCATATGGCGCCGATCCGAGGGAAGAGGCGCTGGTCCGAGGGAGGGCGGGAGGGATGAATTGGTGGGAGGAGGGGTGAATGATGGATGGAGGGGAGGGATGGATGGATGAAGGCTGCATGGGACCAGCTGGATGTTGACTTGATGTAGGCCAACGTGTGCTCTGAAGTTGAACTGCGGTTGCAGGGAGAGACATCTGATGGGGATTTGGTGCAGGCGGTCTCTGGCAGCTGTAGTGGTGTTACTGCTGTGGCAGTGCCGAGTTGTGCTGGATTGGCGCAGATGCTCTTGGGGCAGCCATGATGGACGTCGCTACTGCGTGACGATCCTGGGGCTGTGGAAGGTCCCGTCGTTGCCGGGTAGAGGTGGAAGCCATGTGATGATGACTGCTGTGGCTGCTGTGCTGGGTAGAAGGGCAGCTAGAGCTCGAGGCCAAGAGCGTACGGTGGCATCTGTACAGCGGCTGCAGAGAGAAAAGGGGGGGGGGGTGACACACAAGGGTGGGGTGGGAGGGAAGAAAAGAGGAGGTTGCTCCGAATGCCCATGACCGTTGGGGGGCATCTGAGTGGGGGGTGAAGGTGCTAGCCGGCCCGGTGCAAAACACCGGCTGACTAGCGGCCTCGGGGACGGAAGCAGGGGAGAGACAGGGTTAGAGGGAGGTTGGATGATTGTGCAAGGGGTAGGATGACAGTGAAGCCTGCGACAACGGGGATGAAAACCTTTGCCAGGAGGTTTGGTAAGATGGGGGAGGGATGGGGTAAAGGGGGATAAAAGGAGGGAAGGGAGGGGGGAGGGAGCAGGCACGGGGGTGAGGGGAAAGCATGGAGTAGTGAAAAAACGGCCTGGTCTGCTGGACCGAGGCGGTTAATAGGTATAGCGGATTGGCAATGGCTAAATGTGAGTAGCAATAGTGACTGACTACAAGCCGAGTGGTAGAGTAGTATAGCATTAAATGCTATAGCATGAGAATGAATGGGAGGGAGGATGGGAGGGCTGCACGATTATGGCCAGAATGATGATCAACAGTTGTCGAGGACAATATTGAGATCATGATTATTCATTCATTTTAGTGACAATAGTTTTATTGGTCTGTCACGAAACATAACACAACTTTCACGTAAATTCCTCGTACATTCCTGCTCATGTACACATTTTTAAGCTCAGTGTGTCATACATTTAAATGTCAATAATCAGAAATGTTGATTTAATTGTGGGAGTTAATCGTGATTACGATTCAATTTGATTAATTGTGCAGCCCTATGGGAAAGTAGGATTAAATGTAGGGATGAATGAGGGGCTGAATGAATGGAGGATAGAAGGATGGGTGAAAGGATGAGTTAATGATGGGGAGACAAGATGGAGAGGGATGTATGATGGGAGGATAGATAGAAGGATTGGTGGAAGGAATGAATGAATGAATGTATAGCAGATTGCTTCATATCATAGCCACAATAAATCAGCTTGTTATTGTATTCAATCCTTCCAACATCGTACGAATAAATGGTTGTGTATGAATGTTTGTCGATGGAAAACAAATTCTTCATTCAAGCTGAATAGGTTCTTAAATGAGGGTGGACCTACTGAGGTACTACAAGAGTAGTGGAATAAGTGTAAACATGTTTTACTGTTATGATTAATAGTAACATGTGGTGATTATCTTTGTATGAACTTGATTAGCACAAATTATTGAAGCAATGCTTGTTGCCGTTATGCTGTTATGGTAACATCAAACTGACTTTTGATGCAAGTATTTCGTATAACAAATCTATTGCAAGTAGTAGGAGATGTCAGGCTAAATAGAAGGATGTTTAAGTGATGGGAAAAAGAGGGGCTGGAAGGGTAGATGGAAGTGGGGTGGGGAGGAATGGAAGATGAATGGGTAGATGGATAAAGTGGGGGGGTGAAACAATGGAATAGATTAGAAGGGGTGATCAGGCATGATCAGACAGCATAGTGAAAACAAAGCAACACGCAGGGCAGTATGAAGTGTTAAATATGAATTGCATGGGTAGGCTACTAAGCCTGCAGGAGGGGAAACGTTTGGTATTGTCAGGATGTTGGAGTAGACTTAACTTTTGTGTGTTGTTGCGTTGGTGGAGCGGGGAAATCATTTGGCGCGGGCTCGGCGCAGGGCAGCTCTGGACCTGAGTGTGACGTCACCGAAGCGCAGCGAGGGTCCTGTGGAGTGAGCCGGTTTTGAAGAGGTGAAGCGGCAGGGAGAGAAAATGAATTCTCCGGTCGCGGTGGTGTCTGTATCCCGCATCGTTGGTGGGTGGCGTTGTGAAGTACAACCGGGAAGTGCTGTGACTCGCGGCCCGCGAGACGGCATGGACCGGGTCGCTGACGAATCGTGGAAACGGGTGATAGTGGGGATTGGGTGGGAATGTGGACGGTTGAAACAATATTAAAATTTGTATTAAGGAAGCAGTTTGTATATTTGGATCCGCTGAAGTCGATCAGAATTCGTTCTCATTTCCAAATGCAACGTTGGTGGGTGGCGCAATGCACACGGATAGCATCGCTGGAGTACGGGAACGCCGTGGGTGGCGTCTGTCTGATGTTGCACCGAAGGAGGAAGAATGCTGATGTGGTCCACGGTACGTGATGAATAATTACTTTATGAACGATCGGCGATTTGGCGGAGAAACACGTTAGGAAGCGGCTTGTGTGCGACTGAAGTCGCAGATTGCTTGAGGGAGTCGTTCTTCTACATGCGAAGAACAATGCACGAATGGCAGGCGGACCTGGCAGGTTTAAATACCCTCACTTATTGGTAGAAGGGGTGGAGTTCAGGGTGGAGAGCGATTAGTTACCATGGCATCGGTGCCACTGTGAGTGGCAAGGGTGGAGCTATGATCGGTTACCGTGGCGGATAAGTCGAGGGAGGAGTTGGCTCGGTTACCATGGTGATCGATCAAGCTTGTAACCTAGAGAGTGAGCTAGGAATGGAAATAGATCATGGGAGTAGAGTGAGGGGCAAGGTTAGTACTGTAACAATCTCATTGTTTGAAGGCGTAGTCTTCCTCCTGAACATACATTGTACCAACTCCATTCGAACTGTCAACCAAAGGGACAAACAACAACAATAACCCCACAAAACCAGTGTTTTGTTTGTATTAAGGTACACTTGAGATAAAATGTACCAACTTAAGAGTAAACAAAGACGTGAACAGCTGGGTTGAATAGTGAAAGGAGCTGAATTTATATCTAGTTCAATCCACATCAAGGCCAAACCCATTCCGATTCCAGAAAAAATAGAAAAGCTAAATATTCTCATCTATTAAAGGCTAGTAGTCTCTCGTGCCTGACAACTCGACCAGAATCTTAATGCAACAGAGACTGCACAAGTTCTGCATAGAAAGCTGTCATCTTATTGCCATTTATCATGATTAGAATCCCATTATCATCAGAGGGTAAGTTTTCTGTGGGTGGCTGGAGTCTTGGCGAGCTTCCACTGCCAACAAGTAACACACACTTACACACATGCACTATACACATATAAGGGCACACACACAGCTACAGTATGTAAGTACACTACACATGCCTAAAAGCTAATATTACTCTGTGTGTGTGTGCGTGCGTGCGTGCGTGCGTGTGTGATGAGTTGCAGGATGTAGAGTTTGTTTAATGTCCCTTGGCATGGCCCGGAGGAGAAACGAGGGAGCCAACACTGTGAAATCCTAGTGTTCATTGAAGTCGGAGCGTGTAAAAAATGGGTAAAGCTGACTCTCAGGGTTAAATGAAGACTCAGGAGTGAATGGTACAGCAGTTAGAAAAAGCAAGTCATGGCTAAAAGGTGAGTGGATGGAGGAATAGAAGAGAGGAACGGAGGTTAAAACGGAAGGAAGACTTCTCTATTTGTTCATCTCCCATGATAGAGTGAGATACTACACGTATACTATAGCTACTTTTTTTCTTTTTTTGTATATACTTTTTTCATGATGCTTTTTTTGTACATAGTGGTATTTTTTTCTCTGTTTCTTATGTTGATTTGAACTGTTTGGTTGCTACTATATATGTCTATGAAATTAATTCAAGGACCCCAACGGAAACAAGTCCGCAAGGACTTTTTTGGTCGGACCTTTTAGACAAAAGTATTATAAATGTAACTGTGCTGTTTTACATTCTTTTGCCTAATAAAAATTGTAATCAATCAATCAATCAATCAATCAATCAATAAGGTGCATGGTTCATCTTCTCTCTCCCTCTCTTTCTCTCTCTCGTGTTTGTTTACATCTGTGGTTCTCTCTTCTTTTTTTTTACCTCAGTACCTCCTTTCCCTGATTTATGAATCCAAGTACCCGCTTTACTCAACTACAATATTTTGCTTAGAAAACTTTTTGATGTCAACATGTTCAAAATAAAACAGTATAACGGCAAATAAGTATTGCTTTCTAATCAGTAACAGTGTGGCAAAAAAACTAAATCCATCATTTGAATGTAATGATCAATTTCACTGAAAGCCTTGGATCTGGACCAACTCCAATGAAGGTATCCATTCCTCTCCATATCCACTGAGGGAATTCTGTCTTCCGCTAGAATTTTATCCAGCCTGGCCAATCTCCCTTCTGGGTCTCTGTACATTATTATTATGTCTGCTTATCTCCCCTCTGGGGTCTTTTACATTTAAAAGCCTGAACTCCCTTTCATGTCTATGACTTTCATCCATGCAAGTTAAAAACAATTGTGTTTCACACTTATGTGATCACCTTGGAGAATATTTTTCCAACAAAGCCTTTGTTGTGGCAGAACAAGCTCGGTATCTGGGAAATGTGCAACCTAATTCCTCCCTCTCCCTCCTTTAGGGCGCGCTCCCACCAAGAGTTGGCTGGCCGCTGTTTGCAGAATCTGCCAATGCATTGTCAATGCAAATGCGTTGATTCACGCAAGAGCAGATTTTTCCGCTTGTCGCGCAGACCTTGCGTTTATCTGCTCTCCGCGACTAAGCATAAAACTGCTGGAGGCAGGAGCAGATTTTCTCCCTCTGTCCAATCGGGTGAGTCGAAGGCGGACCGTCTCAAGACTCAGGAAGCAACATGGTGCTCTAGGCAGAAGGCAGTGCGGGCTACCGGGAGGGTCCTGAAAGTGAGTGACAGGCGCGACACTCCCGTTTTTTGGAATCCGCTGGCTGCAAAAAACTGTGGCCGCGCACAACCTGCGTTTAACAGCGGCCAGCCAACTCTTGGTGGGAGCGCGCCCTTATACATGAATTGTCGCTATGAATCAGCCCAAGAGCCGGATTCTCTACAGTCCTGTTTAAAATAAAACAGCATGCCACAGTTTTATCATTAAACATAAAAAAAATGAAAAGAAACAAAAAGGCCAGACCATTCTATCACACACGCATGTTTCCATCCTTGTAGTGGTGGAAAAAGTAATCATTTTTTAAAGTTTCAATACTGCTGTGTATAATACTCTTTTACAAGTAAAAAGTCCGGTAATCAAAATTTACTTGAGTCAAAGTACAAAAGTATCGTCATCAAAATGTATTTAAGTACCAAAAGTAAAAGTACTCATTGTTCAGAATGTCCCATTTCACAAGTTGAAAATGAATGAAAATCTTTTGAAAATAGCAAATCTAGTGAGCTTGTAGATCGGTTATTGTCAAATGGCCGAAATATATAGGGCTGAACAGGTTAATGTATGTTTTGTGATAATAATCCAAATCTGCAAGGTAACTAGTAACTAAAGCTGTCAAATAATTGTAGTGGAGTAAAAGTACAATATTTGCCTCTGAGATGTAGTGGAGTATAGAAGTACAAGTATTGAAAATGGGAAATACTCTAGTAAAGTAAGAATTCCTCTAAGCCTTAAGGTGTACTTAAGTACAGAACTTGAGTAAATGTACTTAGTTACTTTACACCACTGCTTGCAATAACAATGATGGAATCAGGTATACTACTGCACTGCCAATACACACACAGCTGCATACTCTCCTGATGTGCACCATCTCTTGCTGTGCACACGTGTACAAGGGTTCGTAACTGATTCTCCTGTCACCGTGGTGATGCCTGATCAATAAAGAATAACAACAATTGATTACAGCTCTAGTAGAGAACATTCTGTCGACATCATTCTGTGATGCAAAATCACCATCACACTCGCACACAAACACACACTCAATGAATCTTTTTAAATGCATCTCGGCAACAGCTACTGTATACCATAGTTCTTATAGATTTCTGCCTCTAACAAAAGCCTCCGACTGTGTGCGTGTGCTTGTGCCGTGTGTGTGTGTGTGTGTGTGTGTGTGTGTGTGTGTGTGTGTGTGTGTTTATTGTTTATTGGGCTCCCCATTAGCTTTTGCCATGACAAAAGCTAGTCTTCCTGGGGTCAGACACAGACAAACATTTTAACATAAACATTCATTACATCATCTTTACAATCACTATAATCTAAATAGAAATAGAAAATAAAAAGTGCAATAAAGTAGTACAATTAAAACAAAATCTCTTTATAACACATTAAACATTGTGCGCCTGGGGACTAGTACAGGCTTGTTTGCATCAGGTGTTCTTTTAACTTTTTCTTAAAGGTGAATTTTGTGTTTGTATTAATTACAGTATGCACTTATAGCCTCTACACACTGTACGATATTTGACCCGATATGGCTCTCTGGGATATTTTTGGGTGATCGCCGAGAAAACCACCGATCTCAGTCCAGATTGGGCGTTCCTCGGCGAGGTGTTGATCACGCAGTGTGTAAGGTACTCCGAGAAGAAACACCCCGATAAAGTACGGTCGGCGAGGGGTTCCCGATAACTTTTAGATTTCAAACTTGTTGGATAATTGTGTCTATCGGCCCCGATCTAGTGCACGCTACAGCCAATGAGAGCACATTACATTACAGCCACGCACCGTTGGCTACTCCTCCCGCATAGAACCGCAATATTACCGTACAGACAGTCCAGTCCTGTATTAGATAAACATGATAAACAGATTGATAGAGTGAGCGAGCCTGCTCAACGATGGGGCTGTTTATTATTAGAGAGGAATATAGCTTGCAGACAGAGAGAGAGAGAGAGAGAGAGAGAGAGAGAGAGCTGTGTGTGTGTGTGTGTGTGTGTGTGTGTGTGTGTGTGTGTGTGTGTGTGTGTGTGTGTGTGTGTGTGTGTGTGTGTGTGTGTGACGCAGGTATGTGTCTCTGAACAGTATTGCCAGGTTTTGCGCGAGAAATAAGCAACCAGGTCTAAACAAGCCCAAGAAACACTTTAAACCTATATACAAATAAAATAGCCGATCTACAAGCTCACATCGCGTCGCAGCTATTCTCAAAGAAAAAAAGCAACATTAAGAAATAAAGCCAAACAAGCAACTACACTTTGGAAATAAGCTAAAAGGAAACGCAACCACCAATATTTTTTACATGCAACTCGCTTATAATAAGCGGACACGGCAACACTGGTTGACCTTTGAAACGTTTGTTTCAGAGAGGGAGAGAGAGAGAAATACAGAGAAATTGAGAATTATTTAATGTCAATCATTAGCGTCCTGTCTTGGTCTCGCGCATATATCACGGGAGCCTTTCACGTTTTCGTGAGACGTTTGGAATAAAAACAAATGTATGTATTGGGTCGGGATCACATCGTGGTGAAATATCTTGCAATCAGTGAACCCCTGTCGCCGAGCAATCAATCGTGCGAGAATCACAACGATATATTTAGCCCGATTTCAAGAGAGAAACTTGTGCAATGTGAAATGCTTAACGATCTGTTCACTCGCCGACCATTTCAAATGTCGGGCAGTGTGTAGAGGTCTTTAGGCAATGAGTTCCATCCTATTACAGCTCTATAGATAGTAGTAGATTTGAGAAGATTTGATCTCGTTTAAGTGTTACCATATCACCCGTGTGTCACTTGCCCATGATGTGCACGCATATATACATACTGTAAGCTATGGTTGAACAAGCTGAGGGTGTACTGCAGGACATACAGTAACTCTAGTATGAATTAACATGAATATATAACTACAGAAGGAGAGAGAGAAAGAGTGGGAGAGAAGATGAGAATGGGAGAGGGAGAGAGAGGGGGGGGCAGAAGGGGAAGAGAAAGACAGAGAGAGAAGGAGAGAGAGAGAAAGGGACACAAGGGAAAGAGTCAGATCAAACAGAATATTTGTGGCGGTCGGATCGATAACTAGGTGAAACAAACTCTGACCTTAGACTCCTACATGCTCATATGATGGGATCAGATCACATCACAGATGTCAGAACAGAACAGCAAAGCCCCCCGGAGCTGTGAGAGGTCAAAGTTCAGCTTACATACTCTGTGAGCTATTTACATGTCAGTCCAGCTCACTGCTCCAAAGACCACCAGAGACCACCATCCTGCAGCCCTCATATTAACTACTTCATTAAGTAACTAAGTACATTTATTCAAGTACCGTACCTCAAGTACAATTTTGAGGTACTTTTACTTTACCGGAGTATTTCCAATTGTCTATACTTTTACTTCTACTCCACTACATCTCAGAGGCAAATATTGGACTTTAACTCCATTACTGTTACTCCTGTTCTACATTGCAGTATTGATACCTTTACTTAGGTAAAACATTTGAGTAATTTTCCCACCACTGTTATAGCACCCTGCACTATGCTCCGCAGGTCTGGACCTGCTACAATGTATCCCAGTTAAAGTTTTAGAACCTTTTTGGTCAGATTATTTTTTTTAAATATATTATTAATTTATAGCTGAACTCTTTATTTTATTTGGATCCTGAGCTTTGTTGGGAAAGGGACTTTCTGTACGAATTGTGCATTTGCTGTCGGATATAGTTAGCCTATACAGGAGAGGTTAGCTTGGGATAAGCTTTTGCAAAGTTCTCTCTCTCTCATCAGTGTGTGGGCATGCAAGAAGCATCAGTGATGGATGTGTGTGTGGCAGCTAATTAGTAGAGGATAATTAAAATATGTCTCTGTCTTTAGAATGCCTAACGACCACAGACAGAGGACGCACGCACGCACGCACGCACGCACGCACGCACGCACGCACGCACGCACACACACACACACACACACACACACACACACACACACACACACACACACATAAATTAAACCGCACACGCTGGCTGGTGGGAGTGTGTTATTTCAGCATATAATGGAGATGGTCTTTTGAAATGACTGAACACAATGACTGACAGGTTGAAAGAGAAAGAGAGAGAGCGAGAGAGACACAGATAGACAGAGAGAGAGACAAAGAGAGAGAGGATCAGATATAGAAAAGAAGAAATGGAAACTCTTAGAGATACACATCTGGGACATTAATCATCATCAGCTACACGCACACACACTGCATTTCTGTTTTTCAGTCTCTCTCTCTCTCTCTCTCTCTCTCTCGATAGCTGCAGACAGAGAACAGGTGCGTGTGGAATATAAAGCTGGATTATTTGGTCCAGTCTGTCTCCCTCTCAAACACACACCTATGAAAGGGCTGGTTATAAATTGGCGTAGCACATGGAATGTACACACTGACACTACAGACACTAAAACTTTACCACATGGGTGCGTTCGGATAAACGCACAGAGAATCTGCTCTGTATTTGGAGTGCTCTGGCGGTGACTTCACAGTGCACACTGTGGAGGGTAATGTATTGCTGCTTCGCACCTCTGTGCCCGTATATGTATTCACTGCTTCCTACCTGCCCTGCTCACCGTGTGTCAGTTAATAAACAACAGTTTAATGGCAGCAATGACTGGCAGTATAGCACTTGTCCTGCCTTGTTTAGCATGCATTTAGCCTCGTCTATAAGGCATTTAGCTATTACTTCCACCATTCATTGTTGTTTTCATCAGTGCTCAGAGTTAGTTGTTCAGTGTTAATTTTAAAAGCAACTTTTTATTTAGTTTTTCAGACTAGCTGACAAGTGTGGGGGGGGGGGGGGGTTTACCGACAGCAGCCGTTTATGAAAAGGTTTACTAAGGTAATAAAATCAAGTGTAAAGTACGCCCAAAACCTCATTGATTTAGAAGGTAGAAGGTGAAATAGCGACATCTGCTGGGCCATTAAAGGACGACTTCACCGCTTTTCAACCTATCTTCATATAATAGGTCCTCACTAATACTCATGATAAAATGGTACCATTTTTTTCTACTCGGTCTGTGTCTCAGAGGAGGGCTGTGGACAGTTCAGAGTCCCGTCTACCAGTGACATCATCAATGGGGAATCCAAGCTAATAGAAACTGCAGGCTTTCTATTCCTGGAAAGTTGCAATGCAATAAAAGAAGCCATTGTTCTCGTGTTACTAAAAATCGAAATAAAAAATGTGAAATCTTGTTGGAAAAAAAAATCATGCCTAACGATGATGTCACTGGTAGACGGGTTTCTGGACTGCCCACAGCCCTCCTATGAGACACAGACCAAGTAGAAAAAAATGGTACCATTTTATCATGAGTATTAGTGAGGACCAATTATATGAAGATAGGTTGAAAAGCGGTGAAGTCGTCCTTTAATAGGCACAGCAGGCTGAACGAGAACCCGGAAGTGAGCTTCAATTCCAGCGAAGGGGGTTTGCCCCTTGGTGTCAACACTGTCTCACTTCCCAAAATTCATATTGTGACTTCTTGGGACAGACATCCTGAAGAAGTCCAACGGTGCCTTCCTGGGCACTTCCACATTCCGGGAATGCAGAAGTGTGCAGTTCTCAAACCCAAGACTTAAAAGGGTGTCAGGTCTGCCAAAAAACTGTTAAAACGACGGAGGCCGTCTAAAGCGGACTTGAGCCACGAGAGGCACCGCCGAGTGAGCCGTCAGGCAAGCGAGTCGCCGTGCTGAGCGTTGCAAAGTCGGCTTGTACCGACTCAGCGGTGTTCAAGTTAATGTCCCGATAATGACAGAATCGTAACTCATATCCCCCCTTGTCAACATTTTTTTAATGCTGATGTCAGCTCCACTGAATAAACAGTATCAGATATATAGTTGGGTCATCTGTGGCACTTCCGTGACCGTGGAGAGCAAAGGTCCGTTTCTCAATGGATTTGTCATCTAGGAGGGTTATTAAACAAATTTAGCCGGGGTGTCTTTTTAAAAGGGGCGGGGAAAATTTGTGAGAGACCAAAATCCAAAATGGCTGCCGTGAAAATGAACTTTTTAATGGTTTGACCTACAAAGATGCACAATACATGGTTTCAGAGCATGTTTTGGTCAAGGAATACATATTTGGTGTTTATATAATGATTTGACCTATTGTAATGCACCTAATGCAAAATGGCTACCAATTATGAGCTCCAAAAGGTTTTTTTTTCCCAAAATTGTCACAGAGCCTTCTTATTAGGCTCTAATGAAAGCTCTGCTCATGATGAGTTGAATAATATACAGTATAAGTACACAGAAGTAATCTCTGAGGTCAATAAAGTCAATGTTTGTGTATAAACAACAGTTACTGATTTGCAGTTTCCCATTAAACAGTGTAGGCTACTGAGAATATGGTGTCCAGTTTATCCCATCACATTTTCATAATGAACCAAAAATAAATGAGCACTATAGCCTAACATAAAATAGTATTCTGTATGCAAAGCTAGAAAGGTTAGTTGCTTGAGGTGAATTTATTTTGTAGTATTGCTCCCAGTGTTTTCCTGTTTCCTGCATAGTTACTTTTACCTGCCTTGTCTAACCAGTCTTGTGATTTTGTCAGTGTTTCCACCTGTGTCCTCCAAGTCTCCCAGCCTATCCCAGTGTTGATTGTCAGTTGAGTTCACCTGTGTCCTGTTAATCCCTGTATATTTAAGCCTTGTGTTTGCACTGTGGTCTTGTTGGTCTGTAGTCATGTGAGGTGAGGTTTTTAGTCGTTGTTCTTTGTGCTCAAGAATCTTGGACAGAGTGTCTGCCATTCCAGATCCCTTGAATCGCTTGTAGATGGCATAGATGTAGGACATCAGCTGGTGTTAAGTTAGGAGGATTGGGAGGATGTCCTTGAACATTTCTGGATTCTCCGCCTTGAGCTTAGTGAGCGTCTTGTAGGTGGACAGGTCACCAACAAGAAAGGAGAATGGAATATTCTTCTGGCGCATGGCGCCCTCCACATGTTTCACCATGATGTCATTCACCACTGACTTGCTTGGAGGTTCATTGTATGTTGTGTGGTAATTAGGCTTGCTCTTGTTGGATGGTGGATGACAGCAGGACTGGGCACCACTGTATCCTGGAACTCGCTGCTCTTCAGGTGGTGGTCTTGTGCCATGATTGTCTACACGAGACAGTGCATGTATTACAGAGCGAGCACGCTGCGGAGCTGACCCATCCACTGGTGGATCTACCCTGGGACAAGCAGGTGACTCACTCTTGCTACCAGGGGGGCATCTGTACTGGCAAACCTTTGTCAGTTCTGCACACTTGCAGAGATTTCTGCAAGTGTGCAGCTGTGCAGAGATTTCCTTCTTCTTGGTGAGCGTTTCAGCAGTCTCTTCGCCTGGTTTCTTTTCATAGCTCTCTGGCTGCATGTACATGACATTTGTTCGATGGACTCCTGTAGAGTCACCTGTCATAGTGTCAATCTTGAAGTCGTCATTGTCGATGATCACGATAGCTGGCTTGCTGTCTGCGATCTCAAGTGGGCAGGTTGCTGATGCCTCCACATCCATCAGAGCCCAATGGTCATCGAGGAGCAGTGTGTCTGCATAGCTGATGCAGACACACCGCTCTTGTGCAGAGTGTCTACCAGATCTTTACTCCTTGTCATGCCATGGACATTTACTCCCAGGTTGATAGCAAAGCTCCGCAGTGTGCTCGCTCTGTGATACATGCACTGTCTCGTGTAGACAATCATGGTACAAGACCACCACCTGAAGAGCAGCGAGTTCCAGGATACAGTGGTGCCCGGTCCTGCTGTCATCCACCACCCAACAAGAGCAAGCCTTATTACCACACAACATACCTGCCCACCTACAAGACGCTCACTCAGCTCAAGGCGGAGAATCCAGAAATGTTCAAGGACATCCTCCCAATCCTCGTACCTTTCCACCAGCTGATGTCCTACATCTATGTCATCTACAAGCGATTCAAGGGCTCTGGAATGGCAGACACTCTGGCTACAGCAGGGGTAGTAGTGGAGGGGTTGGTAGACCAAGCACTACGAGGAAAGCACTACAGACGGGGCGTGCGGTGCATCCTGCTCTGGAGAGAGATTCTTATCCAAAATCAACTGTCCAAGATTCTTGAGCACAAAGAACAACGACTAAAAACCTCACATGACAAAGGTCTACAGACCAACAAGAACACAATGCAAACACAGGTGTAGAGATATAGGCCCAGGTGTGGACAAAGAAAGCAAATTAATATAGCTTTTGGGTTCGTGACCAAATGGACCCTCATCGCAAAGACCCCCCCCTCCCCCTTTGGACGCAGAGCTCTAAAGCATCCTGTATGTTTTGAGATAAAGGGAAGCTTTTATTGCCCAATGGAATGTCGTCAGAGACTTTCTCTCTCTCTCTCTCTCTCTGCCTTGCTAAGAAGATAAAGGGAACCTGAAACTTTTACGACATGTTGGAATGTCGCCACCAAGCTCACAGGTTCACACACAGACTCACGGAGACAAAACAATGAGCAACAAGCAAAATGTGAATAAACTGTTTACCTGTTATGTTTTATGACTTTAAAATATATAATTATTGTCCTGTACTAGGACTACAACAAAAATATGAACTTTGGTGTTTCTAAATGTGATGCTTTTCTGGTAAATTAGATTTCAATGTTTAACTGCTTGCTGTTTTACATAATGCGGTCATGTTTAATACCTAGACAATGCTTAATTCATTGGGATTCCAAATATCCAGTCAAATATATTAATAGAAAGTCCCCCAAGATACTTACTTAGATAAGTTTAGTTTTTCATAATAGGAAGGGAGGTAGCCCCTCACACAGCTGCCTCAAACACGCTTGCAGTGTGACAAGGAGGAGGACTCCTCCTCCTACCTATAAAGGAGATGGGGAGACCCTAGCTCTTCCTGCTCTCTTCCACGGCGCTCTCGATGACCAAGAGGGTCGACTCATCCCTGAGTCCCCTCTTTCTGCTCTCTCCGGGGTGCCAAATCCCCCCACGCCTCTCTCCTGACGACAAAGCAGCAACAGAAGGTCGACGAGAAGTCCCTTCCCCCTTTCTACACCATGTTCTACGCTACGGCACGGACACTAGCTATCCATGCTAGCCAACGCCTCAGGTCAGCCCCACGAGAAGAACCACGGGCCTACGTCCAGCCAAAGCCAGAGGCCCTGCTCCTGCCGAAAACTGCCCTGCTCCCTCTAACACGTGGGCCAAAAGCCACACATACTGTCTCCTCAATCCGAGTTGAGTGGAGACTGAGGAGGACTTCGTGACGCAGTGAGGTAGCAAGTGAGGTAGCAGCACAGACGCCTCTGCCTGGACGCTAGCTAAACCTGCTAGCCACAGCCTCATGGGATCTCCTCTCATTCATTCCAATGGACAGGCGAGCATGATGCATTTCACATGTGGGGTGGCAACTGAGTGTAGTTTTGAGGGCAGATTAGCTATTTTTAATCATTGATCTTTCTCTTTTCTTTATGACTTTAATCCCTTCTTCTCCTTTAGTATATTAACATGTGGCCATTTGATCTGATCAGATTGTAGATCTGTTATGTGTATATTGTTGAGATTTTAACCGGTTTCATTGGTTGTTTTATTATCCTAGGATTTATCTTAATAAACACATTATTTTGATATAAACTGAGGTCCTTTTCCAAATGATTTCAAAGCAAATATTTACAATCAATCCCTAACCAGAACCCATGCATCATACTGTGTCAAAGATTCTTGCGTAGCCTTTTTCATGGTTGTGTTGAGGTGCAAATTAATCCCTTAATTTGCACAATTCCTTAATTTTTGGTGAAAATTCCTATTTTGATTTTTCAGAAAATATTTTCAATATTTTCATAAATTATCATTATTATTTCCCATAATTATTACGCCATGTCCGCTACATAAAGTGGTGCCCTGTGTGAGGCACGGTCCCTGATGTCTGGTTAGAGAATAATTGGAAATATTGGAAATCTTGGAAAAATTGCCAGAAAAAATCTTTTGTTTAAAATAGGTCTCCCTCCTAAACATCTAAATTCCTGTGGTGATAAGAGAACAAAGGGCACTTTAACCGTGCCCCTTCTCTCCACCCCCACAGATATTTAGAGAACTCATGCTGGCGGCATCTGGTGGCCAACTGGCAGAATAATCTGAAGCTCGTGAGTTAGGGGTCTTGTTGAATCATCAAGCCTGTTGGAATAGCGATCTGACAAAGAGCTAAATTTAAGTCCATGGAATCTCCCTCCGTGTGTATATGTCACAGGGTGAATGGAGAACCAGGTAGATTGAAGACAGAGCGCTCGTTTTTAGGCACGGGGCTTCGGGGCGAGGCGGGGCTTTTCGAGATAGGGTTTATTAGCGAGGCTCGCGAGGAGGAGGAGGAGAAGGAGGACGCGGCACTGCGAGGCGGGGGTTTATTACGTGAGGCGAGGAGGAGTCGCGAGGAGGAGCTCCTCCTCGCGAAATAAACCGTCCTCCTCCGAGGAGGAGGAGAAGGAGAACGCGGAGAGGCGGGGCTTTGATGTGCCGACGGGGACCTGTCTTTTGTTGTTCCCCCCCACATAGCAACCAGGAAGCTACGCTAGGGGAACGCTGAACACGCGTGCACACGCACACGCTTGTCCACGACGGAGGCGCGCCGACAAGTGGAGCTTGAGGCCGAGGAAGCGTGCCCTCGCGCCTCCAGGCGCGAGTGCCCGCGCTGACCGGCCGATGCTCCACTTGTCGACTCAGCGCCGTTTGAGTTGTAAACCGATAGGGACAGAATAGTTCTTTTCATGGATCACTGTGTGTGTGTGTGTGTGTGTGTGTGTGTGTGTGTGTCAGGGAGAAAGTAAAACAAAAGCCAGAACACAATAAAAGTATCTTAACAGTCCTGCTTTCAATAAACCAAAAAAAGCATGAGCGCGTGTGTGTGCGCTTGTGTGTGTGTGTGTGTGTGTGTGTGTGTGTGTGTGTGTGTGTGTGTGTGTGTGTGTGTGTGTGTGTGTGTGTGTGACTGTGTGTGTGTGGTCGCAGCCATATATGTTTGTGCACAAGCCTGGCTTGTGGCTCCCTCTAGTGTTGCTTCTACAGAATTGCTGGGTGGGTGGTAAAAACGAACGCGCCTTCTTCAATCTACCTGGTTCTCCATTCACCCTGTAACATATACACTAGTGGCGTGAACAAATCCGTTACTAGAATAGTAATGTCAAAATATCCTACATTTGATACATTGATTAATATATCTGCATTGAATTTAGTTTGATATTGTAATTACTGGATGCCCCTCTCCATTGTTGAGGAAGTTTGAAATACAGCATTCTTCACTTCCTGTAGAGTAAAAACAAAATCACTAATCCTTAGTGTAACCAATAACTACCAATAATTAAACTGCTAAAGTTGGTAGGTAGAAGTGAGACTGTGTCACACTTATTATTTTTTTAACTGGATACAAGCAGACTTGTGCGCCAGTTGTAACTTAGTGACACATAGCAGTACACACATACCTAGCCCATCCCCTTTTGAACACCCCTTAAACAGGAACAGAAAGGGGGGGGGGGGGGGGGCGAGGAAGCCTGGTCCTTGTCTTGCATGTCATAAAACCACAGGCAGAGACAAACAGGCCAGTAGACCACCTTTGTTTTGTTCATACTAGTGACTGTCTTGTATTAACCATACTTTGGCAGTGTAAACACTTTTATGGTAAAGGGCCGATGTTATTTAAAGGTTAATACACTTTGAGTTTGGGTATAGTTTCTCGTTCTAACTCTATTCTAAGACTAACCTGTAGTATTGTACAAATTATTTCCCCTTTTGTGAAACAACACAGTAAATCTGGCGATTGCAAACGATTTTCGGTTATAATTGCGTTAATTTTTCAATGTCTCGCTTTCCAAAGATCGTTTGCAGATTGATCCACGTTTATTCTGATGTTTTTATAATTGGTTAAAATTATTTGAATAATTAAACTAAAACCCTTGAAGTTTACTTCCCATAAGTGAGACTTCCCTGTCGAGTCCGACTGATTAGTCATAGAAAGAGCGAGTAACGCAACAAGATGTCTGAGCCCTCCACTCCACCCAGCTACACCGATATAATCGGGCAGTTAATAACATTGTTTACAGTGATATTTGGGTTAGTTTTAATATACGTAGATCCTTTAAAAGGGCTACGTCACGTGTTACACTCAATTGTATACACAATAAAACGTGCCTTGGAGTTTCTAACAGACAGCCTTGACCCTAAACTGCAAGACACTGTTCAATTTGACTTTGATAGAGATATGAGTCAGACTGGAGCATGTCACCTGGTTGCACCTTTTAAAACAGCTAAAGGTCAAACAGACGTAGAACAGACGGGGTGTGCTCCACAAACCAACACAATGCTGAGAGCCGATTTAGGCCAGCAAAATACTCAGTTAGAAGTGGCACAACACCAAATAAAACAGCAAACTGCAATGTTGGATGCAGCCGTACAGGCCACACAACAGCACACAGCTATGCTGAATGCGGCAACAGGTTACATCACCATGCTACAGAACCTTAACATAGGATTGGAGCAAGCGAAAACGCAACAAAATGGTGAGATAACCTTAGCCAAACAGCAAATTGGTCAACTGCAAGACACTGTCATTGAACTACAACTGCTCATCGCAGAAAACTTCATGCAAAACAGTGTCAAGTTACAAATAGCACAAGACAGTGTCACTCAATTGCAGGATAGAACTGAGCTCCTAGAGAAGGGTAATTGGATCAGTGAGAATGAATTTGCTAAAAGGTTCCATGACCTCCAAGGCCAATCACAGGCACTCTCTGGTCAGCCTCACTATGATCATTACCCTGTGACACAGCAGCAGCCTCTGGTAGATAGACCACCCATTCGAGCTGAACACTATGTCCAAGGACACGCCTCAAATGGCTTGCCCGCCATGTTACCGTCTTTTCAATCTTTTCAGAACATACCTCCGGCGGTCGGGCAACCTGCCCTCGAGCCACATGCCTGGGGTTATGCAGCATTGAATGCACCAGCATCCCTACCTCAAACCATGGGGGGGTGCGAGCCGGCACATCTGCTGAGTAATACAGACTTAGCCAAAGTTGCGAAATTCATCCCAAATTTCGACCCAAAGCCTGGTGAATCTAAAGACACACACATTTACTTAGATGATATAGATTACCACTTAGCAGAATGTGGTGTAAGTGACACAGATACCAAGGTTAAATTGATTTATCAAACCGCAAACCGCGAGGTAACTGGCTTTATCAGGCGACAGACAGACGAGGTCCGAGCAAATTGGCCCGTTCTGTGTCAAGCGATAATTGAAGAATTTGCTGACCACCGAGCTTTAGGAGGTCTCTTGTCCGCCGTGTCCGTCTGTCAACACGAAGGTGAAAAAGTTAATCCCTTTTATAACCGTTTGAGGATTGCATTTTTTGGTAACAAAAATGTTCCGGATATGGAGGAAAATGTGAATTTCAAGGATTTGTTCTTGAATAATTTACACCCTTCCATTAAAAAGCACATTCCTATTGGAATCAATTCTAAAAAGCGTGCAGCTGATTTACGCAATCTGGCACGGGAAGCTTTTGATAGAGAATGCAATGAACCTCAAAGGGCATCGCGTAAAATTGTTGACGCCCAAATCGATAGTTGGCAGCCCAAGAGACAGGACGACCATGGTTTATACAGGGGGGACGACCACCAAGCTCCCTCCTGGAGATGTGGTCGGTCCTCCTCAAACGACCGCGGTCGTCCTCCCTCACGGGACAAAACATGAGAACCCTGTTGAGTGTGTAAAACAGCTCCCAGCTGAGATCCCCAAACAATCACGACGGCAAAGAAAGGCACGCGCACACGCTGCCACACAAAATTCAAGCCCAGTCCGTGACAACAAGAATTGGAGAAGTCCTAATCGCATTTAGCTCACCTTGATAAAAACAAAAACACGGTGACTATTCTCAATGTATGTTTCAGATGACACGCTTCACAATCGTTCGTGTTTCATCGGTAACATCAGGGGGGTCAGGTATATATATGTCTGTTGTTTTCAAAATTTTAAACTTTTTGTCAAGTTAACTGCTTGATTCCATTCCATTTGCGTTAACAGGTTGCAATGTTTATAGACATGCAGCAAAACTGCATTGACATACAAACGAATGTATAAATGCACCTCATCAAACTAGTAAAATAGTAAAGAGTCAACAGTCAAATGTGTTCATAAAAGGTAGATCAGGTTACTCAAAATAACATGGCCTCTCCCCAGGATGCTTAACAAGTTCATTTTTGTGTCTCACCTAACTAACCTCCTCAGTCATTCTATGATAATGAACACTGTCTGGTTTGTGTGCTTGAATATTTTACTAACCCTAGGTGGATTAAAAGCATGCTATTAGCAAAGTACCCTGTAACTCCACCCACATTTAGTGTGATTTCCTCTCTTTACCCTACCAAAAGTGTATTACACTGATAGTGATGTATGATGGTTGCTACAAGAACCCAGTTAACAGGAACTGGACTAACTAAGACTTGTAGTTGCAGTCAATTCAGCTATATAGAAATTGTTGTCTCTGCACACAGGATGTGACTAAGGGGAGGAGCAAGACCCTTGTTATATAGGTTCTCAAAACTTCTTAACCTTAGCTAAAAACCATACAAACTTTAACCTGTACCTGTACCGCAACATTTCGACTCACACCATCGTGAGCAGTACACTTAGGCCCATTTCACTATAGGTAACCCAAAGCCTACCTGTGAAGAAAAAACTACATATAATCGTTGTGTGCATGTTTAGGAGTTTATCCCTTTTTGTTCTCTGATTTATAATGTTTTCTTAGGTGTGTTTGTGATTATCCTAAAAGCCCTCTCCGAAAATAGGAATCAGACAGTGACTGCCAATGCCTAATAGGTAATTTTCTTTCAAGCAGTCGGATCCAGTGTCACTAGATCAGCTTAATGAAAGAGTTGCCATTGACATGTGAATGCAGATGCTATGCTTTCTATGTCCCTGTTGTCCTCTAACATTTTCTTTTGTGTTATCAAAGGTCGTGACGTCAACGTTTCGTTTCGTCTGACCTTGATAACTAAGGGGAGGTCTGTAGAGATATAGGCCCAGGTGTGGACAAAGAAAGCAAATTAATATAGCTTTTGGGTTCGTGACCAAATGGACCCTCATCGCAAAGACCCCCCCCTCCCCCTTTGGACGCAGAGCTCTAAAGCATCCTGTATGTTTTGAGATAAAGGGAAGCTTTTATTGCCCAATGGAATGTCGTCAGAGACTTTCTCTCTCTCTCTCTCTCTCTGCCTTGCTAAGAAGATAAAGGGAACCTGAAACTTTTACGACATGTTGGAATGTCGCCACCAAGCTCACAGGGTCACACACAGACTCACGGAGACAAAACAATGAGCAACAAGCAAAATGTGAATAAACTGTTTACCTGTTATGTTTTATGACTTTAAAATATATAATTATTGTCCTGTACTAGGACTACAACAAAAATATGAACTTTGGTGTTTCTAAATGTGATGCTTTTCTGGTCAATTAGATTTCAATGTTTAACTGCTTGCTGTTTTACATAATGCGGTCATGTTTAATACCTAGACAATGCTTAATTCATTGGGATTCCAAATATCCAGTCAAATATATTAATAGAAAGTCCCCCAAGATACTTACTTAGATAAGTTTAGTTTTTCATAATAGGAAGGGAGGTAGCCCCTCACACAGCTGCCTCAAACACGCCTGCAGTGTGACAAGGAGGAGGACTCCTCCTCCTACCTATAAAGGAGATGGGGAGACCCTAGCTCTTCCTGCTCTCTTCCACCGCGCTCTCGATGACCAAGAGGGTCGACTCATCCCTGAGTCCCCTCTTTCTGCTCTCTCCGGGGTGCCAAATCCCCCCACGCCTCTCTCCTGACGACAAAGCAGCAACAGAAGGTCGACGAGAAGTCCCTTCCCCCTTTCTACACCCTGTTCTACCCTACGGCACGGACACTAGCTATCCATGCTAGCCAACGCCTCAGGTCAGCCCCACGAGAAGAACCACGGGCCTACGTCCAGCCAAAGCCAGAGGCCCTGCTCCTGCCGAAAACTGCCCTGCTCCCTCTAACACGTGGGCCAAAAGCCACACATACTGTCTCCTCAATCCGAGTTGAGTGGAGACTGAGGAGGACTTCGTGACGCAGTGAGGTAGCAGCACAGACGCCTCTGCCTGGACGCTAGCTAAACCTGCTAGCCACAGCCTCATGGGATCTCCTCTCATTCATTCCAATGGACAGGCGAGCATGATGCATTTCACATGTGGGGTGGCAACTGAGTGTAGTTTTGAGGGCAGATTAGCTATTTTTAATCATTGATCTTTCTCTTTTCTTTATGACTTTAATCCCTTCTTCTCCTTTAGTATATTAACATGTGGCCATTTGATCTGATCAGATTGTAGATCTGTTATGTGTATATTGTTGAGATTTTAACTGGTTTCATTGGTTGTTTTATTATCCTAGGATTTATCTTAATAAACACATTATTTTGATATAAACTGAGGTCCTTTTCCAAATGATTTCAAAGCAAATATTTACAATCAATCCCTAACCAGAACCCATGCATCATACTGTGTCAAAGATTCTTGCGTAGCCTTTTTCATGGTTGTGTTGAGGTGCAAATTAATCCCTTAATTTGCACAATTCCTTAATTTTTGGTGAAAATTCCTATTTTGATTTTTCAGAAAATATTTTCAATATTTTCATAAATTATCATTATTATTTCCCATAATTATTACGCCATGTCCGCTACACAGGGCTTAAATAGACAGGGATTAACAGGACACAGGCAAACTCAACAGACAATCAACACTGGGATAGGCTGGGGAACTAGGAGGACACAGGTGGAAACACTGACAAAATTACAAGACTGGTTAAGGCAGGTAAAAGTAACTAGGCAGACAGGAAACACTGGGATCAATACTACAAAATAAGGGTGACAAATGAGTTGACCTTTAAATTCATCTCAAGCAACTAACCTTTCTAGCTTTGCATACAGAATACTATTTTATGTTAGGCTATAGTGCTCGTTTATTTTTGGTTGATTATGAAAATGTGGTGGGATGAACTGGACACCATAATCTCAGTAGCCTACACTATTTAATGGGAAACTGCAAATCAGTAACTATTTTTTTTACACACAAACATTGACTTTATTGACCTCAGAGATTACTTCTGTGTACTTATACTGTATATTATTCAACTCATCATGAGCAGAACTTTCATTAGAGCCTAATAAGAAGGCTCTGTGACGATTTTGGAAAAAAAAAACTTTTGGAGCTCATAATTGGCAGCCATTTTGCATTTGAAGGTCAACAATAGGTCAAATCATTATATAAACACCAAAACATGCTCTGAAACCATGTATTGTGCATCTTTGTAGGTCAAACCATTAAAAAGTTCATTTTCACGGCAGCCATTTTGGATTTTGGTCTCTCACAAATTTTCCCCGCCCCTTTTAAAAAGACACGCCGGCTAAATTTGTTTAATAACCCTCCTAGATGACAAATCCATTGAGAAACGGACCTTTGCTCTCCACGGTCACGGAAGTGCCACAGATGACCCAACTAATAGTAGTCCGCCAAAGGGGAGACTTCAAAAAGCGTTATTGTTTCTACCAAAAATAAAATGCTTATGCCTGTCTTGAGGGCAGACAATAAAAACAAACAAACAAACCAAAACATCCAGAGTTGAGCAGAGCCACAGCTAATTGTTCCTTACAGAACTGTAATGAATATTCATAGCGTGACAGTAGTAGGCCTGAAGTGCAGACTTCATACTGCAATTCAACCCACTCCACCTTGACAATGAATAATATGGCTGGAAAATTTAGGATGAGTCCTCATTCGGTCTCATCTTCACACGTGTTTTGTTTTCTCCCTTTCCTCCCCTCCTCTGTCCCATGCATATAGCTCTGGTCCATAGCATTTAACACGGTCAATGGATTTTTTCCTATTGACAAGATCTGAAACTTTTTCAGTATGGTGAAATATTTTCTTTTCTGGCCAAAAAGTGTATTTTACAAGGAAGCTGGGGGCCTGAGAGTCTTTCCACCAAGGAGAGCTTTCAACACATTAAAACCATCTTTGTTTTGCTGAGTTGCAAAAGTGTATTCTTTATTTTTGCTAAAGTCGAGAGACTGCGCTACCAGCGATATAAAACAAATGCCCGAAGAGTCACATAGCGTTAAGGAGAACTCCTATGGACGCTATGGACCAGAGCTATCCCATGTATACATGATGACCCTACTTTTCCGGGACTCCCTTTTTTCCGGGGGTTTCACTTGGGGACCGCCCCTAATATGCCTATCTATCCCTAACCTTAACCCTAACCTGAACCTCACAAAAGCTATGCCTGATCCTAACCTTAACATCACTGAAATTATGGCTGAACCTAACCTTAGCCCTAACCTTAACCTCACAGAAACTATGCCTAATCCTAACCTTAACATCACGGAAATTATGGCTAAACTTAACCCTAACCTTAACCTCACAGAAACTATGCCTAATCCTAACCTTAACATCACGGAAATTATGGCTAAACTTAACCCTAACCTCACAGAAACTATGCCTAAACCTAAGCTCATAACGCGCATCCGAGGCAAAACTCCCAGAAAATAGGGAGACTAAATTCTTTACTGTGACTTTGTCCATGTGCACGTTTGTGGTGTTGTAACAGGTACAGCTTTAAGCATGCACAGTAGAGAAATATTTAATGAGCATAGTAGGACTTTTCTGTTATTTAGACATTATTGTTGTAAAACTAAGTTTTGTTTTGTTTTATTACACAATGGCAATAAAGCATATCATTTAATTTCTAAAAGTAAAATGGAAAGTAATAAGAATTATGAGATTAAGAAATACTTGGGGTCACATTAACAAAACAAAGCTTATAAGCCATTTCAGTGCACACACAGCATGTGCAAAACACAAACAGTAACTTAAAAACAATAAAGTTCTCCAGGTTGCCCCTTTGGTTAATCAGTTAAACTAACTAATTACTTTCATATTAATTCATTTCATTTGATGTTGTTCATTAGAAGGATCGTTTTACATGTTATGCCTTATTCAGACAGACATAGTGAAGATAGAGACAGGAAATGAGGACAGAGAGCAGGGGAAAGACACAGCAAATTAGAAAAACAGAAAGTTCACAGAGGCAACGGAGAAGATATGTTGTTGCTTCATTTTCATTCTATTCTCTCTGGGGTTGTCTTAATTAAAGATATTGAAAATGTGAAATTCCATTTCTGTTGATATCATAAATTATTGGAACCCACTCCATTGAATTGAATGCAACCCCAGCAAAAATAGGCAATCAACTTTAATTTAACACAGTCTCTTGTAAATGATTATCTCTATCCATAATTTGTTTTGTCCTTATGGGACATTTCATCTCCTCAAAAAACCCAAATTATATACTCTACAGAGAGAATATTATTCCGCTAGCAGAATTCAGATATTCAAGAGAGAGAGAGAGAAGGGGTCACGGCACGGTGCGTGTTGAGCAACCTTATCAAACTTTACCAATATATGTTTAGCTAATGGAGCTTGCCGGCACCTGACCGGTAGTGTGTAGACCACACATACGTAACCTAACTGCAGTGGTGTAAAGTAACTAAGTAATTAAGTACATGTACTCAAGTACTGTACTTAAGTACAATTTTGAGGTCTTTTTTACTTGAGTGGAGTACTTCCAATTTTCAATAGCCTACTTTTACTTCTACTCCACTGCATCTCAGAGACAAATATTGTACTTTTTACTACACTATTTGTAAACTTTAGTTACTACTTTGTAGTTTTGAATTATTATTACAAAACATATATATTAACCTCTTCAGCCCTATTTAAATTTTGGCTATTTGAAAATAGCCAATCTAGCATCAAAACGCATCGCGTTGTGAGCTTGTAGATCTGCTATTTTCAAAAGATTACAAAGATTCATTTTATACAGTTTAGGCATTTAGCAGACGTTAATCTAGAGAGACTTACAGTAAGCGAGGAACACAAGATAATACATCATAATACATCATAATAAACATAATACATCAAATGCATAAAAATAGTAATCTAATAATAAAGTAATAGAAGTAAACCAATAATCTAATAATAACTAGAACCTATCATCAGCCTACATTGAAACTATACACACTATATGATGCCATGTCAACAATGACCTGGCATCATACGGCATCATATTATACATACGATACTTTGTGAAACGGGACATTCTGCATAATGAGTACTTTTACTTTGCCACTTTTTGATGCCATTACTTTTGTACTTTTACTCAGGTACATTTTGAATACGGGACTTCCACTTGTAACGGAGTACATTTACATTGTAGTATTGATACTTTTACTTAATTAAAACATGAGAGTACTTCTTCCATCACTGCATAGTGCATACCTAACTGCAACACCCCTGGTTTGATCACAGCTTCCCCCTCATTTTCCTGTCTCTCTCCTATGTAAATAAAGCAAAAACTGACAACTAAAAATCCTTGCGACGAGAGCTACTTGGCTTGCTATAGTAGCTTAATTTGTGCAATGATGTACCACCCACAGACCACAATACACTAGTGGGGCTTAACAGTGGGTTTGCTCTACTATTCAAATATGATCTGAGGGAGGTGTAACTATTCATTTTCTGCTGTAACATATTCTCACTCTCGAGTTGTATAGTTCAAAGAGGACTACATCACTGAACCTTATGTTGCATTTAATTTAAAGAGAGGACAGAGGTCCCTCTGTGCCCAGCTAAGATCTGGTGCATTACCTCTGGCAGTTGAGGTGGGGAGATATATATAATGGCATATTCCTGAGGAGCAGCGATTGTGTGTTCTTTGTGACCCATGGGAGTTGTGAAGGATGAGTTTCATTTAGTTTTTCACTATCCCACTGTACAATGATGTAAGAAATTATTTATTTGAAAAAATGCAGGCTAAGAATCCAGCTTTGTTTTGGATGTCTGAATGTTATATGTTAAAGTTGGCTGCTCAATAAGGACGTTTTTGTTTTAGGAAAAATCATAGAGAAGGCATGGCAGTTGCGTTGGAGTACGATGTATACGTAACTCACAGCCTCAATACGTTTATGTATTCTGTTGGTGGTGTATCTTGGTGTATGTACATTTTGTGAGTATGTGTGCGGGCTGGGCATCTTGTGGTGCAGGACACTATAATAAAAATCTATCTATCTATCTATCTATCTATCTGTATAGTGATGAGATGGGGCAGCATCAAGGTTTTTCTGCAAACTAGTCTGTACTCTGTAGGTTTAATCGAAAATATTGTTGTGGGCGCATGGTAGACAGGCAGAATGATTTGGAGGGAGAGAGACAGAGAGAGGAGAGATAGACAGAGAGGAAGAGAAAGAGAGAGAGAGGGTTGGGGACTGTGGGATCGGATGTGTGGTTCCGATCAATAAACTAACATAAACCACATCATCAACTCGGTCACAATGAAGCCAAATACCAGGCACCAGCTGGCCTTTTCTCCCCGGACCCTGGATCAGCCAGCGTGACCTCAAACCCAAACACACGCCCACAACAAACACACACGCCCACACAACACACACGCCCACAAAAACACACACACACACACACACACACACACACACACACACACACACACACACACACACACACACACACACACACACACACACACACACACACACACACACACACACACACACACACACACACACAAAAGCCAGGAAGCAGCTACTGACTTTGGTCTGGGGAGACTGGGCCAGTTTTAGTCTAGGTGTGTGTGTGTGTGTGTGTGTGTGTGTGTGTGTGTGTGTGTGTGTGTGTGTGTGTGTGTGTGTGTGTGCGCGCGCATGCACATGCACACCTGTGCTCCCACGATTAAATCTCAAGCAGCACATGCTCAGGCTGTATAATGGAGAAATTTCAAATGGTGGTTATATTTTAGCCTGTTACTAAAGAGAAAGTTCAACACTGACAGGAGACAATCGATAGTATAATTTCCCTGACATGGCCCAAGCCTCGCTCACACAGGCACATTCGTGGTGCTAGCAGCGGGAACAATAGCATGCCTCCCCAACTGACAGCGTCAATACAAATAACAAATGGTTTCGGGTTTTTTTCTCATCACGCCGGCATTCGTTTAACATTCGTTGACTGAGGAGTCAAACAGAGTGTGAAACCCATTGAACCAAGCACACACACAAAACAGCAGGTCTATGATTTACCCTCAAATCAGAGCTCATGTGAAGTCATGTATTCATATTTTGTTTATACTTTTATGGAAAGGGCACCCCTCGGAGCACAGGTCTTTGCCAGGCTTAATGGCCTACCCAGAGCTGTGTCCGTCCTACCAACACATTTTTGAAGCAGATTACTGGCAACCAGTTTGGAGTATCAAAAGCAAAAAGCGTTTTGAATTAAGTTGAATTGAGTTGCATCATGATACAAGGAATTACATTTTCTTTTTATTGTACACTTCAACAGTTAAAGGTCAAAATGTGAAGTGGCCTGTTACCACAATGAAGATGATTTGAGAAAAAAAACTGGAGTGGAGAAACTAGGTGCGTGCGTGGGTGCGTGCGTGCGTGTGTGTGTGCAGCTGCAGTCCCCCCTCCAGCCCTGCATTCATTTAGATTTTGTCAAACTGTACTTTAGCGGAGTGAGTGGTTCATTATCCCTCTTACGAGTGTCAGGTCAAGCAGGATGGTGTACCACCAGCATATAATCACCGCTGATTCTTAGCTCTGGCAACACCAGAGATGTTCTGTTTATGTATTTATTTTTGTTGAAAGCAGCTCACAGAACAGCCCTGGGAGTTTGAGATGAAGGAGCTCCTCTGATAAGCATCCTGTGTGAAAACATCAGCAACACTCGCAGAGCTGTGAAACCAATGTGTTTTGTCTGACAAAGCCTTCATCAGGGTTAGACACAAGGAGATGATATTTAAATACATTTTGATGGGACTATTGATGTGGCCACTTGTTAATAAAAATAACATAATAGACATTTTAACAGCCTGTCAAAATAACATAATAGACATTTTAACAACAACCAATCCAAGGGAAATATTAACATTACTCTAACCAAACAATTGCTTGTGTTGTTTGTTTTTCTTACCACATAAACTCTTAGTATACATTGCACCAATAAACTCGTCAGTCATTTTGTGTTTATTGGGATTTAAGAAATCTCCATTGAAACCCCAACAAATACACAAAGCCTTCTGGAATTGTCTTAATAAGCATTCCCTCCGTACCATCCTTAAATATTTGAATGTTATAGCCAGATGCTCTCTATACACAGATAACTCCTGCTCTCTCCCAGATGAATTGAATCAATATTACACCAGATTTGAAACATTGCTCCCAAAACAAAACTCTACTTCCTCAGGCAATTGCAGAAGTTTGGTATGAGCCCGAAGGTCCTAGCGTGCCAGAGGTACCATTGAGAGTATCATGTACAATGCAGAGGGGTTGTACAGAGGGCTAAGCGCATCAGCGGATGTAAACGTCCCCTCCATCCAAGACAAAATGATATGATGGACGTTGTGTCAGCGAAGCTCGCTCCATTCTAACCATGGACTGTTTCAAATGCTGCCACGTGGCAAGTGGCTCCGCAGCACAAAAAAAAAGAACAATGGCAATATCCTGCTAAATAACTACTTCCCCCAGACATCTTGCTTTCTTAAAAACTAACCAAAATGCTGGAAACGTTAAACCCCCCCTCATCACCTCGGCCACGTCTCTATCAGTGCTCTGAGGAAGCCAGAGTGCTCACCTCACACAACTGCCTGTCTGAGGTCAGAGGCAGACTGAAGTTCCAAGGACACGAGCACAGATAGATGAATAAGAACAATCAAGCGCAAGAACCAACCTACACATTGTTTTGGATACTGCTCCCACTCTGAGAGAGAGAGAGAGAGAGAGAGAGAGAGAGAGAGAGAGAGAGAGAGAGAGAGAGAGACAGAGAGAGAGAGAGAGAGAGAGAGAGAGAGAGAGAGAGAGAATAATAGCTGTCCATCGTGCTTAAGGCAACAGCTGGGTATTTGTAGCAAAATACAATAAAGCTTATTGCGTATCGTGTATGGGACGGACAGATAAACAGATGTGGGTATGGGACAGTGTGGCACTGGGCAGAGAGCCAAGCCTCAGACAGACAGACAGACAGACAGAGAGACAGGCAGGCAGGCAGGCAGGCAGGCAGGCAGACAGACAGACAGACAGACAGACAGACAGACAGACAGACAGACAGACAGACAGACAGACAGACAGACAGACAGGCAGGCAGGCAGGCAGGCAGGCAGGCAGGCAGGCAGGCAGGCAGGCAGACAGACAGACAGACAGACAGACAGACAGACAGACAGACAGACAGACAGACAGACAGACAGGCGGCATTTGAGACGGCATGAATAAACAAACAAAGACGTGTAGGCAGTGGTGGAAAGTAACAAGTACATTTACTGTACTGTCCAATTTTCCTTAGAGGCACATATTGTACTTGCCTATATTGAGGCAACCATTCAGTGATGTTGCTGTTGTTGAGGGTCCAGGAGTACTGGAGAGGCCAGCTGCCTCCAGCCAGGCAGGTCAGACTCAGCACCAGTCTGTTCCCCTCCAGCACAACCTGCTGACCTGGCATACCTCCACGCAGGTTGGGGGCCACCTCTGAGGGAGAAGAGCTACAGGCTACCATAAATTTTCAATGAAAGCCAGCGATGTGAAGATACAAAGATACATCCGATACATTTGTAGGAACAAGCATACACGTTTTCCTTTACATAATTATAATCAAAATCAGACCCAATACATTAACTTGTGAAACAAAAATAAACAATCATTCCAATAACCAGTCAGAAACTATTCATGTGAGCACAGTTGATTTGATTTTAACCATAAAAGTACCTATACAGTACATTTACTTCGTATTAATGGAAGTTATACCATGCACGCGCGCACACACACAAACACACGCACACACACACAGTTTATCTGCTAGCTATGGTGGACAGCTCCATAATGGACATCTCCATAATAATTCTGAGCTTTGCCTGCCCTCCCCCCTCTCTCTCTCTTCTTGCTTCCTTCACTCTCCACCCTCCCCCCATCTCTCTCCTTCCTCTTTCATTCCCTCCATCTTCTTGTCTCACTCAACTGTTCTTCACTTTGCTCTCTCTGTCTCTGTCTCTCTCTCTCTCTCTGACTTCACCTGCACTGTCTCTCACCCATTCTCTCTTTTTAGATTGATGGTTTTCTGCTCGGTGCAGCGGAGGGAAGTGTTCCGTCTAACAAGGATTTATAAAGGAGAGACACAGTGTGTGTGTGTGTGTGTGTGTGTGTGTGTGTGTGTGTGTGTGTGTGTGTGTGTGTGTGTGTGTGTGTGTGTGTGTGCGTGCGTGTGCGTGCGTGCGCTCGTGCGTGTAGCAGTAGCTACATTTTCAGATGTTACACAGTAAGAACTTTAGCTCTAATCCCTCACATCTAGTTAAGATGTTCCAGCTGTGTTGTTAATAATTAAACTGAAATAAAGCCAACATCAACCTCCTCCAGGGGTGGATTAAATATAACTGATAAACTTCTGTTTTGGAATAGGTTTAAAATGACTAGTGCAACAGACTTGAATTTAATCTAGGTTTAAAGGGAAATTAAACTGAGATTGCCAAAGATTCAGATTTAACAAGGACCAATTACATTAATTAATTGAAGCCCCGGTGTTACCAGCCCTTTAGACCAGCCCCCCCCCCCCCACACACATTTCACAAACTTTCTCTTGCATTCTCTCTCTCTCTCAGATCAAGGCTGACGTTCTGTCTCACTCAGGCCTAACAGAGAGATTGGCCTCCAAAAGTGACAGGGTGGTCAGGAGCCGCACGCACGTACTCACATGCACGCACCCAACTCATGTGTGCTGCAGACATAATGCACTACCCACCCACACACACACACAAGGAAAAGTGGTGTGTAAAATACTGACAGAGTACACAAACAGCTAAGTGTTATAAGGACAAAGTGAAAGCTCAGTTCCAACAGAGTGACAAACGACACACCTTGAATGCGGGGGTCAAGAGAGATTATGGATTTCAAAGGCAAAGTGCCCATCAATCAAGAGTGCTGATGCCGCAGTGGCGAATTATTATAGCTGAATGCATTCCACACACAGTACGGGCAGCTGGCATGGTTGTCCCGGCGACTATTGTGGAAAGGATGTGTTCCTCCTCTGCAGTAGGCACACTTGTCCTATCCAAGCATGACAGGAGGAGGGTACTAAAAGTGAAAGTGAACTTCAGGAAAGCAGCTGGTCCATACGGCATCTCTGGGGGGGTAAGAGGGGGCAACAACCACTCCTCATCCACACTCATCCTGAACCCAAGAGCCCCCCAAGGTTGTGCGTCGAGTCCTCTGCAGTACTCCCTGTCCACCCAGGACTGTGTGGCCAGAACATTTGGAACACACATCATAAAGTAGCTGACGACACAGTGGTGGTGGCCAGTCTCAGAGGATGATGAGGGGGCCTATCTGGCCTTGGCAGGCCTGTCGCAGTGGTGCCAAGAAAACAGCCTCTTACTGAACCTTAGTAATACAGTGTGTGTGTGTGTGTGTGTGTGTGTGTGTGTGTGTGTGTGTGTGTGTGTGTGTGTGTGTGTGTGTGTGTGTGTGTGTGTGTGTGTGTGTGTGTGTGTGTGTGTGTGTGTGTGTGTGCGTGTTTAAAATGGGAGGGAAGGACTAACAGACAGTTCAATCTTATTCTAAATGTAGCGGTGCATGATTAATTATTGCAATGGTCGGACAGGTCAGAAATAGGGTCACGTCACTTCTGAAAAATCACTTTATCTTTGTAGAGCTCAACAGCTACTGTGAGACAAGGCTGGCATAACAGACTAGAGCCTATGAATACTGATCTCTCTCTCTCTCATGCAAAAAATCCACAACCTAACCATAACAGTGCTTAAAAGATAAGTTGGGGGGGGGGGGGGAAACGAAATCAATCCAATTTTATATGAAATTAGTTTTCTATGAATAAGTGAGGAAGTTGCACAGCTAAGCAGTTTCCTCTGCGGCGACAGTGTGTCTATTTGATTACAGCGTGTAAATGAGTTTTATTCCTCTTTTAATGTAATAAGTCTGCCTGTGCTTGTTTCAACAGTCATGTAAAACAAGATCAGACAAAAAATGTCATTATAGGTTGCCACATTATTATTATCGTTGTATTTTTCCCCAAAGAAAATGTGTAGATGTGTTGAAAAAGAGGTCAGTGGTATTATGTCCTCAAGAGGGCGCTCAACGCCAAATTATTGTCAAGAAAAACGTCAAATTTAAGTTACTGATGACATTAATGAAGAGCGTAGAGAAAAAAAACAATAGTTGGGCAGCCTATTCATTGATACAGTCAGTGGAGAGAACGGGGCTGAACAAACCTGTCTCTACAGTATAGTATCACTGTATGCAGTCAACGCGAACAATGGAAACAGTATGAACGAGACGTGGATATAGTGTGGAGTGGAAGCTCCTTTCAACAAGGTTTTTCAGAGAATGTAATTATTGTTATTTTTTTTAATACTTTCAATTTTTATCCCATGATTTTGTATCCCCTATTTTTCACCCAGTGCCAATTGCCTATGTAATCCTGGGCGCTACTCTCCCTCTGCTGGCCAGGGGAGAGCCCAAAACTGAGCTCATGCCTCCTTAAATGCAATAGGAGCTAGCAAGTCGCTTCTTATCACCTGACAGTGGGGAGTTTCCCCGGTAGGACGTAGCACGTGGAAGGAACACGTTATTCCAACCAGTTCCTTTCCCCTCCATCAGGCGCCCCAGCTGACCAGGGGGAGGCAGTATAGAGACCAGGATTACTGCATGTTTTTTGTGAGGGTACCTACCCTAGGGGACACGGGGAGAACATGCAAACTCCACAGAGAAAGGCCCTTTCGCCAACCCCACCTGTATGGGCACTGATGAGCGAGGAGGAGAGGACACGCCCCCAGTGCCCACAGCGTTCCCGGCGGGAATCGAACCCAGGATCTTCTAGCTGTGAGGCGACTGCGAATATTCATTCTTAATCTATGTATTCTTATTGTCATTTGGAGCGCCTCAGTGTGGCTGCAGAGCTCACACCGCTGACAATGTCGTCAGATGGGGGACGGAAGGGGGTCGTCTCTGTAAACTGTGTAGTTTGCGCCATTCGTCAATCAAATTCACATGCATACCTTATTGAAATGCGACTGACGCACCTTCTTTCTGCTGCGCTTCTGACGGCTACTGCCTTGTTTAGATCCCATATTCTGAGAGGACATGGGAAGCCATTGGCGAATGAGGAGAAAGCGATGAGAAAGTGAGGACTAGTTGCAGCGTCTGTTTATTGACAGGTTTGGCATTGGCAACCTATAAAAAACTCTTAAATGCAAGTGGGGGACACAGAAAGGAAATGCATGTTGCATGTTTCTACAAATCAAGACATAAGTCCAAACAAACAGATACAGTTAATTCATTTAACATTCATTAAAGTGTGCGTCTGCTGTAGAGGTGCTCTCGAGTGCTCTACTGCAGTGGTTCCCAAACTGGAGGTCTGGACCCCCAGGGGAGTCCCCAAATTATTTTGGGGGGTCCCCAGATGATTAGCTTAACGTGCAACATTGTTTTCTCACTCAACAGTAAACAAATCAACATACAGTATAAGTGTATGCAGGGTATTAAGTTACTATTTGATAACTTAAGACCTTTTAACACCAAATAGGCCAAATAGTCAAATACTACGAAAGAGGCAAACATTGTGAAAATAACCGATCTACAAGCTCACAACGCCTCGCACTGCGATTTATTCAGATCTTCATGACAGAACATATACATGATGTACAGTATATGTCCTGATGAAGATCTGAATAGATTGAAATGTTGACAACACCATAAAAATACAGCAGAGCTTTTTCAGCATCACCAGTGTGCGACTCTATTCTTCTTTTTTAAGATACAGTATATAGCCCACATACTGTATACTGTATATAACAACCACCCCCAGGGGAAAACAGAACACTTGGGAAAGGAAGGTGCAAACAAGCGCACAGACAGCTAGAGGAAGAAAAATGATTGAGGTGAGCTTATATAGATGGCCAAATTGGTCAGCTGCTTGACACGTCACATAATACGGTGCACATGCGTGTAAACCTCTGGAGTGTATCTGCCTGAACTATACTGTAGCTTGCAGGCTATGCATCGTTTCACGTCTGACATTCAAGTAGAACTGTCAGAAGGTGTAATATAATGGTTGAGAACCACTGCTCTAGCTTATAGTTACCCACCTCTTCAAATTAAGTTAAACTCTGCAAAGGTGTAGTTATCCACCAAAATCCTTCATCCTGTTTTGTTTGTCTGCCAGTCTTTTGTTAATGTGCATTCACACTGGACGGATACAAATTGTTACATTGCAGGGAATTAATCAATGGTTTTCGGTCATGAATTACGTGGAATGTGTTTTGCCTTGTTTAGATGGACGAGAGGCTGGCGTGTCCGTGCCGGTTTATCAAAGTCCATCTGCGATGATTGAATTGACATTATAAATCATATTGTGTGGTTACAGCACCTACTAATGTATTTGATCATATTTCTTTACAATCGAATGTGCATTTCTTTATCCAAGTCAACGATAATTCGAGGCTCCATTATTTATTTTACAGCCCTGTGCTGCTGACATTATAGGAACTGACAGCACGACTCCTGTTTTATGTCTGCGTGCACACATGCTTGCCCACCACAGGCTCCAGTGGTGGAAAAAGTACTAACATTTACTTAAGTAAAAGTATCATAATGCAATGAAGAAATACTCCATTACAAAAAATGTGCTTGAGTAAAAGTACAAACGTATTGGCATCAAAATCTACTTAAATTATCCCAAAGTAAAGTTATGCAGAATGTCCCGTCTAAAATGTGTATTTGTCTATTTGAAAATAGCCGATCTACAAGCTCACAACGCGTCGCCATGCGACGCGTTGTGAGCTTGCAGATCGGCTATTTTCAAATAGACAAAGTTTACATAGGGCTGAAGTGTTTAATGTACGTTTTGTAATAATAATACAAATCTACAAAGTAACTAGTAACTAGAATTTTCGCAATTCTGGGAAATTGCTAAGTGTGGTTGCGCCGACGCGAGTCGCGGGTCGTGGCCTCCTGGACACGAGGAATACGCCGGGAGGAATACCGTCGGAGCCCGCGCGACATGTGATTCGAATTAGATTCGTGATACGTGCCGTTTTGATTTTAGGAAATAGGCCCCTCCCACTAAAGAAATAGGCCCCTCCCACAAATGTAACGGGCCGATCATATATTGTCACCTCACTCCTGAGATCACTTGCTTTTCATTTTGAGAGGACTGATCCCCCCAAAAATCATGTTTTTGCATCAAACGGTGTCATTTTGCGCATTTGTGGCGCCCCCTATGGATCAAAGTGGAAATGCTTTTGGGGATTCGTTGAGTAAACCACCCTTGACATGTGATTCAAATTTGGGATTGACCGGACGTTTTATTTGTGATTTTTGGCCTTTTTTGTAAAACAGGCCCCTCCCGCTAACTTTGGAAGCCATTTACGGACGAACGATATGGACTATCAAAATTCCGCTTGGGTCCAGAGATCATGTGTACCGATTTTTGTGAAATTCGAACAAAATATGTGGGAGGAGGAGCTAAAAGTGTGTTTTGAAGAAAATTCAAAATGGCGGAAAATCTATCCTGAAGCAAATGGGCGATTTTTATTTTACGACCAACGGTTCAAGAGTTATAGGCCAAAACGTAAAGCGGACTGTTATAGCGCCACCATGAGGCCGACTGGTGTAATTCTTTTTTTAATAATTTCTCACTAAATTATGAACCTCCCCTCCAAGTCTTGTAACTGTAGCCCTTACGGTTTTTGAGAAAAAAATACTTGAATTTGAGTTTTTAAATTTTCCCATTAAAGTGGATGGGGAAATTTAATACACTAATAAATCAATATCAATTAAACTATTGGTAACACTTTAGAATAACTATTCGTTATAAGTAGTCAATAGATCATTCATAAACTGTTAGTTAATGAATTATTAATGACTTGTTAATCATTTGTTAATGGTTAGTTAAGGATTAATAACAATGCCTTATAATTTATTAATAGATCATTTACAAACCATTAGTCAATGAGTTATTAATGTTTTGTTAAATCTTTGTTAACAGCTAGTTAAGGAGTTGTAACCATGCCTTATAGATAGTTAATAGACTACTAACAAGCTATTAGTTAATGAGTTATCAATGACTTGTTAAATATGTTTTAATAGTATGTTAAGGATTTATAAATATGCCTTATAGATAGCCAATAGATCACTCACAGAGTATTAGTTAACTGACTTATTAACTGTATGCAGATTATTTATAACTATGTCTTATAAATACCTTATAACTAGTTTAATAGATCATTTATAAACCATTAGTTAATGAGTTACTAATGTCTTGTTAATTATTTGTTAACAGTTAGTTAAGGAGGTATAACTATCCCTTAGAGATAATTTATATATTACTCACAAACTATTAGTTAATGATTTGTTAATAATTTGTTAAATACTTACTACCTGTATGCTAATGATTCATAACTATAACTTATATATGTTCAAAGGATTATGAACAAGCTATTAGTTAAACACTTACTAATGGCTAGTTAAGCATTTGTTAATAGTTCATATATGTTATTGGGTAGTTATTCTAAAGTTGCAACTATTCCTCATTTACTAACATGAGTTAATTATGTGTTAATGGTTAATTTATGTTATTGGGTAGTTATTCTAAAGTTGCAACTACTCCTCATTTACTAACATGAGTTAAGTATCTGTTATTGGTTAATTTATGTTATTGGGTAGTTATTCTAAAGTTGCAACTACTCCTCATTTACTAACATGAGTTAAGTATTTGTTAATGGTTAATATATGTTATTGGGTAGTTATTCTAAAGTTGCCACTACTCCTCATTTACTAACTATTAACAAATACTTAACTTACCTTTTACAAATCAATTGTTAATTATTTGATTCCTATCTACTAATACCAGAGACACGTTGTACAACAGCAAATGGGTGGTACAGAAATTTGATGTGATACTGTGGACATATTTCACATTTTGGTACCTCAACCTTGTTCAATATTTTACTAAACAAATACCACAGATGAAATAATGAACAATGTGTTTTTAATGAATAAAGAAAACAGTACAAAAATAACAAATGCATTAATCTAAAATAACAATAGCAAATAAAGAAATAGTCATATCAACAGTAATACAGTAATTGGAAATAACCAAAAGGAATACCTTCATAATCCCATCATAATCCGCCTCTACAGTCCAGATTACATATAGCTTTATCCAGTGGATATACAGCACACACATTAGCTTTAGCTTTATAGCAGGCCTTCTGCAGTAAGCAGTATGGCCACAGCAACACCATGTGCTAAAATTGCAGCTATGCTAATATTGTAGTTAACAGGCTAACAAGTGTTCCCAAATTATAAATCTTACTCTTTTTCATCAAACAAACAAAAACGGATTCTTTACATTAACTAATAAACACAACAGTTCATACAGTTTTCATGGTTTTGCACTACATCACCTGAAATGCATAATACACAATGTATCAGATACAGGACAATGGCCCCTTCTCTTGTGTCTTGTTCACAATAACTAAACAACATCCTGCTCCTTTCAAAATAAAAGGCAGTTCAGCTTCAGAACTCCATTGAGACACACTGCCATCTAATGACACAAAGTGGTATTGATACTACACTACAGACTAGTGTAGTTGCATGAACTGAACTGTAAAGGGCAATAAAATAAAAATACATGGAACATACATGGAACATACGTGGAACATTGCCAAAAATGGTAGATAAGAAATGACAGATCTACAAGCTCACAGCAAGACACATTGCAATGTGTTGTGAGCTTGTAGATCTGCTATTCCTGATCTGATATTTCTGGCGAATGAAAAGAAACAGAAGAAAATAATTGCAACCTCACAAATTTCAAATTGAGGGTTATTGCTTCTAAAAAGGCCCAGTAAACACCTAGGGGTCAGTTATGAGTCAATTTCTGGTCATGGCCTGGAATGTTGAAAAGGGACATTTTTCTTGAGTTTTTCTTCATTCAGTAGAAATATCAGATTAGAAATAGACGATCTACAAGCTCAAGTGTGAGCTTGTAGATCTGCTATTTCTAATCTGATATTTCTACTGAATGAAGAAAAACTGTTCAGTTCATGCAACTATACTAGTCTGTAGTGTAGTACCAATACCACTTTGTGTCAGTAGATGGCAGTGTGTCTCAATGGAGTTCTGAAGCTGAACTGCCTTTTATTTTGAAAGGAGCAGGATGTTGTTCAGTTATTGTGAACAAGACACAAGAGAAGGGGCCATTGTCCTGTATACATTGTGTATTCTATTTTATGCATTTCAGGTGATGTAGTGCAAAACCATGAAAACTGTATGGACTGTTGTGTTTATTAGTTAATGTAAATAATTCGTTTTTGTTTGTTTGATGAAAAAGAGTAAGATTTATAATTTGGGAACACTTATTAGCCTGTTAGCTACAATATTAGCATAGCTACAATTTTTGCACATGGTGTTGCTGTGGCCATACTGCTTACTGCAGAAGGCCTGCTATAAAGCTTAAAGGAGGAGTTCACCCCAAAAATGACTTATTTTCTATCAATTACACACCTCATGAAGCCTTGATTTCATGGATTTATCTTTGTTTTTGTGGCATTCCTAAGACAATAATTTGATGACCGTGTGTATTTCCGGTAGGAGACACAAATAATCTACTTTGTGTCTCCTACCGGATACATTAGCCGGTAGGAGACGGGAATCAAATTATTAGCTTAAGAATGCGACAAAAACAAAAAATAATCCATGGATTCAAGGCTTCATAGGGTGTGCAATTGATAGAAAATAAGTCATTTTTTGGGTGAACTCCTCCTTTAAGCTAATGTGTGTGCTGTATATCCACTGGATAAAGCTATATGTAAACTGAACTGTAAAGGCGGATTATGATGGGATTATGAAGGTATTCCTTTTTGTTATATCTAATTATTGTATTATTGTTGATATGACTATTTCTTTATTTGCTATTGTTATTTTAGATGGATGCATTTGTAATTTTTATGCTGTTTCCTTTATTCATTAAAAATAAATGGTTCATTATTTCATCTGTGGTATTTATTTTGTAAAATATTGAGCAATGTTGAGGTACCAAAATGTGAAATATGTCCACAGTGTCACATCAAATTTCTGTACCACCCATTTGCTGTTGTACAACGTGTCTCTGGTATTAGTAGATGGGAATCAAATCATTAACAATTGCTTTGTAAAAGGTAAGTTAAGTATTTGTTAATAGTTAGTAAATGAGGAGTAGTGGCAACTTTAGAATAACTACCCAATAACATATATTAACCATTAACAAATACTTAACTCATGTTAGCAAATGAGGAGTAGTTGCAACTTTAGAATAACTACCCAATAACATAGATTAACCAATAACAAATACTCAACTCATGTTAGTAAATGAGGAGTAGTTGCAACTTTAGAATAACTACCCAATAACATAAATTAACCATTAACAAATACTTAACTCATGTTAGTAAATGAGGAATAGTTGCAACTTTAGAATAACTACCCTATAACATATATGAACTATTAACAAATACTTAACTAGCCATTAGTAAGTGTTTTACTAATAGCTTGTTCATAATCCTTTGAACATATATAAGGCAAAGTTATGAATCATTAGCATACAGGTAGCAAATATTTAACAAGCTATTAACAAGTCATTAACTAATAGTTTGTGAGTAATATATAAATTATCTATAAGGGATAGTTATACCTCCTTAACTAACTGTTAACACATATTTAACAAGACATTAGTAACTCATTAACTAATGGTTTATAAATGATCTATTAACTAGTTATAAGGCATTTATAAGACATAGTTATACATAGTCTGCATACAGTTAATAAGTCAGTTAACTAATACTCTGTGAGTGATATATTAGCTATCTATAAGGCATATTTATAAATCCTTAACATACTATTAAAACATATTTAACAAGTCATTGATAACACATGAACTAATAGTTTGTTACTAGTCTATTAACTATCTATAAGGCATGGTTACAACTCCTTAACTAGCTGTTAACAACCATTTAACAAAACATTAATAACTCATTAACTGATGGTTTATACATGATCTATTAAATAGTTATAAGGCATTGTTATTAATCCTTAACTAACTATTAACAAATGCTTAACAAGTCATTAATAACTCATTAACTAACAGTTTATGAATGATTTATTAACTACTTATAACGGATAGTTATTCTAAAGTGTTACCAAAGAATAAAGTGGGAAGAGTACTTTAGTCTGGTTGCCCTGTTAGGGCAACCACACTAACTAAAGTTTTCAAATAATTGTAGTGGAGTAAAAGTGCAATATTTGTCTCTGAGATGTAGTGGAGTAGAAGTAAAAGTATAGAAAATGGAAATACTCCAGTACAGTCAAAAATCCTCAAAATTGTACTTATGCTCACTACTTGAGCACATGTACTTAGTTACTTTACACCACTGACAGGCTCACACCCTCACCCAGCTCAGAGGTTTAATTGTGTCGGGCCTGTTGAACAAAGCAGACACCACCAGCTCACCAGTAAAAAATGATCAGCCTTTGATGGTGATGATATCAAAGGTCTGTGTGTAGCTCTCTCTCTCTCATCCACTCATGGCATACTGCGGGTCTCGCTGGATCATCCCAACGGGACTCGTCACGGATGAGCAGAGTTGAAATGAACTGCTGAGCCAACGCGACTCCCGGCTGCGACGAAACTGTGCAGGAAGATGAGCGCTCGCTACGGGAGAGACGCCTCCCCCTCTCTGTCGGGGCTCCGTCAGTCAGACGTGACGGAGTGGCGAGCGTGACGGAGAGGGCTAAGGGACACACAGAGGGCTGATGAGGATTTAAACCCATGGACTCAGCAGGCCGGCATCTGACAGGAATGCTGCTGTTATTCACGCTCCTGACATGGAAGAGTGCACGGCACAATGAAACGTCTTGGATAACAAACACCGCGAGGCCCTCCACCCCGGCCCGGCACGGCACCCCCTGGAGAGCCAATCATCCACCACTACCTCCTCACCCCTGGATTGCCTGCTCCAATCACAGATCCCACAAGCTTTGACTGACAGATGTCAAGGAGGTGACAGACTACTGGCGAATCCTGACTGATTGACAGATGTCAGACCATGAGACATATCGCAGACACTGTCAATGCTGAACGTGTACACAAACACGCGCACGCACACACACACACACACACACACACACACACACACACACACACACACACACACACACACACACACACACACACACACACACACACACACACACACACACAATGATGACTACAGTAAAATATACAGGAAACTATTCCATTATGGGACTCAACCGATGCTCATCATATTGATGACATGGCCTCTGATGTGAGGGCAAAACTGCTATAGAGAAGCTCCTGATCTTGTCAATTAGATGAATCTACACACGTGTCAAAGGATGCTCAGCTGCTCTGGCGTTTTTGCGGTTTGTTCTGTATCAAAATGAAATGCGAGAGGAATTTTATTTTGTAACTAAGCAGCTTCCAATGCACAACTAGTTCTGAAATGTTCAAAATGATTGAGGTTCGATGGCTTTCACCTGGAATAGCGCTGTCACGCATGATGTAGTTAAACACGTCTATTCGAGAGTTTTTACTCCAAAACCTCGAAACATTTCGGTGACGATATCAGTTTTCTGAGTTGAACAGACTTAAAGGAGCATTACACCCCTGGAAGAACTTGCAGTCACTCAATGTTAATAATATATATATTAATCATCTATTATAATATAGTAGATAACAGTAGCAAAATTTCAAATTTGCACCCTATGGCCTGAAAAATATAGAAGTATTGACTTTGACTGGATGACTGGGGTTTGGCTGCATTACTACAATGACCACAATGCTTTGGGGCACTGCGCTTCCTTGTGGGGAGGAGGCTGCGTGGGGGCGTGGTCTACATTGTAACTTTCCCCTCCCAGTTCTCACTACAACAACATCAACAAACACATACAGCACCACATTGGCCAGTGTTGCCATGTCTGCTTATTATAAGCGGCTGGTTTCTAAAATGTAGTTGATATTTGGGCTCGTTTCCAAATGTTTTGATTGTTGTTTAAACCAGTGGTTCTCAAACATGTTCATGTACTTTTCCACGGACCCTCATCTGTGCACTGCGCGCCAACATATTTGCCAGGGAGACCCTACCAAAAATGTGTTAAAATGTTTAAAAAATATTCCACATTTTGCACTTTTTTCCCCTCAAGACTTTTTGGAAAATAGCAGATCTACAAGCTCACACTGCGTCACATCGTTACGCGTTGTGAGCTTGTAGATCGGCAATTTTCAAAAAACCCATGTCTAGGTTTCAAGTGCTCTTGGCACAGGTATTTTCTTTTGGGCTTGTTTTCATATACCTGGTTGCTTATTTCTCTCACAAGATCTGGCAACACTGAATGCTTTAGAATGATGAATGTTACGTTCCAACTTTTCCGACTTTTTTGTCTACCTTTGGATCACAAAACACCACATCGAAGCCATGTTCTTTCTTGGACCACGTGAAATCTGCCTCTGTTGAACCAGTACAGTTGGACCAGTAGGCCTACCCATTGCAAGTTTGCTATATCTACCAGGGTGAAACTATAGTCTTGGCTGCTGTTGTATTGTGTTCTGTATTGATTTGATTGTATCTTATAGTAAACTAAATATATCATGTATAAATTAGCATAGTAACACTAAACGTGTGTGTCTGTGTGCGCGCACGCGCGTGCATCAATTTTTTTTTCTACATTCCATCCCACCATGACAGTCCGGTGCTGGTGACGTGACGCCCATCTTCTACTTGGGAGTCGGGACATCCATGGAGATGCAGCAGTCAACAATATAATAATAAAACAAAACGTTTCATACTCATGTCATGTGTGACTCCTTATCTCTGAGAGCATAATGTTTCACTGTCATTTCCAGTTATATTCTTTGGACTAAACTTATAGAAAATATGGGCATTACTTTAGAATGACATGCTAATGTTCAAATACTCTTGTCATACACAGCCTAATCGTTTTTTTTCTCTTTTTTCAAATGAGACCGTTTCATGCTTTCAATTGGTGTATATGGATAATATTAGATTTTACTATAGCCTGGCCCTATTGTATCTAAGACTAGTAAAGTTGAATCCAATGTGCTGGGGTCCCCAGAAAAATTATGATTACATGTAGAAGTAAATACTAACAGAATGTACAAGAGTTTTTCACTACTATATCTGTAATGCTTACAGTCATGTAATTATCTACCATTCTGCCAAATGAAAGACCATCTCCTATCATGAAACAGTTCAAAAGAACCCTTATAGAATTGGGTGTAAATACATTTTGTCATTATAAATGCTTACACAATGTAGAATATACCAATGAGTAGAGCAAGCAGTGTGTAAATGTAACCGTTTTATTTAGAAGAAAAAAAATATGGCTGTGTCCCAGGTCTTCATCTGTTCCTTCATTTTTGCAGGCTGATGACAACTTTCTGTCCTGTCATTGGAAAGAACACATTAGATTAGATTTAGTTTACATGGATATCATCCGACGTGATACCTAATTTATTCTTAGTTGCATGCGCACCAAAAATAGCATACCTACAAGCTCACAAAGTGTCGAGTCCGCGACGCGTTGTGAGCTTGTAGATCTGCTATTTTCGGGACCTGACGTCGTCATGTACTGAGTAGCTCTGAAACATGTCAGTCATGGCGGAGCTTCAACCTGGTGTTTGCACTTTCTACATGTACAGACCTTACATCTACATAAACAGATGGGGAGGAAACAGGTCAGCTGTTAGATTGACAGCTGTAGCTGAGTTGGAATTAGCACATTTATGTGAACCCTTGCTTCAATGAGATAACCACCAGTACACAATATATATACACATGTTGGCATTCTAACATATCCATTACATTCCAGAGTTTTTTGTTTTTGTAAATGAATAATCATATTCATGTACATACGACAGGAGATTTTTAGAATGACAAATCAATAGACATTTAAACGACTCCATGTTGATATGTGACTGAGTACAATGGTTTATGCCGCAAGTGAGCATTTTTATATAAGCTTATATAGCTTATATAAGCTTTCATATGATGTATCATTTATTGAAATCGGAACATATTTGAAGAAGATGTGCTCATTTGAAACTGGTTATCTATAATAGTGCAAAATGAGATAATCCCTTCTAAAGAATTGTCACTTCGAGCACCTCTGAGCTCCAGGTAATGGGCGTGAACAATGGGTAATTTATATTTATTCAGCCTAGCCACCCCTCTAATCACTCCCCCATTGACACCTTTCAGTCAGCTCTATTTAGTGCCAGGGACCCCCATAGAGGTGTGTTGTAAAAAATAGGCATATTAAATAATCATCATCATAATAGATTTTTTTTCACATACTAGTGTTGCCATGTATACTAATTAGCTCACAACTTGTCTTTTAATTTCACTGTTTGAAACAGGGCTTGAGTTGTTAATGCATAACTGCAAGTTTGCCCTTTTCACTACTGGCTTACATGAAAAAAATACCCAAATGGGTCCATTTGGTTTCATTAATGTATTTTCTAAATAAAGTATTCAATCAAAATACAAAATAGCTCACAATGCGGCGACGCGTTGTGAGCTTGTAGATCTGCTATTTTCATAGCAGATCTGTTTCTAACTAGTGTTGCCATGTATACTAATTATAAGCGACCTCGTTTTCTGTAAAGTTGCTTGCAAATATTGGTAGCTGCTTTTTATTTGTAATTACTATTTTGTTGTGAGCTTGTAGATCGGCTATTTCCAAATCGTCTATTTTCAAATAGCCGATGCATATGGGTTTAAAGTGCTCATATAGCCTAATAGTCGCTTAAATCTTTGGGCTTATTTTCATTGAACTGGTTGCTTATTTCTCTCTCAAGAATCTGGCAACCGTGTCATTGTTTACACCAACGAAGAAGAAAATGCGGAAGCCCTTTGAGACAGTATTATGTTGCGCAAATATAAAGTCATTACAGCACCATAACATGGTTAATACATTTTATTTTGGGATGTACAATACATGAAAATTACGAGAGTAATAACGCGACTTGCGTCGATAACTAATGCAGAGCGGACATTACCGCGTTTGGCTAAAAACAGTGTGTTAGTAACCTCATACAAGCTAACTATTAGCCACATTCAGCTAACGCTCGTCGAGTCCTCCACTGTTATTTTCGATTCCACTTCACATTAACTCATTTATATCATATTTACATGCCGAGTTAAGCTCTGACATTTAAGTGATATGTAGCCTGATATTACCAGATTGCTATAGTGGGTTTAGAATATTTTAGACGATTTGGTGGTGCTGTGGAAACACGGCCGCAGCGGCGAAACAAGCCTTTATTTGCATTTTTTCAGACAAACAAACACTAGACTAGTGTGTGTGTCATCTACATAGTCAATCTATATACCATTTTAAAGGTACGGGCCTTGTGATTAAAATGATGCAAATCATTCGCAAACCAAACGCTAAAATCAACGCCAAAGTGCGACATACAAAAGGTTTCAGGTTTCATGAAAATAGCAGATCTACAAGCTCACAACACAACACCTTGTGAGCTTGTAGGTCGGCTATTTTGGATTTCTGCAGAGTGTAACATTACTGTAAAAATGAATGAATAAACAAAGATACTGTAGCAACATGAATGAAACGCTGCTACGGTACTCTGGTGCGTGAAACTGGAGAACAAAGCCTATAGCCAGGCCAATCGAAACCTCTATGCAAATGCTGGACATGAATGTTCAACCCCCAAAATACACACAGACACTCTGTTACAAACAGAGGCTTGTTCACAATCTAATTGTAACCATTTAATGACTACTAAACGGCTTTCTGATAGAATACAAACCTTCTTCAACATTAGAACTGTGTTAATATGAAAAAAAAACTAAAAACACAACAACAAAAAAATCTAATTTAATTCGTGATTATCTAGTCTTTCTCACCTGGCGACTTGGGGAAGGTCTCACCAGTAGCAGTCACATTTGAAGAAGATGTGCTCATTTGAATCTGGTTATCTATAATAGTGCAAACTGAGATAATCCCTTCTAAAGAATTGTCACTTCAAGCACCTCTCAGCTCCAGGTAATGGGCGTGAACAATGGGTAATTTATTCAGCCTAGCCACTCCTCTAATCACTCCCCCATGCTGTCCACTCTATTTAGTGCCAGGGACCCCCAGAGGATCTGTGTTGTAAAAAATAGGCATATTAAGTAATCATCATCATAATAGATTTAATAAAATATTTATTTGAAAATTGCAGATCTACAAGCTCACAATGCATGCTTGTAGATCGGCAATTTTCAAATAGCTAATGTACGTCGCGATGCGACGCGTTGTGAGCTTAAAGAGCTGTTGCCATGTTTTTGCACTTTTTCTGTTTTTCATGTGTCTATGAGGTTGATAGAACTTCATTAAGCCCCCCGGTGGTGTTTTTATGGTGTTTTATGTCTTCTCTGACTATTTGAAGTTTCTTCCTGGAGGCTGAAACCTTGAGGGTCAAACGTGCCAATAGAGAAACAGCGCTTTAGTGACATCACAAAGCCATACCCTCCCCCTCATTATCATAACACAACAGGTGTGGGCATGAGGAGGAGGAGGGACTAGGACAGGTGGGTGGTGCTAAGGTGGTGGAGGAGGTGCTAAGGTGAGAACCAGGTATACTTAATGAACTGGAGGCGTGTCCACATAAAAACATAAGTTTAACCATTTCTGTACACTTTTTTTTTGTTGAAAAAAATACTTACATAATAATAATACCTTATGATCAGGTTTTAGGGTTGAAAAATATCATGGCACCCCATCTTTAAGTACAGTACTTGAGTAAATGTACTTAGTTACTTTCAACCACTGCAAATAAGCAGCTACACGACGTCGTGACGTCTTTGTTGAACTGCAACATGGCGTTTGCACTTTGTTCATTTACAGCCTGTACATCTACATAAACGTTCAGATGTCAAATATAAAGTGCTTACCCCATGGCCACAGATGTTACAATTCACTTCGGGTGGGTATAAGTACCCGTATCTTCAGCATTGTTCAATAAAAAGCATTTCAATCCGATCGGCAGCCATGTTTTCATAGTTATAATGTATCAAGAGTGCAATACACCTCCCAACCGATGTGGTCGCGTAGTTGAAAGCAAATGGATAAAATGGCCACCGATCGGATTAAAATGCTTTTTATTGAACAATACGGAAGATACGTGTACTTATGTGGGCCCGTACATAATTGTAACATCCGTGGCCATGCGTTAAGCACTTTACATTTGAAATCTGAACGTGTATAATAATAATAATAATAATAATGAATTGCATTTATATGGCGCTTTTCTAAGTACTCAAACTTACTCAAAGCGCTTTACAATGGTTCATTCATTCATACAGGGGGGGGGCATTGGGAGGTGTATGTAGATGTACGGGCTGTAAATGAAGAAAGTCCAAACACCATGTTGCAGTTCAGGCAAGACACTCGCCACAACGAGCTAACGAGGCTATGCCATCTAGCCTAGCTACACGTTGTGGAATACAGTGGAATACTTCCATAGAAACGAGCGGCCTGTTTAGCTGAAAGGTTGGTATAGCTCAAAATGGGGGGGGGGTCATCAAACACACGGAGGAAAATGAATGAATAATCCTTTCCGCTGATCAGATCAGAGCAACTTTCTCTATGCACCTAAAGTTAAGCAGCAACGCCACATAACCAGAGACCAGTGTTGCCAGATTCTATGAGAGCAATAAGCAACCAGGTCTAGGGAAAAAAGCCCAAAATAAGCGACTATGGGCCACATGAGCATTTTAACCCTACTGTATGCATCAGCTATTTGAAAATAGCAGATCTACAAGCTCACAACGTGTCGCATCGCGAGCGACGCACAGTGAGCTTATAGATCTGCTATTTTCAAATAAAATCTTGGGGGCTAACTTATAATAACAATACCTGGCAACACTAGCTCGGCTCAGTGAAACCGGAGTACAATGCCTAGCTAGCGACCAATCGAAACTCTCGGCCAAGTGTCTCTCCACCCCCCGCAGTAACACAGAGACTCGCTCAAAAGCAGCATGGTAGAGCCTACTTTGCCCTACAAATGTAACCATTTAATGATTCTCCCACGACTATATTTTGCAATAGAAACCTTCTTTAACATTCGAACTGTGTTATTATGGAAAAAAACGAAAAACACAAACAAAAAAAAACGAAGCTAAATTCACATTTTCACTCTGTTTCCACAAAAGCGACTTGGGGAAGGTTTCATTGTATTCAGTCACATATTGCTATATATTGACTTACAGAATAATAGATCTGCTTGTTTTAGGTTTTAGAGTTTTGAGAGCTTCTCACTCAATTTTGTATAACATTTAGTATAATGTCAAATCTATTTCTGTTTGTACCTTAAATCTCTGTTTCTCAAGGCTGAGGGCCCCATACGGTTTCATTTACCAATTCGGACCGTCTTTCACGGATTGATTCTCACTCTCCGCCTTCCACGGATTTTGTACAGTTACGCACAGATTATTTACCGATTGACTACGGACGGCCTTTCACCGACTTTGTACAGAAGTACAGATTATTTACCGTTATTCCACGGACGGCCTTTCACCGATTACTTGTATCTCACCCTTCTAGATGTTGATATGCCAGAGATTAGGCAGTACGAACAAATATTTTCAGTTAGATATCGAATATAGTTTTCCAGTCTTCATGGCTCCTTCCTCCATCTTCACTTCGCGTACGGGTCCATTTGGTTATGTCTCTGACAGCGATCTCCACTTGTTTAGTGGTTCCAGTGTTCAGTGGCTCTCACGTGCATCATCTCTCTCTGTGGCTTGGTCCTCCTGCTGTGGCAAAGTCTCTTGGTGTTTTGACATGGTGTCGATTTTGTCACCTCCGCTGTTACATGGTGACATTGTTGGTGCAGCTCTCATCGCTGGTGACCATGCACGCTCTGCTGTGGAAAACGCATGCTCTGCTCCTTCCCTCTGGCACTTGAAGCTTGTGGTCTCCTCCTTGTCATCACAGACAGAGTAGATCGGTCTGCGAGGTCCCAATCGTGTCGACCTTGTTGAAGAAGATCATCAGAAGTTGATTCTGCATTAGCTTGCTTCTGTGGCGGTCTCTTCTTTGTCCTCCATCGTCTGGATCTGGTCCGGATCTGCTTTGAGAAAATCTTTTTCCAAAACAGTCCTTCACCCTTAAGTTCTTTTGATCAAGTATCCATAATCATAATTAGTTATGATGATGAAATATTTATCCTGCCGACAACGCCAACTGTTATAGAAATATTAATAATGATAACATTCCATTCGGATGAAGTTTTAGATCATTTATTAGGAAGATTTCAGCAGAGCAATCAGCATACAGATCAGATAGAGCTCTGGCCTCCTGGCCATACAGATCATGAGAAGCAGGGCTCCGGCCCTAGCCTGGCTCCACCCCCTGAATCCTTTGCCTAGCATTCAGGGTCTGGTGACGCTTTCGAAGGCGGGTGTTTCTCGGTTGAAAATCTGTACGACGAATCGGGATCGGGACAATCCAGTATGAACCAATCGCGTTGGTTCATAGTGGAGTCCCACTTTGGCCACGCCCCCATCTCAGAACTCCGCTGCATTGAGAGGGCTTTCAGACTGAATAATGGAGTGTCAGGCTACTCCGGCCCTGCTCCTCCCGCCCCTCGGGGCACAAGCCTCCTGAACCTCATCTAACACAGTTCTTTATAGTCCACAATAGAGATGCGCGGATCGCGGTTTTAGCCGCGGTTGCCGCAGTTAACCGCGGTTTGGGTGGATTCGGGTCAATCAAATTTAATTATTAATTAATATCGGATAAACCGCGGGTGAAATATTGCAGTAAATAAATTAATGACATCTAATATATCTATCCATAAAATAGCTAAATCTCTCCGTGCTTGTGTCTGTGTGAGTGTGTAGAGCAGCCTCTGTGCGATGCGATCACAAAATGCATTGATTTACCGGTGCTGCGCTCTGTATGTTGGATGCCGCATGTATGTTGGATGCCTGTATGTTGGATGCCGCACAGAGTCTGTATGTTCAGCGCAGCAGAGCAGCGCGCTCTGTATGTTCAGCGCAGCACCGGTTTAAAAAAAAGAAAAAAGACGCACCGACATTCCATAGGCTAAATCAATGCATTTTGTGATCGCATCGCACAACTAATAGGCTACTAAAACTAACGGGGAATACCAGAAATAATAATAATTTGACATACAGGAAAAACGGTTGGTGCGGATATTTAAATTGGATAATATAATTATTGCGGTTGGATAACGGGCGGATAATTAATTTGTACATGCGGATTCGGGTGACGTGAGAGGCCATCCGCGCATCTCTAGTCCACAATGCTCTTCTAAATGTTCATATAAGGTATGTACTAAAGATAAGAGAGACACATACACAGTTACACAAATACACATAGCTGACACAGTTAGAGTAGCACTGGGGGAAACAGGTCAGCTGTTAGATTGACAGCTGAGTTGGAATTAGCACATTTATGTGAACCCTTGCTTCAATGAGATCCCACCACCAGTACACAATATATATACATAGGTTGGCATTCTAACATATCCATTACAGCTGTCCAGATGGAAGGACAACGCACCACCACCCACAGTCCCGCATTGGGGGAGAAAGAAGAGTCCCCCGTTGCTGCTTCATTATTCCATGGAATTATGACAGCGTCTGCCTCTTTCCTACCTGGATCTGACACTTTCAGCAGGGAAGAATTTTTAAAGGGTCCATCCATGTGATTTGTATGGGATTGTAATCGCTGAAGCTGAACAACACGCTTGGTTAATCGATAACATCCAATGGAGAATGGATCAGGAATGAACTCGCTCCACAGTGGCACACTGATTTATGCTTTAAAGCCTGATTTTCTTTTGGACAAGTTATCCATCGCAAAGCCTATTGTAATATCTAAGCTAAAATGTGTAAAAACATAAATAAATAGGTTGGCCGCCTATTATTATTTCAGGCCATTTCAAGAGGTTATTCAACTCTCTCCAAGTGTCTTTCAATTCGCACGTCATTTGCTGCATGCGTGAGGCTTGTACTGACCATATTCCAGGGAGGAGGGGGGGATACCATGACGTTTCCAACCCTGCCCCCACAAAGACGATCTGGCTCCGCACCTGGGCCCACCCACTTCACATGGTAGCCAATGTTTCTTTTTATTTAACACACATGCAGTCTGCGTTCATGCACAGCGACATACACACAGAGCGACCCAGTGGATATACATGTGCCATTATATATTCTATGCAAACACCGAAATGCACATACAGTATGCACGTTTGCAGACCATGTAGGCTAAAACATGCACAAAGAAACGACATCTCCAATCAATTGATGAGCAGAAAGACAAAGACCGACCGCCTGTCTCCATTATTACACTGCTTCACTCACTCAATAACACACATGCGTGCGCATACAGTGCACATGCACGCACTCACACATGCAAGCACAGATGTCAAGTGGTTTTTCAACCACTGTTTGATTCTCTGTCTGTCCTTTTTTCCCTCTCTCCCTTACTCTATTCTTTCTATTGAAGCATTTCAAATCCCCTCATTAAAAACAAGAGTCCTTCTGGAAGCAGCACAACACTCCCTACGCACACACACAGCTCATGAATCTAACAAGGGCATATCTTGTGTCCATGGAGAGACAGGACTGATCAGAGAAAAGAAACGCAGGAGAGGAGAGAAGAGGAAAGGAGCCAGAGGGGTTTAGGAGATAATGATCATTCCTTCTTGAACCTTCTTGAATCCTTCGCCAAACGCCAAATCCTTCCCCCCCCCCCCCCCCCCCCACACACACACACACACACACACACACACACACACACACACACACACACACACACACACACACACACACACACACACACACTCAGAAGGGCAGACGTTTGACAACCTGGATCCAGGGAGCTGCCAGCCCGTCTGTCTGTCTATGTCTTTCTTTATTCTTGGATGCTAGTTACTATGCAAATATATCTTGGTCACTTGTTCTCATGTTTTCGTTACTTGATTTGTTTTTCTCTGGACCACGAATGTTATTTATATAGTATGTTGTTTAGACAGATGCTATGTTCTGGTATCCTAGTTTCTCTGAGGCACATACATTCCAGAAGGAGAGAGTGCATTTTCCAGCAGCGGCATCTGTTCATGACCTTGGTCAATGTGAGACAGGTTGGGTTTGAAGTGATTGACAAATCGGATCCCTTTCATTCATTATTGAAGGCCCAGATCAAAACCACTGCATCTAAGATATTGCCGTGATAGGTGGGTAGACAAGACAGAGAGATGCGGGGTCTGAATCTGAATGTGAGGAGAGGTGAATCTTATAGTTGAGGGACGGAGAGGGATATGCAGCGTGGCGGCATCAACGGTGGATGGAAAAGGAGAGAGAGAGAGAGAGAGAGAGAGAGATATCCTCCCTAAAGGCTAAAATTGTTTATCACACAGTTTATGGTTGTATTCTTTGCGGCCAATTATAACAAACATGTTTTTGACCAACTTATATGAAAGGCTCTATTAGGCAGTGTTGTGCAGTAACGAATTAAAAATAATATATTACTGTAATATTATTACTTTTCCCAGTAACGAGTAAAGTAAGGTATTATTCTGCCAGAACAGTAATATAATACCATATTACTCGGTCAAAAAAGGCCTCGCTACTCGTTACTGATGACGAGCGTCTTTTTTTTTTGTTCATTCATTCATTTAATATGTACTCTCTCTCCGTCTCTCGTAGAGGCAAGTTCTCGCATCGTGCAAAAATAGAGCAGATCTACAAGCTATCAACCTAGGTCAACAGAGATGCTTTTTAGCTTGCAGATCAGTTCTTTTTTAGCACGCAGCCTGCGCACAGTTATGACGTAGTGCATGACCTGTATGCGACTGCTGCGTCGTGTATTTCTCCGACGCTTTTTAACTTCAAAAAGCTCTCAAACTTCTATTTTGAGGCACGGAATTTACTTAAAAGATATCGTTCGGATAGAATGTAGTTGTTTAACTTCATAACGGGTCCATTTGGTTCCATTTGTACACTCTCAGAGTTAAATTGACATAGATTTTACAATTTAAATTGCGGTCCAAGTGATAGAAATGCCATTAAATGGGGGTCTGTAGCCCTAATGCATGTCAAACTGGGGGTCCTTGAAATTAAAATGGTTGAGAATCACTGCTAGAGCCGTAACAAATCTTCTCTTATGGGGGTCCCTGGCATATCTTTTGAAATGGGGGTCCGGGGGCTAATAAGTGTCAATTTGGGGGTCCTTGACATGAAAAAGTTTGAGAACCACTGCTCTATCTCCTCTCCTCTCTCCTCCCCCCTTGCACTTTGGCTAATTAATATTGACTGGTGTAAGATATGTTGAAAAGGTTAAGAAATGTTCAGGCAGTCAGCCAGTGTGTGCAGTTCAGATTGATGTTGTTCCTGTAAGGATAATTATTGTTCCAATTCCAAATATGGAATTTGCAGCAGCAAAATACTTAAAAGGATAAAGACTGTTGACTGTTTTCTATTGTTCCATTAAATTGGATTCAGTTCTAAAAGGCTAAAAACTGTACACGTCTTTTCTTTTGCGAGGGGGCGCGGGGAAAGTAATATGTAATATATTACCCTTGATTCCAAGTAATAAGTAATATAATATTATTACTTTTCAAAGGAGTAATAAGTAATAAGTAACATATTACTCTCCTAAGTAATATAAACCAACACTGCTATTAGGTACTTGTAGTCTTGTGGTCCCATTTAAAGGCTCTATTCGGTAATTTAAATAGGATTACAAGACAAATACACTGGAATATAGACATTATAGCAAATGATGTCAAGCCCCATTTCCATAGGCTCTTATTATTCTGTTGTAAACTGTAAAGTTGACCAGAAATACGCACAGCAATATAAAGGTGTGCTCAGTGGACCAGAAAACTCCACCAGAAGCCAGGCACCAATGACCAATCAAACATCACTCTCGCTCTCTCTCTGTCTCTCTATTGTCTTTATATGGTTATGTCTATTGGATACATACAATATACTGTGTACATGGTTATGTCTATTGTGTTATGTTATGCCACACACACACACACACTTGAAGAGTATCACCCCATCGGAAAAATGCGTACCATGCAATGCGCCTTTCCTGAATCCACAGGCTTCATTCTTGAGCGTAAAACAATGCAATACTAAAACAAGTGCAGAAAATGCAGAAACCCTACCCGGTCCAAACAGAAATTTCGGGGGCGGTGTCTAAATGTGATGGATTTTTTACGGCTCAGAGGGCAAGCTCATTCACTCTCTCTCTCTTTCTCTCACACACACACACACACACACACACACACACACACACACACACGCACGTAACTGCTGAGAGTATTGTCAAAACAGATGAGACATCTGACCATTTCAACAAGCCTGCGATTGGCACTTCAGTGGGAAGTCTGTGGAAAGTCCAAGCCTTGTCATGGAGAAGATGGGGGGGGGGTTGTCAGGTGTGAAATGGTGTCATTTCACACCTGGGTGGTGGAAAGATCAGGAAAAGATCAGGGATGTCTTATCTGTAGTATTCATTGTCTTTCATAGTCTCAGCTCAATCTTAGTACACATTAGAAGGAGTGATTTTAGGTGAGTGCATATTTCCCTCTCCTTACTCCCCCCCTCTATTTACAGCCCTCCCACCTGTCCTACACTCTCTGCTTGTCGAGTCAGCGCGCTCCCCTCTCTGAGTCACTGCTCTTCTCTTCTCTCCTCCTCTCCCGTCTTCTCCTCCCCTCTCCTCTCCTCTTCGTCTGGCTCTGTCGTTCCTGTGCTGTCATTTAGCGTCGGTGGTGGTGATTAAGCAATTCAGCTTTTGCTCCACACAGTCAGCACTTTTATTCATTCAGTCTTTCATTTCGTCCCCCCCTTTACTTCTTTCCTTTCATTATTTATATCTGGCTTTATGGTTATGATCGCAGGGGCTATGTGCAGAGTTTGTACATTTCCCCACGAACGTATGCACGCAGGTACCCATGAACACAATCACAGAGGCTTTCACATTGGGTGGCTACGTACACACGCACACGCACACGCACACACACACACACACACACACACACACACTAGATACTTTGTAGAAAACATTTCACTTCGGCAAGAATATGCATAATCCATCTTCACTTTCAGCTGTACAAAACAAATTTGTGTTGGTCAGGGCCTATTTTCCTTTAAGCCGGTTGATGAGATAAACAAGGTTTCTCTCTCTCTCTCTCCCTCTCTCTCCAGGTGACAAGGCAGGGCTATATTGAACGTGACACTCTCTTTAATCCACGTTCAGTGAGCCAGCCACCAGCAGCAGCACAGCATGGGCAACAATCTCCTGAATGCACCCCCGTCACTCCAGGTAGACAGACCTGAGAACAGCCACGCTCATGAATAAATAATGGAAAGACACAGGCTCACACGGCGACAGGAAATGTTTTTGCGGCATCAGGCCCTGTTTACCACAAGAAAGTGGCTACACACATAGAACTGTGTGTGTGTGTGTGCGTAGGGAGTGTTGTGCTGCTTCCAGAAGGACTCTTGTTTTTAATGAGGGGATTTGAACTGATAAAAAAAACAAGTTGTTTGCAGATAAAAACAACTTGTTTCCGTCCGAGTATCGGTATAAAATATTGATGTAGCCGCTATGTCGTAGCTACGTCTAGATGCTACACCACTAGACTCTCAAGTGGCCAGCTAGCCCTCCTGATCTCACTCCACTCTGAATGAAGGCCTGGGGAAATTCCCATTCGTAACAGTGTTGCCAGAATTTGAGAGATAAATAAGCAACCAGGTCTATGAAAACAAGCCCAAAAGAAGCGACTAACACATTGAAAAATATACATCGGCTATTTTGAAAATAGCCGTCTACAAGCTCACAACGCGCGTTGTTGTGAGCTTGTAGCTCTGTTTAAAAGTGAAACATTTTAAATATTTTTGACACATGGTACAGGGTCCTGGGCACAAAATATTTTCAGATACAATTACATATTAATTTGGGGGTTCGTGAAATGAAAATGTTTGAGAACCACTGGTTTAAACCACAATTAGGAAACAAGCCCAAATACTACACTTTAGAAACAAGCCCAAAAAAACGCAACCCACAATTACCAATATTTACAAGCGACTTTACAGATAAACAAGCCCAAAGTCGCTTATAATAAGCGGACATGGCAACACTGATTCATAACAGTTGATAGAATGAGCAAGGAGGTCACTAACTCAAACATGGCTAACCTGTGATTGGGTGACGACACAAAGCTTCAGGACCAGAGTCTGTCTGTGTTGTTCTGACTGGGTGGGAACCAGAATTTGAAACTTAAATCGATCAGCAAAAAATATGTCAATTCTTTATTGGGATTGGTTTCCCACACATGCGTTATTGAGGGGAGTAAGAAAACACTCGTAGTCAGCACTAAAATAGACATGTAAAGACGAAAATAATGCACAAATAGCAAACTTACCCTTTAACCTCGGCTAATATGGCAAAAGAATTAGCCGAATGAATTCACTTCCGGTTATGTTTTTTCCACAATGCTGTGGAAGTCAAAATGTTTTTCACTGTGAGCACTTTCACTTCTCGTACTTTTGCACTGACCGAATGGACACTTTTTTGATTGGCATTGCACTGACAATTATTATTATTTGTTTCATGATGAGATACGGTGAGACACTTATGAAGCAGTGACTGTAATGGACACCTAATTTGTTTTTACTTCCGTATATTGTTGCTCTGTATTGCTGATCCTTGCTTTTTCTTTTTGCCTTGTATTGCTGTACATGTACACAACAGTACTTTTTATTTGTCCTCACTCTTTACCTGTAACTCTGTAACCTTAACTGCTGTGCAGCCTCTGGGCGACTGAATTTCCCCCGCAGGATAATAAAGGTATCTATATATCACTTCAACTTCAATATGCCACTTCAACTTCAACATGCATTCGACTATGCTGCCACCGAAATGTGTAATGACCTACCAAAAGACATATTGTAAAGGTTTTCGACTCCTCAAAGCTTACCTAAAATAATGTCCTCAAATACTAATAATAAAGAGAACATAGATTAACTCTTTTAACATCTTGATAGTAGAATCCTCTGACCCCCGCCCCTCCTTTCTCTGTGAATATACCTTATGATTCTACTGAGCTTTATATTATGTTTTGCATTGGTATTGTATTGTATGTATTGTATTAAAAAGTCTCTCCTGTCATCTTTGTTCTTGGTCTTAACTTTGACTTTTTGCTTTGCCTTCGATCAGGTCTGACGATCTGTCAGTTACGGACATGTATCACAGCATCTAAGCCTCGTACGCACACGCACACACACACACAGTCACAGTGACATATCCTGTATACAGCTGACAGGGTTTTATATCAGCAAAGACACAGACCAACCCCCCCTCCCCTCCAGTACGACCCCTCGACCGCGCCATGATGAGAGATGAGACAATCTGCTCTCTGACACTTCTGCTCATCACACACACACATCCAGAAATACACATATGTGCAGACATCCACAAGCACACACATGTATATACATCCACGAAAACACACTCGCACACATGCACTTGCATCATGATGGACAACAGGGCACCATTAAATGCATGCCTGTGTATTGTGTAAAAAGGCATGTGTGTGCGCGTGCATGCACATGTGTGTGTGTGTGTGTGTGTGTGTGTGGCAGCCTCTTAACTGAAGGCTTTGTAAAACCCTTGTTCATCATAACTGTGATGTTCTACCCTGAGGGCTCAGAGGCATAAAGCAATTTCCCCTTGTTACACAGAGCGTGCACACACACACACACACACACACACACACACACACACACACACACACACACACACACACACACACACACAGCTCCCCTGCCATTTGTCTGTCATGTCAACTATAGCAGGGACTAATCTCTAGAGCAGGTTATTCATAATGAGGGTTGTGTACTTGCTTATCAGTGTGCCAGTCTACAGAGGAAGATATTATCCCCACATTATGTGTCATGAAGGCTGCTTTCTGAACAGCTCGCCTAAGGCCATCCGTTCTCTAGAGTTAGCTAGAAGCTCTGTGATAAACCCCCCTGTCCTTTCTTCTACAAGGACCAGGCTCTGTGTGGAGCTGCCCTCCCATGCTGATACCTTCTGCTTTGTCTTCTGCTGGGTGGTCGTCTGCTTGCATTGCGCCGAGGGCTTGGCATAGTGCTGCCTCGCCCCGGTCACTGCTGTGTTGTGTTATGCAAAGGAGAATTACAATGCAATTGACCCTTCGCTAAGCGACACGAGTTGCTCAGTGATTTTGTATTTTTTGAAAACGACTCCCAAGACTCCTTTTTGAAGTCACTGACTGTCTCCATCACAAATACACATCTGCCATCAAAACAATAAACGCTTTCACTGGGACTTCTCCCTGGCTACGAGGCAGAGCGCAGCTGGGCTCATCAGCCCACAGCCTCCCGTGCACAGCTGGGTTCAGCTGAGTACACAGTGCTGCGGATCAGAGGTAGAACTTCCCCATGCAGCGGATGGAAGAGTTTATTACGAGGTATACTCAACGCCTACTCTTTATCTTTCCCTGCACTCGTTTCATTTATCCCTTCCCAAAGGAACTAAGGAGTGATTATCTACTACCTGCTATAGGAGATAATTAGCTTTCCGCAAAGTTTCTCTCTCTCTTTTCTTGTTTTTCTTTAAATTTAGAGTAGCCAATTATTTTTACCCCCTTTTTCTCCCCAATTTAATCGTTATGCCAATGACTTCCTCCCACACACATTTCTGTGTTGTCACTGCTGTTGTATCTTACTGACTCACCTGCCAGTGAGGAGCCCCCACCGGGAGGACTACTCCTCCCGGCCCAACACTCCCCGCTGACAGGTGCTGCCCCCCAGCCCATAGGAGTACGTGCAATGACCAATATCACCCTCCCCGCCTGGCTTCCCTTCCCGGAACACGGCCCAATTGTGTTCACATGACGCCCAACAAAACCTGTTGCACCACGGTGGATTCGAAACCCACAACCCCTGTGGTGGTGGGCAGGGACTTCACCACTTGCGCCAGCCGAGCGCCGCTTCTTCTTTCTTTCTTTCTTTCGTCCCTGCCTCGCTATCCTCGTACCACCTAACCTCTCCATCCTCCTCCCACTGTTCCTCTCTGTCTATCCTTTAAAGTGGATGGACAATGGAATTAGTGGCTGTGTTATCTAATGGACAGCACACAAACAAAGAGAGGAGAGGAGAGGAGCTGATGGGGTAGAAGGAGAGGAGATGAATGGCGTAGTAGGAGAGAGAGGAGATGATGGGGGGATAGAAAAAGAGGAGAAAAAGGGGGAGAGGAGAGGAGGGGATGTGGACATACGGGAGACTCAGAAACAACCAATTAAGGGGAGGCCTGGAGGGTGAGAGAGAAGCGAACACACAGATAGAGAGTGCTTTGTTAGTGAAAAGGAACAAAGAGAATAGACAGCGACAAGGGAAAGAATGCAGAAGAGCCCAAGAGGAATTAAAACAACAACGACAACGAAAAACATGACAGGTTGCCCAGCAGGTTACCGTTGCAATTCGACCACGTCCTGTACATAAAGCAACACAATGCATCAATGGGGTTTTAACCCATTCAATAGCACCCGGGGAACATAGGTATGACCCCGAGGACTGTTCACCTTCAAATGCCTTTAAGATACCTGGATATGCGTCTCTCTTTTCTCTGCTAGGGAATCTTCCCATACACATGTAAATGAGCTATTTGTTCAAACAATGGGAGGTGTGGGGTTCAGAGTGGGGGGGACTCAGAGTGGGGGGGGGGCTCAGAGTGTATGAGAGAGAGAGAGAGAGCACGAGCGAGCGAGAGAGAGAGAGAAGATACTCCTGGTCAAATATTACGCAACTAGAGTACTATTGTACTAACTAGATCCGCTATTTTCGAAGAATTAATGACAGAAAATGACACAAATTTTGAATTATTTTATTGATATACAGTGAACCAAAGTTGCATTGTGACATTCAAGGAAAAGCTAATACAAATATTTTTAAAAAAATGTGTGTGTGTGTGTGTGTGTGTGTGTGTGTGTGTGTGTGTGTGTGTGTGTGTGTGTGTGTGTGTGTGTGTGTGTCATTTTGTATTACAAAGACAAATATTTGCTGAGGCTTGATAGCTACCAAAGAGCCTTTAGCACTGCCTTTTGTTTTGACAAGCACAATTCAGGATTACAGCACAGTGTCATTTTAGATTTTTAGCTATAGCCCTTATTTTATAATTTGGGCTATAAAAAATAGCATATATACAAGATCTTGTAGATCTGCTATTTTTTTTATCGTGCAAGTAAAACAAAATAATAATAAGCATAAATGTCAAGTACCCCCAGGGATGCCCAGAAGCAAAGATTTGAGTTAAAAATGTAAGATTTGCACACATTTTAAAGATTTTTTTTCAAAAATAGCAGATATACAAGCTCATAGCGCTGCACCCGGTGTCGCGCTATGAGCTTGTAGATCCACATTCATGGACGCAAACTCACAGTCTGCCTTCTTGGCAATATCGTTGTGTACCAGACAGACACACACACAGAGCTGGGGGCAATGGCAGAGAGACAGAGACAGAGCTGGGGGCGATGGCAGTGACATGTGGGGTATCTCTTCTTGTTTGTTGCATGAGAGATAGGAGAGAGAGGAGCGGAGGAAAAGGTTCCGGGGTGGAGGATGGATGGGGAGCTTTAATCTGCAGGTCTGTGACTTGCTTCCATTTTTCCTCCAACACATTAAAGGTATTCATCGTTAGCGGGAGAGACAGTGAGACTCTTGACAGGGCCAGACAAATGGAGGGCTGAGATGCACGAGAGCTCTCTTTCTGTGTGTGTGTCAGTCAGAGCTGTTGGTGCAGGTAGCTAATGATGGTGGAATTCTGGCTTGTGGGTCAACACTCATAAACACACACACACGCACGCACGCACACACACACACGCACACGCACGCACGCACGCACGCACGCACGCACGCACACACACGTACGTACGTTGGGGGCATGTGTGTGCGTGTTTATTTCAGTACATTTTGTGGTAACATAGTTAAAAAACGAATTTATACAAAACCACATTTCTGACCACAAAAATAAAAAAAATGAATGACTGAGAATTTAATTCTCCTCTTCTCTTGCTTACTATCCCCATCTTTCTACACATAAACAAGCACGCACACACAGAAAATGCATACTGTATGTACACACACACACACACACGCGCGAGCGCACGTGCCCGTGCCCGTGCTCGCAGGCCACCGCATGACTTTCCAGACTTTAACAGGTAGTTTTAAAGGCAGTGATTGGTCAGGTCGAGCCCCTGCGGCGATCAATAGGGTGATATCACTCAGCAGGATGAACCCGGGGTCAAATCCTTATCTGTCCAATCAACTGGCAAGCTGACACTGATGACACTGATGAGGAGTATTAACCAAGACAAAAAAATAGAAAGACCTGTCATCTCCGGTTTACGTCCCGTATCTGCGTGAAGTAGGCCGAAGCAGGTTGGAGTCTATTCATTCCAATGGAAGAGTGAACGTGAACGCAGCTTATGAACCATTCTTTACCCTAACGGTCACTGAACTAAATATTGGACCCGATCGTCACAAGCCACACAATATTCCCAAGATTTTCATACTAAAATGGCATTTTTCACATACACAAATCAGGAGACAATCTACTTTATTATCAACCTTTCTCCGTCCCAGCAACAAACTCTCGTGGGATCTAGCACCAGTAAACACAGGACGTTCGCGAGATTTGCTGTCAGACGCTGGCGCCCACTTAGGAGACCATTAGGATTTGTGTACCATTTCGCCTGTTTTGCTTCCGTACACACGGATAAGAACGGAGACAGAAACACCACAGATGTTGTGCAATATGTTGCTTGTCATTCATTCTTTCGTCGATCTACAAGCCCACATCGCGGGTTTGTAGATCGGCGACTTTCGACTCACGATACCGTCGTGAGTTGAAGTATAAACCGAGCTTATTGAGGCAACCGATTTACACACTGTTTGGTTTGTATGATACAGGATTAAGAATGCTGGTTTTCATACCAAAATGCTTACGTAGATTGTAAACACAAGCATCATTGCATCATCTCATACATTGACAGACATGCATTGTGTTATTGTGTCCAGTCACAATGTAACAGAGAATATTTGCACGCATATTGACACCCAGCCCACCACTTTCGATTTTTGCACAGTGTAATATTACTGTCCTGTTTAAAAATGAATGAATAAACACAATTTTTCATGGAAGGTATTATTGCCAGTAGGAACTAAGTACTTGATTAGACCCCATGAGAGTGTACAAATGGAAGCGTAAATCCAGGGGTTGTTAAAATGCGAGCAGCACGCTAGCCGGCGGCTAAGCCGGCAGCCAACCGTTTGGGGCCCATCCGTCCCCGGCCTCGCGCGAAAAAACCAAATTAGACGGGACGGACCTTTTTTTTTTTTACCACTTCTGCGGGAAGGAAGGAGGGAGCATTCATGCGGCAAATCTCGTGAACGCTGGGACGAGATTTGTCTCTCTGGAAAAAGCCATTTTAGTATGAAAATCCGGTCTCCTAAAAAGGCGGCCACCTACTCCATGCAGAAATAGGGAAGTAAACCGGGGATGGTATGTCTTTCTTTTTTTTTGTCTTGGTTTGTACTCAGCGCCATTCTGATCCCGAGCGGCATGAGAGAGAGGAATTCACCTGTGGGAGCGCACGGAGCAATGCACGGCAGGAGCAGCCAGGAAGGAATGCACAGCCAGGAAGAGAGAGAGCAAGAGCGGGGTCGATAGCTAGAGAGAGAGAGAGAACTAGAGTGGGAGCGAGCGAGCGAGCGAGTGAGTGAGAGAGAGAGAGGACAACAGCATAGGGGGATGGAGGGAGATAAAAAAAGAGACATGCATTGCAGTGATACACTTTGAACAGTGTGGGCTTTCCTCTGCGTCTCAAAGAGACAGTGAAATCTCAACAGTTTAGAATAAATTACGCAAGAAGTGGAAACAAAACAGTACAGAAAATCAAAGTAGAGCTGTATGTGTTCCAAACAATAGGTACAAATTCTCATTTGTACCTACTTCCATTCGTGCCATCAATAATAGCAGCAGGAGGAGGTAGCTATGAGTAGCTATTATTATCTGGATCTTGTGATTATGTCTATGTCTATGTGTGTCTTGTGTATGTATGTTTACTATGTGTTGGAGTTTCTTACTTTCTTACTATCTGCTGTAACATAAATTGCCCAATTTGGGACATAATAAACTTGAACTTGAACTTAAGTAGCCACACACATCTAAACTCATAGAAGTGCAGTAAAGTTTTCAGTCAGACACTTTTATCGGGATTAACCATGATGATATTGCAATGATACTGTATTCAGTTTGGTGGTGTGACCCGGCTCCTGCTGTGATACTACAGATTATGCCTAAAATATAAGAGTTACAGCATGAACATGAAATTAAACAATTTAAGGGCATAAGTTAAGATACACAGACATAACATCAGATGGCACAAGGAGGGGGTTATGGTGGTGTAACACTCGGGATTCAAACTCCGCTCAGGTGACAAAAGCTGCTCTCACACACACACACACACACACACACACACACACACACACACACACACACACACACACACACACACACACACACACACACACACACACACACACACACACACACACACAGCAGGGAGTAATTGGGTGCAGTTGGAGCCCAGGCACGGCTGTCTGTAGGAAGCCAGACCACCTGAAGAAACCATTTGACATTCATTTCAGTCCCAGCCTCGACCCAGACACACTCGCACAGAGAGAGAGCACCGTTACCCAGCGAGATATTGCAGCTATGCTTTGGAGAGACACAAATGATATGCATGAGGCAGGCAGGTGGGTGGGGAGGGGTAGGGGGGTGTTGGAGGAAAGTGGAGGAGCACAGTGCTGCCAAAGTGGCGAGCTGTCACTGGAGCGGACGTAAACACTGTTCGTACCACAAACACAACGATTAGCCTCGCACAACTCCTGCCTGGTGTGCATGTGTGCGAGTATGCTGTACAAGTGTGTAATTGTGTGATTACTGGGTTATTTTGTTCAGCCTCATTGATACGAGGCGCCCAGCGATGCGTCACGATGCACACGCCAGTGTCATTGACGGCGTTTGCGTGTCATCTGTATTGCTGCCCTCTGCAATACAGAGTGGCAAAAATGGATTCTGATTCCAGCAGCACAATAGAAACCTTGACTCTGCAGATGTGTGTGTGTGTGTGTGTGTGTCTCTCTGTGTGTGTGTGTGTGTGTGTGTGTGTGTGTGTGTGTGTGTGTGTGTGTGTGTGTGTGTGTGCGTGCGTGCGTGCGTGCGTGCGTGCGTGCGTGCGTGCGTGCGTGCGTGCGTGCGTGCGTGTGGTTGCCATAATGTAGCACTTATCTGGGTGATTTACAGTATGCTCACTTGCAGCTATGAAAGGACGTATAAACACATTCAAACCAGGAGGGAGCTACATTTCTACCACTCAATTAGCTATTGTCAGGCAGCGAGAGTCTGTCTGCATTGCATGTATATGTATGGAGCTTTCAGGCAAGAAAGCAGAAAGAGAGAGGCACTGAAATGTAATGGAGAGGAGGAGGACTAGAGGGATAGTTAAAGGTAGGGTAAGTTATTTGCTTTGGTTAAAATAAGTGTTAAATAGCTCTATATTCTGATAGTACTCATTGCTATAGAGTGTTTGTTCAGTAAAAGGAGTCTCCTTGTCTCTCCAGCTCTTTATTAAACCGAAAATGCATTTTCGTTTCAGTTTCAGTTTAATTTCCAATTGTATCCAATCAGGACAGAGAACTCAATCAGGATACAGATTAAACAAGTGAAATTGGAAGTGATGACACTAAGAAATGAGCAGACAAAATTGGAACTGGAACACTATACAAATTAAGCTTAAAAATGGGTACTTTCTCCTGATTGGCTGAGATTTTGACACCTACCGAAAAATTTATTTTCTGTTTATTAAAGAGCTGAAGAGACAGGGAGACATCTGTTACTGAAAAAACACAGCAATGATTACTATCAGAATATAGTATTTTAACCTTTAAAAAAAATACTTTTTGTTTTAACCAAAAAATATCACTTACCCTACCTTTAAGTTAAGGTAAGTTAAGTTGAGTTTAGTTAAGTTCCGAGTTTGACAACAACGCTCAACGAGACCATCATAACGGCGTTCTGAAACTTTTTCCAATTTCTTAGGGGAGGACCTTAAAATGTTTTTTGACACTAATATAGGATCGGTAGAGAGGCTAGGTACAGTGTGGGAATCATCAAAGGCGTATATCCGCGGCAAAATAATAGCTCACTCCAGTAAGAAAAAAAGAGAAAGTAAAAAGGAAATGTTAAGATTAGAATCACAGCTTAAGGATGCAGAAAAGGAACTGGCGGATAATCACACTGAGGGCCGTCTGAAAATAGTATGTGAATTAAGACTCCAATTGAATGATTTTTACAATAAAAAGGTAGAATATGCTATGTTTAGAATGAAGAGTAATTTTCATGAAAGTGGCGAAAAGGCCAGTAAATTATTAGCCTGGCAATTAAAAAAACAAGATTCCAGCTTTATAATACCAACAATTAAAAAGGAAAGTGGGGAGTTAGTTACAAGTACAAAAGACATTAATGATGAGTTTATAGACTTTTACATGAAGCTCTATGACTCGGAAGTAGATCCACCAGTCGAACAATATGACGCCTTTTTTGAAAATATAAATATTCCAAAACTGTCAAAAAGACAAGTATCACAAATGGAGGGAGTTATCACTGAAGAGGAAGTTAAAGAAGCAATACTATCATTGAAAACAGGGAAATCACCTGGGCTGGATGGTCTACCTGTTGAATATTATAGAAAGTATATTGACTTATTGGCACCTATTTTGACAAAAGTTTACAAGGAGTCATTTGATATGGGACAGTTACCAGATACATTTAATGAGGCTATAATAACGTTGATCCTGAAGAAAGACAAGGACCCTACGGATCCGGGAAGCTATAGACCCATAAGTCTTATAGATGTTGATGGCAAAATTCTCACCAAAGTGCTTGCAACAAGAATAGAAAGATCAATGCCTGATATAGTGCATACGGATCAAGTTGGGTTTGTTAAAGGGCGCTCATCATCGGACAATGTTAGGCGATTATTACACCTTATGTGGGCAAGCCGCAATGAGGACACGCCCATTGCGGCGTTCTCCCTAGATGCTCAGAAAGCATACGATTCGTGTGAACTTGACTATCTTTTCTATACTCTGAGGGTATTTGGTTTTGGAGAAGGTTTCATAAAGTGGATAAAGATTATATATTTGTCCCCAAGGGCGTCCGTTTTAACTAATGGTATGAGGTCCCCTATGTTCGGCCTTTTGAGAGGTCTGAAACAGGGGGATCCCTTGAGCCCACTGCTCTTCACCGTATTTCTGGAACCCCTGGCGGCAGCCCTAGAGCAGATACAGGTGTTAAAGGGGTGTGGAGTGGGGGGGCAGAGCATAAGCTATTTTTATACGCGGACGATATTTTGTTACTGATTTCGGACCCTGGCAATTCTATTCCCATCATTCTAAATAAGATTGAAACATTCTCTCAAATATCTGGGTATAAAATTAATTGGCAGAAATCGGAAGTGATGCCTGTGTCCAGGTCCTGTGATAGGTCAGAGGTGTCTAGATTTCAATTTAGATGGATTCCAGTGGGAATGAAATATTTAGGCTTAAAGTTAAGTGCTGATCTGTCTGTCATAATGGAAATGAACCTACTGCCACTACTTCAAGAAATGAAAGATAGGCTGGAAAGATGGAAAATAATTAATCTCACTCTATGGGGCAAAATCAATACGATAAAGATGGTGATAGCGCCACAATTTAACTATATATCAATGATGTTGCCACTAACTATTCCTAGTGGGATATATAAACAATATAATCAAATGGTGAAAGACTATCTGTGGAATGGGAAAAAGCCAAGGATCAACATTAAAAAGTTGTGTACTCCTAGGGAAAGTGGGGGCTTGGCCCTGCCGAATGTAGAAATGTATAATCTGTCTTTCGAATTGGCTAAATTAGTGAGGCATTGGGCGGAAGATGACTCCCACCCGGACTGGGTTAAAATATAAATGTCTGTGGTAGCTCCTTTCAAGCCCATACAGGTTCTCTCTCAGATTAAAATGGTACAGGGGGAAAAGAACCCCACCTTGAAGCATTCTCGATGGGTTTGGTCGGAGGTGCATAGGTTGATGGGGAAATCTCAATACAAACAGGGCTACTCATCTATATGGAACAATCCACGTATCGTGATAGGTAAACATTCATATTGTTGGGATACTTGGCAGAGAAAGGGTATGGGTGTGATTGATGATTTATATAAGGATGCAACTTTTAAATCCAATCAGGAGCTAGTGGATCAATTTCATGTGGAAAGGGGTGAATTCTGGAAATATCTCCAATTGAGGAGTAGTGTGGGAAGTGTGTTCGGGCTTAGCAGGAGTATAGGGGAATCTAACATGATACAAGATGCTTTTAATTTACCAAAAATAATGCATAGTGCTTCACTATTCTACAAATACATAATGGAGCTACAAAGTGCGAAGACTGAGAATCTTAGATTAATATGGCAAAGAGATCTAGAATGTGAAATAAGCAAAGATAAATGGATAAATATAGTGTCCAAGGTTGGATGGGCCACTAGGGATATTCGAAGCAAATTTACCCAGTACAAGATCATACATAGATTTTACTATTGTCACGACTGCCACACCCACTCTACCTTTCTTCCCCTCTTTCTAGTTCTCATCTGATTATAGGAGTGGAGACAGGGGTGCAAGACAGGAGGCGGAGACGACCAATCAGCAAGTCTATAAAGCCAGGCTCGACGCTTCATGCTCTGCCAGATCATCAGTCTCTGTTGACCTAGTCAGTCGCTTTCCACCTTGTGCGCATCCGAGAAGGTGATGAATGGAAGACAGCTTTTAATACTCCTCTCGGCCACTTTGAATATTTGGTAATGCCATTTGGATTGACTAATGCACCTGCTGTGTTTCAGGCCTTGGTTAATGATGTGCTCAGAGACATGTTGAATCGATTTGTTTTTGTTTATTTGGATGACATTTTGATCTTTTCTAAGGACCAAGCCGAGCATGAGCTGCATGTTTCCCAGGTTCTCCAACGTCTCCTGGAGAACAGACTGTTTATTAAGGCTGAAAAGTGTGAATTTCATGCTTCCTCTGTGGCATTCCTAGGCTATGTAATTGCTCCAGGTCAAATGCAGATGGATTCTGCCAAGGTGTCTGCTGTTGCGGAGTGGCCGGCACCCACTAACCGCAAACAGTTGCAACGTTTCCTTGGTTTTGCCAATTTCTATAGATTGTTCATTAGGAATTACAGCACTATTGCAGCCCCACTTACAGCTCTCACGTCCACCTCCATCCCCTTCCATTGGAGTTCTGCAGCAGAAGCAGCTTTTGTTGATCTTAAGGACCGTTTTGTTTCTGCCCCTGTCCTTATCCATCCAGATCGAGATCTACAGTTCATTGTGGAAGTGGACGCCTCTGACACTGGGTTGGGGGCGGTTCTGTCTCAACGCTCCCCTACTGACAATAAATTGCATCCATGTGCTTTTCTCTCACGCAAGCTTGATTCTGCAGAAAGAAATTATGATGTCGGCAACAGGGAGCTTTTGGCAGTTAAAGAGGCATTGGAGGAGTGGCGCCATTGGCTGGAAGGTGCTGTCCAGCCCTTTGTTGTATGGACTGATCATAAGAATTTGTCATACATTCAGTCAGCAAAGCGACTCAATTCACGGCAAGCAAGGTGAGCTTTGTTTTTTGGCAGATTTAATTTTTCTCTCACTTATCGTCCAGGTTCCCAGAATGCTAGAGCTGATGCTCTGTCTCGTCAATACTCTGTGGAGGAGAGCGGTACCGATCCTGAACCCATTTTGCAACCTACCTGTATACTCGCCGCCGTCACCTGGGAGATCGAGTCGAGGGTCCTACAAGCTCAAACTCAACAGCCTGACCCTGGTAACGGTCCTCAAAATAGCCTGTTCGTCCCTGATGCTGTGCGCTCCCAGGTCCTTGAATGGGGGCATTCAACCCATTTGACATGTCATCCAGGCATCAATCGGACGCTGTCCTTCCTTCGTCAGCGGTTCTGGTGGCCATCTATGGTGGATGACACTCGGTCCTTCATCTCTGCCTGTTCTATTTGTGCCCGTAATAAGACCTCTACGAGACCTAGTTCTGGCCTTCTTCGACCCCTGCCGATTCCGAGTCGTCCATGGTCACATATAGCTGTGGACTTTGTCACTGGCCTGCCACCATCAGGAGGTAAAACAGTTATATTGACCATCATTGATCGTTTTTCCAAGGCTGTCCATCTCATTGCTCTGCCTAAACTTCCTTCTGCTAGAGAGACTGCAGACCTCCTGGTGGACAATGTGTTCCGTTTGCATGGTTTATGTTCTGACATTGTCTCTGACAGAGGTCCCCAGTTCACCTCTTGCGTCTGGAAGGCCTTCTGTACAGCCCTGGGTGCTACTGCCAGCCTCTCCTCAGGTTACCACCCTCAGACAAATGGTCAGACTGAAAGAGCCAATCAGGAGGTTGAGGCTGCTCTACGCTGTATGGCGTCTGCAAATCCATCCACCTGGAGTTCTCAATTGCCTTGGGTAGAATATGCACACAATTCTCTGTCCAGTGCCTCCACTGGTATGTCTCCATTTCTCTGTTCTCTTGGATATCAGCCTCCTATGTTTCCAGCTCAAGAGATCGAAGTAGCCGTTCCGTCTGTCCAGGCCTTCATGCGACGCTGCCGTAAGACCTGGAAGCGTGCCCGCACTGCTCTTCTCAACGCTGGGGAGAGGATTAAGAACCAGGCTGATCGTCATCGAACCCCAGCGCCTCAGTACGTGCCTGGTCAGATGGTGTGGCTTTTGGCCAAGGATCTTCCGCTCAAGGTCAGCCACAAAAAGATGGCTCCTCGTTTTGTGGGTCCTTTTGAAGTCGAGTCCATCATTAACCCTTGTGCTGTTCGTCTGAAGCTCCCGGCTTCTCTCCGTGTACATCCTACTTTCCATGTTTCCCAGATCAAACCAGTGTCCACCAGCCCACTGGTCCCTCCAATGCCTGCCCCACCACCACCGAGGATGATTGACAACTACCCGGCTTACACAGTTCAAAGACTGCTGGACGTGCGCCGCCATGGTCGAGGGCTTCAATATCTAGTGGATTGGGAGGGTTATGGTCCGGAAGAGCGTTCTTGGGTCCCTCGAAGACTGATCTTGGATCCTTCCCTCATTCGCCAGTTTCATGATGACCATCCGGACCGGCCCAGATGTGCGCCAGGTGGCGCCCGTTGAGGGAGGGGTACTGTCACGACTGCCACACCCACTCTACCTTTCTTCCCCTCTTTCTAGTTCTCATCTGATTATAGGAGTGGAGACAGGGGTGCAAGACAGGAGGCGGAGACGACCAATCAGCAAGTCTATAAAGCCAGGCTCGACGCTTCATGCTCTGCCAGATCATCAGTCTCTGTTGACCTAGTCAGTCGCTTTCCACCTGGGCTAAGCAATATTCTCAGTGTGTATCCTGAATACTTACCTTTCTTTCCTGTGCTCGTAGTAACCAACTGAACCCTGGAAGTCTGCCTCTGCTCTGCTGTGACCCTGTATCCACCACTGCTACACTCGGCTCCACTCCTGTATCTGTACCTGGACGTCTGCCTCTGTCATCACTGCTGGGATCCACCATTGCTGCATTCAGCTCACCTCAAACAGTATCTGAATAAACCTATATTCTATAACTGCAACTCTATCCTGTCTGTCTCCGTGTTTGCACCTGGGTTCAAGGAAACTTACAATATGACACTATACTCCTGTGAAGCTTTTTAGGATGGGTTTGGTCGAAGACAAAAGATGTTGGAAGTGTAAAGGAGAAACTGGAACATTTCTACATGCCTTCTGGGAATGCCCTGTGGTAATACCTTTTTGGAAAGAAGTTCTGGAGAAAATGGGGGATTGGTTGGGACAAACATTGCCCGAATCTCCAATGTTCTGTCTTCTTGGAGATAGCACACTCTTGCCACAAGGAGTCAGCAAAGGTCAACATGCACTGATAACTGCAGGGCTCATTACTGCAGCTCGGTTGATACTAAGAAACTGGAAGAGTTCATGTACACCAGGGCTGGCAGATTGGACCCAACTCATGACGGAGACCGCATCCTATGAATATTTGATTGCCAGAAAAAACAATGTTAAAGGGAAGTTCCATCTAGTATGGGACTACTTCTTTCTATATATAAAGGGTTTGCCGCACTGATCATTGACACAATTGACATATAATCACAAGTGATAAATAAAGGGGTGTGGGGTGTTGTCCGATTAGCTTAGGTATGCCTGCCTGCTTTAGTTAGTTATGTTTTGTTTTATTTTAATTTTTTTATGTTGTTTTATCTATTTGTTATGTTGTGTTGTTGGTTTTTGTCTGTTATGTTATGTCATGTTTATTTGTTGAAAAAGGAATAAAAATCTTAATTACAAAAAAAAATAAAAAAATAACGGCGTTCTGTCAGAACTGAAGGGACATGAAATGTTATGAGATTAGATAGGAGATGACAGATAAAATTAGATGACAGATGAGATGAGATGATAGATGAGACAGATGACATATAGGCCTAAAATGAGAGGACAGATACAATGAGAGGACAGATGATATAAAATGAGAGGACAGATACAATGAGAGGACAGATGATATAAAATGAGAGGACAGATACAATGAGAGGACAGATGATATAAAATGAGAGGACAGATACAATGAGAGGACAGATGATATAAAATGAGAGGACAGATACAATGAGATGACAGATAAAATGAGGTGACAGATGAGATGATAGATGACATAAAATGAGGACATATAAAATGAGATGACAGATAAAATGAGATGACAGATGAGATGACAGATAAAATGAGAACATAAAATGAGAGGACAGATACAATGAGGACAGATACAATGAGATGACAGATGACATATAAAATGAGAGGACAGATAAAATGAGAGGACAAATACAATTAGATGACAGATAAAATGACATATGGACCGTCTGGTGGATACTGTAGCAATGTTTACTCCCAGTTTACTCCTATGAATTGAATACATAGGAACACAATGGAAACAAGTCCCCAGGACTTTTTTTGTGTCATCCTTTTAGCCCAAGTGTTTTACTGTACTTCTGTGCTGTTTACATCTGGAGCCCCCAGCTCGTGGCGATTTCAGTCCACACAGTCGATTTATGAGCAGACACCCGCAAGCAAGCATCACTCACTGTGTACCATCCAATTGCATCGAAATGAAACGTGCACAAGTATGCGGCACACAGGCTAGTGTATTCATCTTTGTTTGTGCAACAGTGAGTGGATCACAGAGAGAGAGAGGGGGAAATGATCCACATCATTGAAAGGTCTCATATGCATAATGGTGTCATGCGGTCATGGGAGTGCAGGCTGTGATGGATGACAAAGACCAGCGTGATCAAATACACAGTAGCAGCAGTATTGTAGACTAGGAGCAGTGACTTACTACAACACGCAATGTCACACACACACACACACACACACACACACACACACACACACACACACACACACACACACACACACACACACACACACACACACACACACACACACACACTCTGCAGGCAATGTCACACACACGTAAAATGCCTGCAATGTCTCACACACACACACACACCCCCCATCTCAGCTGTCCATCGTGTACGGTGATGAAACTTCGTCCAGGGTGGGTTTCAGCAATGTTGCCACTGGCGCCACTTGATGTGGCTGTCGAGGCAGATGCGTGAGCCGCACATCCGTCCGCGGGCGGGGTAGGAGATCGAGCCCGGACGTTGGGGGAATACCGGCTGTCCCCTGGTGTCGCTGGGCAGGCACTGTCTCTCTGACCTTCTTTGCTGGTTGCCGTCGTTTATTCGTGAGAGTTTCAAGCTGCGTGGGGGTTGATGGCAGTGCGCTTCAGAAGGTCTTTGGTGTAGTCCTTGTTGCGCCTCTTTTTCTTTTGGCCACGGCTGCTTCCATACAGATTCATTTGGTGCTCTTCTGATGTCCGAAGTAGGAGACCCTTTCTTCCCAAGACAGAAAGGATCTTCTGAAGGCAGTGGATGTGGAAGGCCTCCAGGTTTGTGATGTGCCGTCTGTATGGAGTCCATGTCCCTGCTGCTAGAGCTGCACCAACATGATCTGATCTACAAGCTCACAACGCATTGTGCTGCGACGCGTCAGCATATGTCAGCAAGGAATTGCATCATTATTTCAGACACACACACACACACACATGGGTCTATGAACAGTTCTCAGATGAGTCAGAGAGAGACAAAAACAGAGCTCAGGAATGTGTTGTGTTATGTCAGTGAGTCTGTGAGTCTATCTCTCTCTGTGTGTGTTTGTGTGTGTGTGTGTGTGTGTGTGTGTGTGTGTGTGTGTGTGTGTGTGTGTGTGTGTGTGTGTGTGTGTGTGTGTGTGTGTGTGTGTGTGTGTTCTTGTGGTTAGAGTTCATTACTAAGAGATGTACAGTCGCAGGCAGTGTTCAGGAAGTGCTAAAATGACCACTCTCCCTAGCAATTCATGCTCTCTCTCTCTCTCTCCCCCCCCCACGTCTCTCTGTCTGTCCATCTCTGTTCCTGTTAAAAGAACCCTCTCTGAATCATTAAGGTTAAAAAGATGAGTTCTTCCCTGACAGTCCTCACCTCTCTCCGTCTCTCTCTCTCTCTCATCCTTCTTTCATGTGAGTCCTTAGCTAAAACTTTTTCCCCTTGCATTCCTGCTGACAGGTGTGAGCGGACCACCTTTCTCCGGCTTCTATTTCGGTTTGATATGTTTCAGCTCTATGACTCCCAGGAATGTGGAGTGGATGACAGGGGGGGGGGGGGGGGGGGGGAGAGCGAGAGAGAGAGAGAGAGAGAGAGAGAGAGAGAGAGAGAGGACCAAAAAAATACAATATTCCACCTTGAAATAGAAAAGCTCTGACAGATCCATTTCAATTTGGCAGAATTGAACAGGTGAGAGATAGAGATAAACAGAGGGAGGGAGTGAAAGAGAGCCTTGAAAGACCCCATCTACAATAAATAAAAATGCATCTGAAAGGAAAAACAACACAACAGGAGACTATAGTCAGAGAACGATTCCCTGAAGACCACCCTGTTGTTTGGGTTAGGTCAAAGGCTTTCAGTTTTCAGTGAGGAGCTGCAATCACTTTTTGGCAAGTGTAAAACTACATTTTATGGGTTATTGGCACTACTGCCACTTTAAATATATTCAAACTGGTAAAAAGGACTGGTTATAATCTATGGCAGAGCAGGTAAAATAACGCAAAAGATGATAATTGCAAAAGGCTTATCATAATTACAAAATAGTTCATTTCATATAGCCTATACGCCTATGTTTATTAATCACATTAAACAGACATTTGACAAACCAAACACAGAGACATCGGAAACAATATTGTATTATGATCATAAATGTGTCATGCCTGAATTGATCCAGATAAAAGCATGCAGTCTACAGGCTAAACTGGGAAATATAGCTTAAAACTGCCTGTAAGGCCCTATATTTCAGTGCCTCTCTCTCTCTCTCTCTCTCTCTCTCTCTAGAGAGCAAGAGCGAGAGAGAGAGCACAGTGTCCCAGGCTCTGCAAGTTGACCACCCAGTATAAATCTCTGTGTGCATGCGTAAGAGTGATCTATCTGTTCAGTGATGAATCCATCCCGAGCGTGTGACAGATTAAATCACCTCCACACCTCCAAGCGTGCGTGCATGTGTGTGTTATAATTTACAGGCTAAGCATAATCAGACATACATGTGCACCCGCATGCACACACGCAGTCCACTTTACTTCCTGTGTGGATCTGCCATGTGGACTTCTACCTGTGAATTTTATTCCCCATGTGTGGACTACCATTCTATGTGGAATGACCCTTATGTCAGTCATGAAATCTCTATTGTGACAGCAAGTGAGCACATGTTTAATTAAACACACAATCCTCATTAGGGAGGATGAATTAATTCACCACATGAAAACAACCAAGACACACACAGATTCACAACAGAACAAACACGCCGGCAGACAAACAAAGAGACGGCACAGTTAACGACAATAAGGACAATGACAAAAACCCCAAAACATGAAAGCTGCATTTGTTTTCTCAAACACTCCTCTGGAGGAGAGAACATGCCGTGAGAGAATGAGGGAGGCAGACCAGACACAGAATGAGAGAAGTAATGATGAAATGTAAGAGAGGAGAACAGTGGCTATGATGAAGATGTTCGTTCTGACACACACTCAGACTTTTTCAGTGTATGTATAGCCACAGTTGCTGATGGAATCCCGACACACAGCCTAGCAACAGAGTTGAGCTGGCCGGGGTTACAGTAATTTACTGGTACGACATAGAGCCTTGCAACAGAGTTGATCTATACGAGGCTATACGGTAATTGACTGAATGACACACAGGCTATAGCTTCTGGGTTGAGCTACAGTAGGTGGGCTAATCCAGCCCACACACTGGTACCCAAGGTGAAATCGCTGTGAACAAAATAGTGGATTTTCAAGGAACAAATGCGTCATTGAGTGGATCTTTGTTGTGGCCGTAGCCGTTTGACAGGAAACAGAACGACGGCCTTCAACATTGCTTGAAAAATGTTCTCTGTTATGTTCTCTGTTAGATTAAGACCAATATAACTGTGCTGCATTTCTACAGAAGATGGATCATCAGTCATTTTGTTTATTACTTGCGTGTTGATTATTATTATTTTTAGGTGGACTGAGAAATAGGGCTGGTCTGGTCAATATATGTTGTGAAATGAGAGATTGTGCAGGAGTTTAGATATCGTAATACTGTGATATGGTGTAAGTGATTTTAAAGGCTGCATTACAGTAAAGTGGTGTAATTTTATTAACTTCAGTAATGTTTGCCTATCAATATCCAGCCCTATAATAGATAGACAAGTAAAAGGAGCTCAGCAAAATACACCACTGTTATTAAACAGTAATAAAAACTCTGTTGTGACAGCAAGTGAGCACATGCTTAATTAAATGTACACACCTCATTAATTCACCACAGGCACACGACGTGCACACACACACACACACACGCACACGCACACGCACACGCACACGCACACACACACACACACACACGGCAGACAGACAAACAAAACCCCAATCAGCAGGATGTTTGAAAATGTATAAACATTTTTAAACATGGAAATGATAATGACGATTATGCAAAAATAATTGTGATTATCTTAAACAAGTAAGACGCAGCCCTTTTTTTCGTATTTTTTAAATTGTTATGTTGTGTATTTACAGACTTGTAATCCGTGTTATTTCACCGTGATGGGGAGAGAGTAGAGAGAAAGTCACGTGACTGGGTCCGCCTCGTATTGAAGTTAATGGGGGGGATATGGTTCTGCTATGCACAGAGTTTCGGAGTTCCTAGTCATCTATGCGCGGAATTGCCGTTTGTCAATCCGTGCTATTTCACCGTGTTTGGGGGGCGATCGGGTTGGTTTCATAGTAAGCTCCACTCTGACATCTGTCAGCAGCCAATGAGAGCGTGAGTCACATGGGGGCACGGCTGCACACAGGCAGTGCTGTGTGCACTGCCTCACACAGACAGAGCCACACACAACCCAGGTATGGAGAGTGGTGCATGGTGAGAAGAGGACTGGGATGGGGGGGATGGTTGATTTACCAAAAAAAAAATCAATGGAATCAGAGCTACAGTAGGCGTGACTACACACCTGTAATTGAATCACACAGGATAAATCTGTCATCCACACACACACAATCAGGAAGAGAGAGCCTCTGTCATGACAGGTTGGATCATTTGCCTTTTGTCTTGTTTGTTTCCTCTGTAGCACTGTATATAGTGTATTTTCCACAGTGGTGGAAAGTAACAAAGTACATTTACTCTAGAGTATTTTTATATTGTGGTATTGCTACTTTTACTTAAGTAAAATTAGTATTTATTCCACCATGACAGCAGCATTGTGCATTGTGCGCACGTCACCTTGGTGACATGCAATCCTGTCATCTGCGGGCAATATGTCTGCGGCAGAGTTGACTGCTGCCAAAATGTGCCTTAATTGCTCTGCGCTTGCTGACAGGATGTTCGATAAACTAATCTCTCAGATATACATTTCCAGCCTGTAAGCAAGTTTTGCCTATTAATGCTCAGAAGCCAAATTGAATTCCCATTAAATAAGTCTGAGTAGCCAGGAAAACTGCACTAATTCCATGTCACAGTCAACGCCAACGGTGACAGCGTTACAGTCACCTGAGCTGAGAATGACATTAATGTAAGAGAAGGGGCAGAGATAGAGAGTGACGTGATGAAGGGGTTGTGTGGAGGGAAAAGGAGAGAGAGAGAAGCATTAGTGTGAGAAACGGAGCGAGAGTTGAACCACTCGGCCTTCAGATGGTGTGACCATCCAACCCGATCTCACACAACTTAGTATACATTGCACGGCCTGTCATTCCGTGCATAGACACCTAGAAAACCAGAAAATCTGTGCATCTCCTCCATTGACTAAACCTTTTCGGAGGCGCGCAGTTGCCGTCCTGAACGTTGCGACGTTCGCTTGAGCCTACTCAGCGCCGTTTGAGTTATATACCGATAGGCACAGAATCGTACATTTTGTTGTGGGGACTGCTCTGCTTCCGGGTTGCAACCGGTTACGCCCAGTGTGCGCCTCGCCGTACACATGCAAGGACTTTCGGGTTTTCTAGGCGGCTATGCACGGAATGACGTGCACTGGGTCCATGCAATGTATACTAAATTGTGTGAGATCAGGCTGGACCATCACACACACACGCACACGCACACACACACACACACTGCCCTGCAGGAACAAATGCTGGAAGACATTGATGTTCCCCATATCTCTCTCCCTCTGTTCCTCTCTGTCTGCCCCTCTTCTTTTCTGCCTGATAAAAACGCCAGTCACTCCATGCTCCAGTTGTAAACAACAAATGAGAAGGGGGTACAAAGTGGAGAGAGAGAGAGAGAGAGAGAGAGAGAGAGAGAGAGAGAGAGAGAGAGAGAGAGAGAGAGAGAGAGAGAGAGAGAGAGAGAAGAGAGAGAGTGAGAGAGAGAGAGAGAGAGAGAGAGAGAGAGAGGGGGGGGTTATTTGATAGTGTCAGATGGAGTTGATTCAGACAGGCCATTCATCTCAATGGATCAGACAGCATTCCCCATATAGTTCAATGTCTAATGTAGCCTGGGGTTGTGAGCACCAGACCCAGCCTGCTAAGAACTGTGGGAGGCAAAGACTGAAAAATGCCACAGGCGTCTTAAGTCAACTGTTACGTGCGCGCGTGTGTGTCTGTGCTCGCTCACCAGCCTGGAGAGGAAATAAATGGAGAGACGGGAAGGGAAGAGAGAAGTGTGTTTGTGTGTGCGCGCGCGTGCGTGTTACAGTACCAGCTCAGCTTTCCAGCAGAGCTCTCCAGATAAAACAAGACCAAAGGCCACCGTAGGAGTGTAAAACATAATGGATGGTGAAAGATCTCCATTCAGCAGACATCTTGAAAATGTTCAGCAGATGGTCAGAGATCTTGACAACGTTCAACGGATGGCGAAGGATTACGACAATGTTCATCAGATGGTGACAAATCTTGACGAAATGAAGTGGATGGTGAAGGACCTTCAGGCAGAGCAGAGGAGGTTCTCTGGTATTCAGCACCCGCTTAGACCTTTTGCATCACTAATTGCATTCTAAACGTCGCCGTTTTAAAAAATGTTATTATCACACAAGTCACCTTCCAGCAGCCACGGTACAGCATACAAGGTCATGTTTTTGTGCTGCTGTAATGCTAAGCTTAAGTGTAGGTCCAGCGCAACACACCCCCCTGACAGTAGGCCTACCCCATGCTTCCTCCTAGTACATTTTATTTGTATAGCACTTTTCACAGAGAGAACTCACAAAGTGCTTTACATATGACAGAAATAAAAACACTCCCGCTAGCTGGGCTGCACATGCCTTGAGCACGCGCCCTGCAATGCCGGCGGCTTTGCGAGAGTGTTTACCCGCTGGAAGACTCTGCGCACGTCAGCCTCCGAGATGGTTAAAGGGCTGGCCTCCACATGGTAGAGCTGGTTGGTCCTTCCAGGCTCAAAACGAGCAAAACAATTGTTCGGTTTGCCTGGGAGGGAGCCAGAGGGACTCTCACTCTGAAGTGGCTCAGGGGCAGCAGTGGCTCAGGGGTAGAGTGGCCGGTAGAGCGGTCAGATCCCAGGCTCCCCCCCAGAGTTAGTGTCGAAGTGTCCTTGAGCAAGACGCTGAGACCCTAATTGCTCCCGATGAGCAGGTTGGTGCCTTGCATGGTTTCCTCCGTCATCGGTGTATGAATGTGTGTGTGAATGGGTGAATGTAATGCTCAATCTATGTAAAGCGCTTTGGATAAAAGCGCTATATAAATGCACCATTTACCATTTACCAGGTCTGTGATGGCCCGATGACCCTGCCATGTGCTCCTCACATCCCTCCTCCAGCTTGGCCATGTACTTCCCTCTTGACCCTCCTAATGGTTCTCTGGGCACTGCCTGGGTGTTCCACAGATTCCCAGATCTGAGGGCGAAGTTGCGTGCATGAGAGCAACGCAGACCTCGCTGTTGACCCATTCTCTGAGCCGGTTTAATTCATGTAATATGTGTCATTGCACTCCGTCACAAATGCCTGACATGTTACTAGCATTGTCGTAGCATTGTCGGGATGGGATGGGGGCGGGGTGTAGTTGAATACCACTGCCGGGAGGGTGTGTGTGTCCCGGAGCCTCATTGCCTGGACTGCATCCCTGTGAACTCCTGATTATGACTCACTTTCTGCTATTCATAATCTTCTTAATTATTGAGTGAGCTGTAAAGTGTGCCGGTGGCTGATGAAGCATCCATTTTCAGACAATAGACCTACAAAGCGTATGATTGCAATTAGTCAACTTGGTAAAGTAACATTAGCCATACCCGTAGCCTAATTCATGTGTGTTGGGTACAACCAAGAGCTGGAAGAAAAATCTTTCAAGTGATTTGCCAAACTCGTTGTGGAGTTGTGATACAACATTGCCTTTTGCCATATCTGGTCGTCTGTACATACTTCAAGGTCTAATCACACGCCTGAGGACTTGGCCTGTACACGCTTGTTGCAGTCAACATGAGAGAGGAGTTGAAGCAAGCAAAAACGTTGCATTGGAGCCTCAAGATTTTGCAGGTGGACGAGATGAGGGTTGTAAAAAGAAAAAAGTAAAATCTGCAGAATTTGGATATTCTATCCAAATAGTTTGAAGCTTCGAAGACCAATTTATATATAGCCTCTCATTTTTTAAACATGTGGCTTAGAAGTTTTGTGCTTGCAAAATTCATAACATCCACGTTTATTCTCTGATTAAGTAATTGAATTGGAGATTAAAGGACAAGTTTCACTAATGCCAAAACTGTTATCATGTCCATGCTTTTCTGTCTGTGTGCGTGTGCGTGTGCGTGTGTGTGTGTGTTAAGTTATCAGAGCTCCAGTAAACAGGTCTAAAGCTGTGTGTTGGAGATAAAAGAAAGTCATTAGTGAATTCTGCATCTTAAGATCCCGTGAAACCTTGGATGGGACAGAGGTTAGGCTGTGTGTGTGTGTGTGTGTGTGTGTGTGTGTGTGTGTGTGTGTGTGTGTGTGTGTGTGTGTGTGTGTGTGTGTGTGTGTGAGTGTGTGCGTGTGTGTGTGTGCGTGTTTGCATGCGTGTTTATCAGCAGTTACTGACAAACTACACGGCTCAGTGGTCACTGCAAAGCAAACTAACTTTAACAACTTTGCACGCTGCAATGAACCTTGGCTGACAAACTAATTTGAAATGAAAGCCTCGTATCACCACATGATGAACTGTGACTTTACGTTCTGAACTGTGACATCACATCACGCAGATTTGTGCTCCAAAGTTCCAGCTGCACATTTGGGTGGGAGAGAAAACGAGCAAGGAAATTAGCTAGGGAGGGAGGGATAATGGACAGGACACAAAGAGGATTATCGAATAAAAGGAAAACACAGATACAGAACACAAATTATACTCTCTGCCTCCTCCTAGTGTACACACATATGCGCGCAAACACGCACACACACACAAGTGTGCAAGCACACACATACCCCGGTACACAGAGACAGATACTACCTAGGTTTTTGACTTTCACAGGAAAACACTGGTTACACCGGACTTCCTTCAGTAACAGATTTCTCCTAATAGCTAGGAGGGAACTCGTAAAGAGTTCAAATAATTGATAGAAAATATTTTTCAATTAATTCTGTTACTATGTGGGGCATGCTGGCGCAGTCAGTAGCGCTGTCACCTCACAGCCAGAAGGTCCTAGGTTCGAATCCCGCTGGGAACGCTGGGGACGCTGGGGACGCTGTGGGCGCTGGGGCATGTTCTCTCCTCCGCGTCATCAGTGCCCATACCCTAAGTGGTGTTGACGAAAAGGCCTTTCTGTGTGGAGCTTGCATGTTCTCCCTGTGTCCCCTAGGGTAGGTAGTAGGTACCCTCACAAAAAACATGCAGTAATCCTGGTCTCTATACTGCCTCCCCCTGGTCAACCGGGGCGCCTGATGGAGGGGAAAGGAACTGGTTGGAATAACGTGCTCCTTCCACATGCTACGTCCTACCGGGGAAACTCCCCCCTGTCAGGTGATAAGAAGCGGCCTGCTCACTCCTCATGCATTGAAGGAAGCATGAGCTCAGTTCGGGACTCTCCCCAGGCTGGCAGAGGGAGAGTAGCGCCCAGGATTTACAGCTTAGGCAATTGGCAGTGGGTGAAAAAAAGGTTACAAAAATCGTGGGATAAAACCTTTTTTGAAAAAAGAGGAAAAACTCATTTCTGTTACTATTGGGCATGCTAAATAGCATAAAATCTAACTTCTGGAAAGGCATCATTTTCAAGATGGCTTCTGCAAAATCTGAAACTTTTCACCATGAGCCAAATCTTGATTTGTGACGAGTTCCCTCCCAGCTGTAATTTCAAGGGAATACTGTTTAAGCACGCGCCCACGCACGCACGCACGCACGCACGCACGCACGCACGCACGCACGCACGCACGGTATGTCTCAGCTGATTTGATGCAGATGAAAAACTATTTCTTAAGCTGCCTCTTAGGAGCTTTGATTAATTGTAACTAGTAATTGAATAGTCTAGTTATACGGGTTTTGATACATACATGAGTTCTGAATATCAAAATGTCATGTTTCTCATGTAGGAATTGCTTATTTCATGGTGGATCCAATGATACGGTTGGTTAGATAAATTCCATCTCCCTAGATAGGATTACTGTGGAATTTAATTAATAGGTCTATTCCTTTTCGTCTCTGCCCTGTACCTCTTTTCTGGGCATGACTATACTATGTAAATTAGTAACGCCTGTGATTGGAATGTCAAAACTGCCACATTTCTCTGTCGACTATTTTGCATGCTTTGGAAAGATGTGCCGTGCTGGAGTAACAAAGTCCTTTAGGCACAGGCTCGATAGGACTCGGATTAGACAAGCGCAAGCCCATCTGAGCTGCGTCCATGTCCGACCACTGGCAGCGATCGATTCTCTCTGCTCTGTGTCTGTGACGCAGCTGCACCAGGGTACAGACAACATCCTCTCTCCAAACAAGAATACAATCTCTCTACAAATGGTGTGAACTCCGATGCCCCCAGAAAGTCCCCCCAGTGATGATATCTAAGGGGCGGATGGAGATTTACTAATATCTCAGATATAAGAACACTGTCCATGTGCTTTGAAGGTCCAGACTGCAGAGACAGCCACAGCCTACCCTACGGCCTACAACTTGGACAGCCCTATGTCCACAAAAAGGTGTACTGTATCACGAGACAACTCTATACCAGGGGTCTTCAACGTTTTGCAGGGCAAGGACCCCCTAGCTGAGAGAGGGATGAAGCAGGCACCCCCTCTATATTGTATGAAATTGTGTTTCAGATTAAACTGAATATTTTCAACGCTGCGCGAGGCGTTGTGAGCTTGTAGATCTGCTATTTTTGGCTAAAGTCCAAAAAATCCTATCATACAAAGATGTGGCGGCCCCCCTGTAGTAACTCTGAGGACTCCCTGTTGAAGACCCCTGCTCTATACCATCCTTGTTTCTGGAGATGTGGTGGAATACTGTCTAGAGCAGTGTGAAAAAGGCTGAAACGGGCAATAGACGATGCGAAGGACAAAGTGGAAGCTCAGTTTCAACAGATTAATACACAAGGGCCCTCATCTATCAAATAAATGATGACCACTATACAGGCAGTATTGTGTGGACACCATGGTCTTCTGGTGCAAGGAGAGTTCCTTTCAGCTGAATGTCAGCAAGAACAAGGGGGCTGTGCTGTGGGGGGCGCCGGAGGACCCCCAAACCCTCTCTCTGGACTACTCCGGTTGGAGGGGCAGGAGGTGGAACAGGTCGAGACTTTTAAGTACCTGTCCTTCACACAACATGCAGACGGAGTAAACAAGAATCAAGATCCAACAGTGCATGTTCCTTTTGAGGAGACTGAAGGGTCTGTGAATTTCTTATAATTTAACTGAGAGTGTACAAATGTAACCAAATGGACCTGTAGCGACAAATATGAATGCTTTTTTTTTTACCATATCACCCAGCCCGTCTACTCTGTACACAACAGGCATGCTGGCTATTGTCATTATGTGAAGCTTTCAACTGTAATTTATTTTATTTTTAAATTTAGCTGTTTACACTCGTTCATAATTTGATAATGAACAAATTTAGCTCCACTGTTTTTGCAGAGTGTGTATAAATTATTGCTGCAAACAGCACGCACGCGCACGCACACACACACACACACACACATTCCTTTAATAGTCTCAATATTTACAGCCTGCTTGAGAAAGCATGTTCCTGCTTAATTGGATTAAGCAGTGCGCGTGTGTGTGTGTGTGTGTGTGTGTGTGTGTGTGTGTGTGTGTGTGTGTGTGTGTGTGTGTGTGTGTGTGTGTGTGTGTGTGTGTGTGTGTGTGTGCGCGCCGCGCGTGCGTTCATTTAAATATGTGAAACAACAACAGGTGAGGTGAAGAGACAAGAGCTAGATGGGGAAGAGAGACAGACGGAGTGAGAGACCGAGAGAAAGAGAGAGAGACCAGACATTCATTCCTGAACTGTGACTCTCTCTCACAGTCATTCCTGACTGTGAGAGAGAGAGAGAGAGAGAGAGAGAGAGAGAGAGCGAGAGAGAGAGAGACAAGGGAAAAGTGTGTAGCAGTTGGTTATGAATAAATCCATGGGGATAGACAAAGAAACAGATTGCCACTGTGGAATATGAAGAGGAGAGAGGAGGAAATAAAAAAAATAGGAAAATAGAGAAGTTTCGAAAACCTAATTTAAGTTGAACTGAGACCGAAGTTTAACATAATAATGAGCTCATGCTGTGCCATAAGCCAATAACCCCCTCCCGGCACACACACATACATACATAAAAGGAGATGATGTCTGCGACAGACAGACAGACAGACAGAGCAGCAACAGTAGCACAATTAATGGGAGAGAGTGACATGGATGGCTGAAGTATGGGATGGCTGTGCCATTGATTGGGCTAATAGAAGACCTCAAACAGATAAATGCAATTGGCAAGTTCTAGTTAATAAAACATCAACTGATGCACAACAACTCTTGCATTTGGAAGCACATCTGGCTTAGCCTGGCTCCAGCCCCTGAATCTCTATAGCCTCGCATTCAGGGTCTGGTGATGCTATAGAAAGGTGGGGTTTTCTCGGTTGCAAATCTAACCGGCCCAATCGGGATCAGGATGATCCAGTATGACCCAATCGCCCAAAGAGTCCCACTTTGGCCACACCCCCATCTCAGAAAGTTGGCTGCACTGAGAGGGCTTTCAGACTGAATAATGGAATGAAACGAAATGAAAATTCAGGCTGAGTGTCAGGCTACATCTGGTTGCTTCGAATGAATCACAGGCTAATCCTCCAGATCAGTGGTTCTCAACCTTTTTCACGTCAAGGACCCCCACATTGATATGTATTTGGCCACGGACCTCCATCTGAAAAGGTTTTATGCCAGGGACCCCTGGAAGAGAACGTTTATGCAAAAAAATCACACCCAGTGTGAAGTGGGCGGTGTGGTCATCACAGTGGTCATCACAGTGATGGAAGCTCACTAAATTTTTTGTGCATAGTCCTATTTATAGGTTATTCATTTCATCATGTGTCTCGCTAGCCAATCACAGTGCTGAATAGAGTCAGCCAATCACAGTACAGCTAGGGGTGTACTAATGCTAGGGGTGTACTAATTATGAGCCAATCACAGTACAGCGAAGGGTGTACTAATGAGGTGTCCCAACCCCACTAATAGGGGCGGCTACTCCGCCCAAAAACAACAACCTCCATTTATGCATGGGCATGAAAGGAACAAGGACTGACAGATACAGAGATCTCCATATATGGGCATATGATAATGCCCATATATGGGCATATACTGGTGAAATCAGGGATCCCCATATATGGGCATAAAAGGGACAAGGACTGACAGATAGAGATCTCCATATATGGGCATATCAGTCGGTTTGGCGGTGCGACGTAGGTGTGAGGCTGCACAGCGGCCCGAACTCTAGATGTGACTCTAGTTTTCAAAAATAGCAGATGTACAAGCTCGCAGCGTGGCACGAAGTGACGCACTGTGAGCTTGTAGATCTGCTATTTTTTTATTTTGTTTATTTTAAAGACATTTATGCCTTTTCCTGCCTTTATTTCGAACCCGCAACACATTGTCAATGTTGAAGTGAGTCCTTATGGGTGTTTCGAGAAAACACGGTAGTATTGTGACATACAGTATCGAATATTGACATTTGATCCACACATTTGATGACTTTTTTAATGTCCTATATCTGTAGTATGTGACTGTAGGCCCACACACACACAAGTGTTACCTGGAGCATTCTGGCTCGGTAGCTGACCGCATATTGCGTCGACCACATGGTTGCAACACAGACTCTCTTTTCCCCGTGTTTTTCGCCCAGGTGGACGTGGTTTTGATGTTAGGTTTAGGCATAGTTTCTGTGAGGTTAAAGGTTAAGGTTAAGGTTACATTTAGGCATCGTTTTTGTGAAGTTAAGGGTTAGGGTTGCCTAGTTTTTGTGAAGTTAACTCATTGACTACCAATTAAGTGTTTTGACGTATGTCAATCCAACGCCCACACCGCCAATGACGTCTTTTGACACATGTTGTGTGTTTTCAGTTTTTTACGCTAGATGGCGCTCTTCCCTAACCTATGAGTCACCATTTTACTCCCAGTGAAGCACAAAATCACGTGATCTCTGATTTCTGGCGAAAACAACCTATATTCAACTGCCAATAACTATGGAATGGATTATCGCGACGGCACGCTTAGTTTTTCTTCGATTCTACGAAACTCGGAAACGTCTTTTAAAGAGACCGGTGGATGGATCGTTGTGAAGAATAATATTCTATGATTTTTTAGGAGGTTAGTGAAAACGCTCGGAATCAGTGGCAAGGTCGGCTATAGAGTCCTGGTTCAACTTGATCCAGAGACCTGTGTGGCATATTGTTCCGCCTCTCTGCCCACAGCTCCCTGTGACTCAACCATCTAACAAAATCAACAACAAAAAAACCCAGGTGTGACTTAATCAGAGGAAGGAAGGACACATCACAGGCCTATTGGCACATTTCTTTCAGGGATCCATTCATTTCCATTCCGTTTATTCATTGATCATTCATTTCTTTGTGTGACTTTCCTTGAATGAAAATAACGGATGGGTAAAGAATTTCAGGCCTCTTTTCTTTTTTTTCTCCCTCTCTCTTTGGTAGATTTGGCGCCCAAGGTCCCCGGCCGGCCTCTCTGTTAGGGCTTTAGCCCATTAAGACCTGAGGCCAATTCTACAAAATGTCTTCTAAATCCTAACAGTTTTCTTTAACACTTATGTTACTATATCAGTGGTTCTCAAGCCTTTTCATGTGAAGGACCCCAAAAATTCTATGTATTTGGCCGCAGACCCCCCATCTCAAAATATTTAGTTCCAGGGACCCCCAGAAGCAAATATCTGAGTTACAAATGTTTGCTTTAAAAAAGTATATTTTCAAAGATTTGCTGCCAATGAGGTGTTTGATCTCGTCTCACGTTGCGAGGCGTTGTGAGCTTGTAGATCAGCTATTTTCACAATTTTTCCTCTTTCTTATGTTATTTGGCAATTTAGCCAACGACCAGTTTTATAAGTTTGTTGATATAGTTTGTTTGTTGATGCAATGGTCTTTTTTCATTTAATTTATTTTCTTTATTTATTTCCTTTTTTCTTTTTATTAAAAGTCCTTTACTGTCATCTGGGGACCCCCCCCAAAAAAATCATGTGGGGACCCCCCTGGAGTCGAGAAAAGGTTGAGAACGACTGCTCTATAGGATGCATGTCTTCAACAACAACATACTTTGAAATCAGTCTTTTTAGTTCTGTCTGGCTTTATACTGGAGCGGATATATGGCTCAAGTGGAGGCGTGTTCCTCCTCGGGAACTTACCGTGTAAAACGCACATCTATGTTCAACTTGGCAGGCAATAAGCCCACAGTTAAAAAGGTTGTTTCAACTAATCTATATATTTTTTCCCAGATGGTCCGAACTGCAGGATACTGCGACTACCTTTACATTTTTGATACTATAAAGAAAAAGGTCCCAGGAGCCGATCATCGTGTGCCTGCACTGCTGGCAAGGTCGCCTCACCTTCCATCTCTTCATCAGACAAGAAAATTACAACTCATTATGTACATCGTGTATACCTGCACTGCTGGTAAGGTCGCCTCACCTTCCAACTCTTCATCAGACAGGAAAATTACGACTCATTATACTCCTGTGATATTATTATACTTAGCTGGTCACCTTAAAAATCCCCATCCTCTCTCTCTCTCTCTCTGATGATCAGTGATTTATGTCATTAAAGGGATGTAAAAAACAAAACAATACCCAAAGCAGCGTGTGAAACGAACTGTGTGATTAAACTAACCCCCCCTCTGCCTCATTCCCACCTTTTATGTTCCTGTCTCCTACTCTAACTTCCCCTCTCTCTCTCTCCGAATTATCTGAGAGCGGTAATTAAAAAGTGCAATTTGGTTCCTGCAATGTGCTAATAAGTAAAGTGCTCATTAATGCATGGGCATACAAACACACGCGTGAGCACACACACACACACACACACACACACACACACACACACACACACACACACACACACACACACACACACACACACACACACACACACACACACACACACACACACACACACACACACACACACACACACACACACACACACACACACACACACACACAGCCTTCTAATGATTGGCCTCTGATCAGTTAAAGACCATCACAGGGGCTTCTGATTGGCTGAGACTACTTCAACTGTGCATGATGGGTTGGACCGGTGTCAGCTCCCCCGTTAGCTAGGCTGGCAGTATAGTACAGCCATCATGTGCCACTTTGATGCACACAAACCAGTAGACACACTGCCTATACAAATCATTTGTGTTTTTGGCACAAATAAAAATGACATTTCTGTTTTGTCTGTCTTTTTAGGCTTTGTAAACTAAAATGGCACAGGGTAGATACGACACATAACTTGTCATAATGTTGTATGGCCAAAACAGGCCATGCATTTAATGAAGCATAGCGTTAGTTCATGCAGAACATGGAAGTCTTGCACGCCTCAGCTGTAATCAGCTGTCAGTCAGCTGATGTGAGCATCAGCTTTCTACTCCCCATTCACAGCATCTGCTGGTCATTACGTCACACATTCATACTCCAATCACAGCTCACGCATTAACAAAGAGGTTCCTTTACATACAGCTTCGTATTCACTAGGTCTCTCCTGGTATTGCTGACTGATTAATTTCTGCTAGCTGCCTCCTCCACCCCAGCCTCCACCTTTTGATCAGAGTCTGGCAAAAGGTCTCAAATGCTTGTGATTATCATTTACTGTATATCTGCTAATTCAAACTACTATGTCAATGTATTGCTTATTCTTGATATTGTATCCCTATGGGGGTTTTGCTTAGCATTCCCTGATTTTGCTTAGCATGCTGCTTTGACAAAATTCAGGGAATATCTCCAAGAGTGGAGCCTTTAACGCCAAGCTTAACTGTATTCCATTTGTTGCAATAAATGGTTAAATCTACTTGACGTCAGTGTTTCTGACTGAAATATTTTTTAGACAATCACAAAGACTAGACTATTCAACAGATGCCTTTATACAGATGAATGGAAACGATTATACAGTAAATGCAATTATCTTAAATAGTTGCAATTATCTCAACTAATTGCGATTAGGCGATTATGTCATAATTGTGACAGGTCTAACTGCCCGTCAGACACAAAACTCACACCGTTGGCCGGGTAACCGAGTACTAACAGCACTGCATACGCTAACCCTGCTATTAGAGCTTGATGATGATGGACGTGTGGGGGAAGATGAAAGTATAATAATAATACAGTACAGGGCTGCAACAGGTCATCAAACTCAGCGGTTCTCAACCTGTGGGTTGAGAACCCAGGGGGGTCCCCACATTATTTTGGGGGGGGAGGGGTTGCCAATCAGGATGGAATATGAAAAATCTGTCTTGATCACATGTCTATAGAGATAATGTGTACTGTCAAGGATATTTGAAGATAAACATTTAAAAATTAACTAATGTGATAAGATGTTCTCCTGCTTGGCTCCACCTTGCTTCAGGACTCTTTGCCAGATGTTGACGAAATTTTGAAAGTATGCTGTATGTGATTTTAATGAATTTTGTGATTTTACATTTTGAACCCTTGATGAGATTATTTATACAAGTTTTGTGTTTCTTTTTCAAGAATGGCGTATGATGGTGTTGCTAAGGGTCCTATGGAGTCTTCAGCCCTGGTGTTCACAACTGGGGATGGACTGGCTGAGTGGATGAGGAAAGAGCACTCTGACCTCTGGATCCCAAAAGTTTAGGAGGACCGGCTTCTGGACTAGGAACGACCTGGAACCACGCTTCACATGGACGGGGCAAACGCCACGGGAGGATGGAGGAACGAGGAGCTACGCAGGATTCTGAGAGGACACCGCGGGACATTCGCCGTCCGGATCCTAACGTTGTTTGCTACAGTTGACGGCATCACTCTTTTTGTGGATGCCCATTCCATAACGGCAGGAGAATGACATTGCTATCACTTTGGTGAAACAAGATTTGGTGGAACAATGGACTATGGTACTTTGAGGCCATGAAGAAGGACCTTTTCGGAGCTTTATTTCTTTTATGATCTGTACCTGTATTTTGTAACTGTATTTTTCTGTACTTGAATGGACTTTCTCCCTGTGCATTTTTGTTTTGTTGAACTTCTACATGTCGTTGGCCAGAAGGGTGATCGTGGCTAATTGAGCTGGGCTGGATAGGAATTTTCCTGTGAAATTGAATATGGGTTTTTCGCCTATTCCTGCGATATGCTATGAGTATTGTTGTGTAAGGGTTTTTTAAATGTTAAAATGGGGGAAATGTCAAGGATATTTGAAGATAAACATTTAAAAATTAACTAATGTGATAAGATGTTCTCCTGCTTGGCTCCACCTTGCTTCAGGACTCTTTGCCTGCTAGACATCCTGTCTCCAAACAGAGACATTTGCATTATTTTGTTTCACTTCACATGCTAAAGTGACAAATTAACAAGTCTGAAGATGAGCCGAGTGATTGTTCCATGTGAGAGAGGAGGTCTTTGCATTGTTTGAAGTCACTTGTATAAAGCCTGTGACCTTACAGTGTCTTCTTTGAGCCAAACTGGATTTCCATTGCATGATGATTTTGTGTAAAGTTTGCTCCTTTTACTCGAGTAAAATCTCTCATACTTGGAATTCTGAATTCTTGTCTTTGCCTCATTATGTATTTATGTTTTAGAGCACCCAGTACAGATTCTGCTTTCACAGTACCGACTTGCACGATGTTTGGACAAAATCTCTAGGAGTAATATCGAAAAATTTGTTTTACAAAAATCGGCCTCCGCTATAACAAAACAATGTGGCATGTCTTCTTCAGCCTCGTGGGAATGTGCGTGCAAAGTTTCACGGCAATCGGACCCTGCGTTTATCATTTGAGGAATTTTGTTCAAAACAAGCCACACAAACTTTACATGCTAATCTTAGCCAATCAGGATGGATTATGAAAAATCGGACAGATCTGTCTTGATCACATGACTAAAGAGATACTGTGTACCGATTTGCATGATGTTTGGACAAAATCTGTAGGAGTATCAAGAAATGTGTTTTGCAAAAATCGGCCTCCTGGTGGTGCTATAAAAAGCTGATGTGAAAAATGCAGGGCAGAAGTTTTTCCTTGGCTTCTAGGGAGTGTGCGTGCAAAGTTTCGCGCCGATTGGTCCAGTTATAGGTAAAAATGAGAATCGCCCTGTTATAGCGCCACCATAAGGCCGATTTGAAAAATGTTTTCTTCCTTGGCCTAGTGGGAATATGTGTGCAAAGTGTCACAGCAATCGCACGCTGTGTTCATGATTTGAGGCATTTTGTTCAAAACCGACCACTCCTGCAAACTTTGGAAGCCAATCTTAGCCAATCAGGCTAAAGTGGCCTTGCAGTATCTGGCCACTTTCCTTGTACCAACATCACACAAAAAAACACATTGACTTGCTTGCACACACATTTCCACATAAAATATGAAATAATTCCATGCTTGAGAAATAAGAGGTGGTGTTGGTGAAATAGCCTCTTAATTTTAAGAGGCTCTGGACTTAAACATCTAAATCCTATGTAATACCTACAGAGAGAGAGAAAGATAGAGATAGTGTGTGTGTTGTGTCACTGGTCTCCCTCTCTGCAGAAGATGAAAGTGTGACAACATCAACAGCAAGCAAGCAAGCAAGCAAGCAAGCACGCACGCACGCACGCACGCACACACACACACACACACACACACACACACACACACACACACACACACACACACACACACACACACACACACACACACACACACACACACACACACACACACACACACACACACACACACACACACACACACACACACACACACACACACACACACGAGAGAGCTGAAATCTGAAGACTTTCACACCCTCCGAGGACTCATTCACTTCATTCACGCACACAAACAAATCAAGTTGGTGGTATAGTGTTTGAAAACGAATGAAAGTGAATAGGTGTCGTAGGAATACCGAAATGGCCTTTGTTGAAAAGGGACCTTTGCAAATGGGACAAACACACACACTTAATCTTTATTTGCGTTCACATTTAACAAGAAATTCTTGAACACAAACAATAGTAGATCCACAAACTTGGGAAACTCAACAATAAGTGTTTCAGCCAGGATACAGGTCACGGATAAAGGAAGCACACACACACACACACACACACACACACACACACACACACACACACACACACACACAGTCATAAAGTGAGCACTACGTTTTTATCCCACGGCGTTGCCTATGGCAACCTGCGATAGGCGATAGCCCAGTGTGTGGTCCTTCCTGCCCAGCTGTGATTGGACGCTTGGAATGATGGGCTAATGTATGTGTTCAAAGGAGGCAGAGGATGCATTCTCCTCTGATTAATGCCAATTAAACACTGATCACACAAATTAAAAACCCTGGGCCACCGTAATCCCAAAATGCTCAATCAGGGACCGCAGCCGGCTGTTGATGAAATGGCTGTGTGATATCCACACACACACACTGCATGCCGTGCACGTATACACACAGCCTCATGGAGGCACCATGCCCTATTTCTGTATCTTGATCGACCTAACCGCAGTCACCCAACTTTCTCTCTTTAAAAGAATAGCAGATCTACAAGCTCATAGCGCTATGAGCTTGTAGATCTGCCATTTTTGAATAGCCTGTGACAAATGCACATTACATTTATTTTTCTGCTGCATTTACATTTATTTATCTGCTTAACCTATGGATGTTATGTCTGATTGATATGTGACATCTGATCTGTCTATGCATGTTATTATATACGAGTGATAGGTAACATGTTGGGAACTATGAGATATATGAACATTTCCTATTCACGTGAGGGGTAATGGGTCTGATCACTGGGGGTGATTGAGTGATTGATGCCACAAGACAAATTAAATAGAGGGTGTGGCGCGCGCAGAGGACAGATCATACTAACCTGTGTAGCAGAGGCGACAGGAGAGGAAAAGCGGAGATCTCCGAGGCGCCAGTTTACAACGTTTGGGAAACAAAGTTTGAACGTAGTAGTAAGCTGCAGCCAACAACAAGGAAAATTAAAACCCAGCGGCCTCGCGGAGGAAGGAACCTACCGTTGTTGCCGTGGGAGACGAGCGCTGCGGTGTTTGTGAACGTGCCGCCGGTCGGTGTTGGAGTCGGGAGGAGGCGAGGCCTGCGGTGAGGCAAAACCAAGCGTCTAAATTTCTTTGTGGATTACAGTTATAGGGGTACCCCGAGCTTATTATTATTTGGACCTCCATTGCGGAAGACGTTTACCTTTTCGTTTTGTATCAGGAACATAACAGACTCTCTCGGGACCGCGGTGTAAAGAGGCCGCTCGGACCATAACGTGGGACGGTTTGTTATGGTTGTTTGACAAAGCGAGTAACGTCGGACTGCATTAGCGAATCCACTTGTGTTGTGAATTGTTTATTGTTCACGGGTGAATCTGTGATGTGAGGGGTTTGTGAGAGAAACATTTGGGTTGTTGGTTTGTGTGTTTATTTCTTTTGTTTGTTAGGGACAGAGGTAGGGACAGCTAGTCACTTTAGAAGCCCAGTGTATTATTTACTTGCCATTTTGTTACAACACACACACACACACACACACACACACACACACACACACACACACACACACACACACACACACACACACACACACACACACACACACACACACACACACGTGTGAATCAATCAATCAAATAAGTTATCTGGACTCAAACCCAGTGGGTGTCGGCAGCGGAAGAAGAAGGGAAGTTATGAATAAGGAAGATGGAGGGGGAGCAGATGAGAGGAGGGGTAAAGGAGGTGAGGAAGCAGAGTGTAAAATGCTGCCATCATAAACTGTAAAATAAAAAGATCGATGAGCTTATTTAAATAACCACCCCAAAACGAGAGCTGGCTTGTATTTAAAAAGAAAACTGGCGTTCATGAGGGGGGCAGGGGCATCGAGAGAGAGAGAGAGAGAGAGAGAGAAATGAAAAGGGGGATCAGATTTGCCTTATGAATTTCATCCCTTTTCCTCCTAAATTAAAATATCCTACATTATGGGGTATAGAGACATAGAGAGAGAAAGAGCGGGGTTGACCCCTCCACAATTTACAACCTTCGATTGGCGCCCTGGCACAGCTGATCAATTCAATAACCGCCACCCTTGCCAGTTGCCACCATTTAACCTGGCACCCCAACCCGTCATGTGACACGTTGCAGAGGGGAGGCGGGGGGGGGGGGGGGGGGGGGCTCCAATACAGAGACCATGACATTCCAGTGCAACCCTCCATTCTGCACCAACACATCACCTACCCACTCCTCCCTGTCTGCCTCCCCACCTCAGAGGAGGAGAGAGGTACAGACAGAGGGTGTGGGGTGTATGATAGAAATGAGAAAAAAAAGGTAGTCGAGAAAGAAAGAAACAGAAAGGGAGGGATGGAAGAGCAACTTTTGACACATGGACGTGTCGTCACGCCGTCACCATCGATTGAACTGCAGGAGCTGCTTTCTAATTGACAAGCAGCGTGCACACTGCCTTCCTCTCCTATGCCTTCAACTCCTCTCCCTTGGCTTCCTCTCCTCTCCCATCTGAACATGGGATAAACGCATGCATGCACTTTAACTCCGATTTCTCGCAATGCATCAACACGCACACACATGCAAAGTGGCATGGTGCATAATATAAATCTCTCATCATATCCATCTCCACTCTCCTTCTCATCCTTCCTAGACGGTCAGTCCTCATGCGCACGCACGCACCTACCTGTGTATGCACACACACTTTTGGCCCACACACTCAATACATAATCAACAGCATTTACAGTACAGTACTCCATAGAGAAATGGTAAATGGTGCATTTATATAGCGCTTTTATCCTTTTAACTCCGATTTCTCGCAATGCATCAAAACGCACACATGCAAAGTGGCATGGTGCATAATATAAATCTCTCATCATATCCATCTCCACTCTCCTTCTCATCCTTCCTAGACAGTCAGTCCTCATGCGCACACACGCACCTACGTATGCGCACACACTTTTGGCCCACACACTCAATACATAATCAACAACAGCATTTACAGTACAGTACTCCATAGAGAATGGTAAATGGTGCATTTATATAGCGCTTTTATCCAAAGCGCTTTACATAGATTGTTTATGACACAATCTATGTAAAGCGTAAACCGGAAACCATGCAAGGCATCAACCTGCTTATCGGGAGCAATTAGGGGTTCAGTGTCTTGTTTAAGGACACTTCGACACCAACTCTGGGGGAGGCCACTCTACCCCACTACCCCTGAACCACTGCCACCTCCATAGATGTACTCCTTAACTGCCAGCCCCCCCCCCCCCAACTCACACCCACGTGATCAACAATAGTTTGGGCAATTACAAACACAGCCCCCTCCCCCCAATGACACGTCTCAACACATGACACATTGCTGTGCTCAGTCTAATAAATCACACGCCTGTTTGAGTTTAGGGAGCATCATTTTCCAGTGGTTCTGGTGGCAAATGAGCTGGTTACAATATGTTTTTCAAAAAAATGCTTCAAGTAAGATTAGCAGGGCTGTTCAGGCTTAAGGTGCTCAAAAGATCACCCAGGAACAAATGTATCAAATAATAAATCCCTTGGTACTGGCTATAGGCTGTACTGGGATTGGGTTCAAGCCCCTGGCCAGGGGCCCAGAGTTCCAAGACGTCTCGGCTCTTACCTTGGGTGTGCAACAGTTTTCCCGGGGTGGTGGTGGGTGCTCCTAATCCCCGTGTTCATGAAAGAAGGCTCCTTGGAGGAGACTCTGTGGGGCGGGCAGGTTGCAGAACCTGGTGAGATCACCGTGTCCCACGATCCAGAACTCACCAGGTGGAGACAGCAGCTCTCCAATTGCCCTAGAAGAGCGGGCACTTGGTCATTCTGGGCACCAAAACAGAGCGGGCACCTGAGAAATCTGCTCACCAAAATAGAGTGGGCAGCAGGACCGGGTAAGTGAAGTGTTAAGAATTAAGGAAACTGCAGGTCTGCTACAACATCTGTGCTTTTTCACATCACGTCGTTTGCTGCCTTTTGTTGAGATTGTTTAAATAATTGTTCTGCACTGTAATTCTCTCATTTGGGTTTCATTTTTATTCATTTTATTTTTGCAACTTCTCAGTTGCCCAATCTTCTGCATACCCCATAGAATGGCTGGATTTCCATTCACTGTACTATTCCATAGAACACTGCTATTTAGTCATCAATGGCAGCATCATTCATGGCATTCGCACCCTTTGTCACCCAATAATTATTGCGACTGGCAGTTAGTTCTTCATAGAATCCAATCCCTTTGACAGTTCTGGCAGAAAACGTATTTGTCGCTACAGTATGTGTTTGTGTGTCACCCAATAATTAATTGCTGCGCCTGCGACTGCCGGTCAGTTCTTGTCACATGGCATCAAATTCCCTTTGAACATTCTGGCAGAAAACTTAATTTAGTAAATTGTCTCCTTTTCCAAGAGATTCACATGGACCATGTATGTAACGGGATGTCATTCACACAATGTAGGCTAAACTGCCTTCAATAAGCACACAAAGTAATCACTACAACTGGCAGCTGCGTTAGTGGTTGGTTATTTACTTTAACTAATCTCAACTGGCAATCACATCACTGGAAAGCACAGTATTTGATTCTTTTTTTAATGTAAACATAAATGAATAAATAGGAATATGGTCTTAAGTAATGTACATTTTACATGATTTATCAGACCAACATTTTACCTTCAACTTGTTTATGTCCATAATGACTGGCTTATTAGGCCTTACATGTCAAATGTTCAAATATACTGGACTAAATCACTTCAGACCATTAATGCTCTTCTTTCTTTTCTTCAAAGCCGTTTACTTCACAACACATCTATATCATATTTGCATGAGAACACCTGCCGCCCTCCTATAGCTCAACTTAAACTAGCAGAGAGTCACTTTTTTCTCCTACATTCAGATTCCTCAGTGAAATCAACACATCTGTAACCGTTCACATCCGTAAACACTGATTCAGTTGTTCTCCCTCTCCTCTCTCCCTTCTGTCACGCTTGCGTGCTGCAGTGGAATGTCAGACTGAAAAGCAACATTTTAAAATGTATTAACATTTCAATAAACAAAATGTTTCAATCAATCAAAATCTGGAGCGCACACACACACACGTGGTAAATGGCACCCCCAAACCTGGACAAAAAAACTTGGACATCAAACAGTACAAACTTTCTGAGGAAATGTCTATAGGGACGAGGCAACAGCATCACATGCAAACAGAGTACCTTAAATTCATCAATACCCATGCAGGCTGTAGGCTATATGAAATACACAAATGTAGACTGTTGCCTCATCCAAGATGCGTGCCTGGAGCTGTATCCATTTCTATCCAAGTACTGGTTGCTATGGCCTAGTTTCATCGCATGACGTGGTTCATTAAATGGCACATTAATATTAAAACCTACCACACAGTGACCTTATCCTTTACTGCCTCTATAAATCCACAGGGACATGTCTCTCCTTAACCGTGTGGCCAAACAGTCTCACTTCGCTGCCTCCGTGTCCCCTACAAACCCTCCTCTGACCCTTTCACCTCATGACCATACAGTATATCTTCTACCTGTCTTGTTCTGTCTAAAGTAGAGCACCTAATTTGGGCTCCTGGAGTTTCCAGGGAAGCTGGTATTCTCATATATGTCAAAGGCCCTCACACACCGACAGCACAGCATCTACAGTATACTTTGCAGTGCAACCCTTCAACGGTGGTCACCGAATGAAGGCATGGAAAAATAGAACACACAATCCAAAGTTAATTTGGGGCGTCTTTATGAATGCACCACGGGAACGCATCTGCAGTGTTTGATTGATAACTGTATTTGCATATTTTGATTACTGTGGATTTTTAAGTTAAAAACACGCCAAATGGATATAACATAACATTTCCATTGTGGTCCAACGGTGCTCTATGTGACATGCTGAATAGTGTTGGAAACATAAGGAACAGCTACAATAGTTTTCAGTGTGAAACAGGAACTGTGTGCTTCTCAGCCCAACACAACAATGTGGGGGCGGAACATGGCTGTCATGTTGGATACGGCACAAAATCAAGCAGCACAGATTGATATGAGCAGGTGCTCTGAGCCTTTGATTAGACAGTGGTCTGTAATAGAGCTCATCGGTCATTATCAAGAAATAACACACTGCTGAATTCAGAGATTGACCTTGATCAGAATCAAGCATTCAACCAAGCCGTATAATGAGATACAATAAACAAAATCATCCTCTGGAGCCAATTTGAGAACCACCTGGTTGTGGCCAAATGGTTGATGTCACATGGCTCCAGTCCTGTTTAATCCACAGTCTCACTCAAGCCTTTGCCAAGTTGTTTCATGTTCAGGTTTTTTGTTTGTTTTTGTCAACCGATAGCCTACTGACTTTTACTCCATGTTTTTTAGACAAGTAGTTTGTTACGCCCTTCTTGTACCTCTGCTGTTGTGCCTGACGTTTTGACCTCTGTACGTTGGTCATTTTGTCATTAAAACTTAAACCAAAGAGACAAAGTTTTCTGCTTCTTAGTCCTTTCCTTTCCCTGAGTCTGATATGTCGGCACACATTCTAATGGTGCACTTCAGCTGGAGGGAGGTGTTTTAAATGGACTATATTACCATGTCCTCATGCCTTTGATCCCTCTGGTCACCCCTCCATTCTTACATTCCATCATCCACTCCCTGTCCTTGTACTGTGGAGCCGGTCGTGGATGTGCCAATGAGAAGTAAGCAGCGTATTAACACATTCAGCTGCAAGGGAAACTACTTGGTACCGTTCTGAATTGTATACTGTAGTAGAGTGGAAATACATGAAGGAAAAGGTTTGTACAGTAGTAAGTTTATTTCATATTTTGTCCTACAGCCTGTACAGAAGGCAAATTGTGTGTGAAATAGTCCAAGGGAAAAGATAATTCTCCTAAAATGGGGAATCTAAGTTATTATTATAAATCTTTTTTTTTTTTTTACATCTTATGGCTGAAATGGTAGTGATTAATGAACAAGAAAAAACTCTTCCCAAACTAGAAACCACAGATTTGTGTGACTCCAACATGGACTACTTATGTTGACGGGAAAACAGCACTTTAGTGATAAGGTCACTGCCAATGGCAAAGAGACTGTACCAGTTCCATGCCAGAAACTACCCCCATATCTCCAGAATAACAAAATATATTTGGTTGCCACTTGCAATCGCACATTCACTCATTTAGTAATACCACAGTTTTATACAGTGCTTTTCTATGTACTCCAATTTTGTTGTTGAAATAAACAAAACATGTAATAGGAAAGGCAAAGAAAGAGTTTGTCAATTCAGTGTAACCAATAATGTTGTCATTGTATTCTACATAAATCCCATTCTGATTCTGTCTCTCTGTCTCCCACTTTGCTATACTACACCAGCAGCAGGCTATCTGGTTCCAATGAACAAACGGCTCACAGGTTCTAATTCCAAAAGCCAATTTTGCCCCCAATTACCTGTGTATCCAACACAATTATGTCTACATTCCCTACCCTCCATCCATCCATTACTTTCTATCACTGCGGCATCCTGCGGCAACAGCATCTCACATGGACACACACGCAACCACACAATATCCTGGGAGTTCATCAACCCCACAATAGCACAAGTAAGACGCGCGAACGCGGTAAGCGAACGCAAAAAAAGAAAAAAAAGGAATGAAAAAAAATATTTTAAAAAAAGTAACCAATAAATTTCTTTCTTTTTTTTTTTTTTTAAATCTGCGTTAAAAGGAGCATCTTAGAAAAATACAAATTCCCAAAAAAAAAACTTGGAATGTTTTTGAACAATTCAACAAAGTGTTTGAAGTGCCTGTTTCACCCACTTCCGGGGGGCGGAGCCAAAATCCAAGCCCGAAGTATTTGTTCGTAGACCCCCACTTAGGGGGGGTAGAAAAAGTTTCGGAGCGATTCGGGCACTTTTCATTTAACATGGGGTTTCAATGGGTAGTTTTTAGGAGCCTTCTCCGGGGCGTGGCTTCCGGGGGAAGGGGCGGGCTTAAACGCAACCTTGACAGGTGTGTTCAGTTTTCAAAGACCTTTCATTTGATGTATGGTACGTCTAAATTGGACATTTACTTATCTCAGAGGAGCTGCACACAGGCAGTGCACACAGAGACACAGAGATACAGAGATACAGAGACACAACCCGAGCAGGGTTACATAGTAAGCTCCACTTGGTCGGAGGCGCGGCTTCGCCGCGCCTCCTCCCGCGTTCGCAAATAGATGGATATTTGGCCTGACATACTGTTATACAGCATGTGTGCATCTGTACAATGCATCATCATGTATCCCCCTTTCTTTCCAACTCTGTCTGTCAGGCTCATTTCCACCCCACCACCCACCTTCTCTCGCTCTCTCTAATATCCATGCAGTGAAGAGACAAGCTGACCTCCACAGAGGGTTTATGATAGGGCTGAACGATGGCACCAATCTGTGTTATCCTCTCAGTGGCACATTGTGAACGTCCCCTGTTTCTTTAACACCTGTTTGACCAGGCTAATGACTCCTGTCCTAACACACACACGGACACACACACACACAGCTAATGAGGCTTCCTGCAGTTCTAGCTGTCATTGTGGTGCAGGGAGATAATGTCAATATTAACTGACCTGTCATAGCGCTAGAGTGGAGGGAGGATGCTCAAAATGGACACACACACACACACACACACACACACACACACACACACACACACACACACACACACACACAAAGAGGGGTGCCAAGACTGTGTGCCAAGTGTAACTGTGGGAGACCATACCATAGATCATCCTCATTGCACTTGAATCTGTTGTCTCCATGGTTGCAACAGTGTTTGGCAGAAGTGCCGCTGCACTGTGGTGTCATCATTGCCGTGCGCAGTTGGATCTGAAGCAGGGCTTTTATGCAGCATTCCTCCTACCACACCCAGCACAAGTCCATCAGTGGCATTCTCACACTCACACCCACTCCCTCTGTTGTTTAGAAACAAACAGACAAAACTAGACAGACTGAACAAGCTGGTGAAAGACGGCTCATTCCGTCGTCGGTACTAAATTGGACGTTGTGGAGGAGGTGGCGGAGGGGAGAAGGTGGAGGAAGCTGGAAGCTATCCTATGGCTAGCCCCAGATTCATCCTTCCCCGGCAGAACAACGATAGAAGCTTGGTCTGTCCCTTTTCGCCGGTAGCCACGAGGTTTATACAATGAAGCACACGGTCACTCTGCTCCGTCCGTAATAACTATGGAGTAAGCGAGGAGCTGATACTGACACTCTACTGATGTATACTGTTGATTCTGCATTGATAGTGATTGTATTGATATTGGGGTTTTTGTCTCGCCCCCTGGAGGACCAGAGGTCCGGGCCGAGACCTATACTTTCTGTTCGTGGAGAGAGCCAATCAAATCATGGTTATTTACTTATTTTACAATCACATTGGGGTCAGGTGAGAGGTGTGCTTCAAATGCTTCTGTGTTCACAAGATGGAAAAAATTATAATATTGCAAGTCAAGTAAATGAGTCTAATCAACCCCAATTGGGTCATACTCTCACGGAGGGACATTTAATGTAGTATCACTGTAGGAGAGTGTGAATGTGTGTGTCTGAGCGTGCACGCGCGTGTGTGCTAAAGCAGAATATATATATTTTTGCATTGTGCAGTGTTCCCAGATTCCAGGATTGTGATTCCATTCTCTGCTCTATGGTTTTCACTAGGTAGACACGACGAGCATCTCCACAGAGATGGAATATATGCATGAAAATGTACCGTTTGTGTGTGTGTGTGTGTGTGTGTGTGTGTGTGTGTGTGTGTGTGTGTGTGTGTGTGTGTGTGTGTGTGTGTGTGTGTGTGTGTGTGTGTGTCTTTTCTTCAATCCCTGGTGGTTCAATATCAACATCAAGGTCAGCCTCTGCTTCTTGTATATCAGCCTCTAATGTTGCCGGTGGTCTGTTGAGGATTTCTCACGCTCAACGACAGATTAAGAGTCTTAGTGCGCATGGGGGGGGGGGGGGGGGGGGGGCGGCAGAGGAGCGAGGACTGTAGCTTTCTAGTTAATTGGAGTGCAAAGGGGCGTGTCATCACCGATATATACCACTTCTCATCTCCTCCCTCTCCAACATCCTACTTATTTTATCTTCTTTTCTTCGCTCCTTTCTTTTTGTCGTCGTCGTCGATCGTTGTTTTGGTCCATAACGCCCCACAGGTCCCCCCTAATTCATTGTGGAGTGTACAAGGGTGTGTATCGTGTTGCTTTTATTGACTTTTTCTTGGTGGGCACAAGCGGGCGCTCTGTCATTCTCTCTTCTCTCTCCAGTGTGTGTGTGGGAGGGGTGTGTGGGTCTTGGAATCCGAAGGTTCCAGTTCGATCCAAGGCTCCTCCTGGATACGTGTCAAAATGTCCTTGAGCAAGACACTGAACCCCTAACTGCGCCCGATGTGCAGGTTGGTGCCTTGCATGATTTCCTCCGCCATCGGTGTGTGTGTGTGAATGGGTGAATGTGAAATACCTTGTTTTAAAGCGCTTTGGAGAAAAGAGCTTTATAAATGCAGTCCATTTAAGTAAGCTTTGTATTCAAAAGAGACATACGGAGAAAGGAAGGGATGGATAGAGGGATAGAAAGACGAGAGAGAGGAAGCGTACCTGGACACACACACAGTTCAGCAAAACAACAGTTATTTTTTTTAAGTGCGCTCATGCGTGTGTATGTAAAGTACTCATACCTGGTTCCGTTCTTCTTGAGGAAGGAGTTCTTGGTGTTCAGTGATCTGCTGTTGAGCTCCAGAGCAGTGAAGCCTCCATTGTCCAGAGTCACAGAACTCCTCCACTGTGGAGACGTGTTTACCTGGAGAAGGACACAGAGTCAAGTCACTGTTTTCTTTTCTTTTGGTATTCTTAATGAACTGCCGAGCATGTCCACAGAAACAAAAAGCTCTTATTCTACACTTTTAGGAAATAAATCTTCCTCCATATATAATAATAATACCCAATGATCATCATTTAGGAGGAGACATGTGGCACTGCCACCTTAATAATACCATTTCCTTCCTTTAATTTTTTTGGCCACAAGTGAGAGCATGGGATTCTTAGGGTCAGCCAGTTCAAACTACAAACTTTTGTTTGAACGTTTGTTCAAACTAATAGTGACCAAACTGCAACTAAAGAGAGCCCCACACACACAACCTGTCTCTTCTCATCCGCCTATCTATTTCTCTCCTTAATTCCTCTTCCCTGATTTTCGTCTAATTACACCTCTGCCCAGGGCTTTCCGTGGCAACTCAAGATTAAAAAGTCTGTACTGGCTTGACCTCAGCTTGAAGGGTCTGCGTTGTTGTTGACCATGCACGCGCACACACACACACACACACACACACGCACACAGTGTATGTACTGTAAAACAGTGGGTGGTTCTCGGCCAGTGGTCCAGGGACCACCAGTGGTCCTTGAGGGGGTTCCAGGTGGTCCCCAGCTAGATGATTTTAGTTGGTAACCAAATGGACCCTTATAGATCTTTAACTCTTGAGAGTGTAAAATTAAACCAAATGAACCCTTACGGGTCGATTTGGTTTCATTTTACGCTCTCAAGAGTTACGTTATTGTTAAACATCTGCATTACTTAATTAAACAATTAATTTTGTTATTTTCATCAACATTTGCCTGATCTCTCTCCTATGGTACAGTAACATCAATACAGCATGGATGGAATTGTGAACAAAATCGTATCCAACGACAACAAAATATTCTTAAGTCTTGGGTCTGAGAGGCTAAATCTCATCAAATGGCGGTCCGTGACTCCGCTCAAATGACAAATAAATAACGGACCTTGATATGAAAAGGATTGAAAACCACTGATGTAAAACACTGCAGCATCATGTGAAACATCTGGACTGACGGAGTGAAGAACAGGGGTTCAACAGACCTGCAGGTCTTGTACTTGTTGCTGTGTCCATGGAGCAGCAGACCTAGAATAACGATTACCCTCACCCAGGGCCATGATGACGAGCAGGAACCACCGCTCTTTGTAGAAGGGAAGTTCCGACAGGGCTATACAGAGGAGAGGAGAGGAGAGGGGAACACACACAGAAAAATACAATTACCCGATAGAGCACCCTCACTGCACAGAGTGCACCATGGGCCATAAGGTCCTGTGTGTGGAAAATGCCATCACCTCACCACACACACCCCTCCTCCTTCTGATTAGTGCGAAGACTAGCTCCAAATTGACTGACTGCAAGGGCCGGACATGAAGCACCGATTAGGTTTTCCAATTGGGTCCCTGGACCCTGACACCCCGCCCCCAGGCTCTGGCTGCACCCACACCCAACTGGCACATCAAACTGATTAACCCATTCAATCCGGTAACGCATGTAATGTCTTCTAAATCCTAACAGTTTTCATGTCAATGTCCCCGAAAATTATATGTATTTGGTCGTGGACCCTAATCTCCAAATATTTTGTTCCCCGCCTCCAGAAGCAAAGATTCGAGTTAAAAATGTTTGCTATAAAAATATGTATATTCATAGATTTGCACACATTTTCAAGATTTTTCAAAAATAGCAGAACTACAAGCTCAGTGCGGCACTATGAGCTTGTAAATCTGCTATTTTTGAATAGCCCAATAGTATGAAATAATGGTTATAGCTAAAATCTAAAATTACACAGTGATCCCGGATTGAATGGGTTAAAACACTGAGGATGACATTTTTGGTACAGGAGAAACTGTACCATTGATCACAGGTGAGAAAAACAATGGACTCCTCCTATTGATGTGATTGTGGTTACAAGAGGAGGTCGACTCTAGAGCCTCAGTGAAGTGGATTTTTATTTCTATTTGGCCCATCAAGTATTTATCATTACAACCGGCACACCTGTGGTCGGAATTATATATATATTTTTCGCTAATTAAATGTGTTACCCAACACAAATCCATGTTGTTTCCCTTAATTAAATTTCTTGTGACTGAAATACATGACTAACATGCACCAGAAAGAGCCTCTGACATGCCCAGGAGGTGGTTTAACTCACGCTATCGATTGTAGTTGTAGTAAACTCTACCACTAGATGGCAGAAGATACCATGACACATCAGCAACAGGAAATCAAACTTCCAACTGTAGCCTACACATTGGAGTTAAACGTCTGGTCAAAGTGCCAGTAAGACCGATTGGTCCGCAAGGCAGAAGCAGGGCTTATTTCTCATTAAGAATAAGTGCTCCGTGTGTGCGCGCGTGTGTGTGCGTGTGCGTGTGCGTGTGCGTGCGTGTGTGTGTGTGTGTGTATCAGTGTATTTACCAGCGAGGTGTTGCAAAGGGGGTGCTTGACTCTCCGTGTCAGGGGCCAAGTTGGTAGACAAGGGAGACACAGAGAGACTTAAGTTGTTCTTTAAAATAACGTTTATTTTTCTTGGATTGTCTTTTTTGCATTGTTATTTTTTTACAAATAACAATTATGGGCCCATAACAAATGAGGTCAACCCCAAAAGAAATACACAGAAATGAACTGCACTGCACGGCTGTCCGAACTAAATGACATGTGGGGAGAAGGGGAATATATATGGGTGATCAGACCACTCTTAACACAAAGGGGAATACACTAAGATATGACATCTAGACAAGCAACAATAACTACAACATAAACCAATACAACACTAAGCTAATATTAACTAATGAAAATACAATACAACTGACATATCAGAGACACGTTTGTTCAAACTCCTAATAACAAAATCAAACTGATAAACCCCTGCCCCTCCCCTTAGTACAGAAGGAACATGGTGCAGTCCAATTTCTCCATCAGCTGCTTAAAAGCAGATCTGGAGCAGCTGGTCCTCCTTTCATGGCCAGCCAATCACCTCCAGCAGCCCCCCCCCCCCCCACAGAACTTGCAACTCAAAAGAAAACAGAATAAACTTGAATGCAAATTAAATAACTTGCAACTTAACAATATCAAAGGTCAACTAAAATGGGTGTAAAGCGGTGTAAAGTAACTAAGTACATTGACACAATGTTGAGGTATTTGTACTTTACTTGAGTATTTCCAATTTCCAATACTTTTACTTCTACTCCACTACATCTCGGATCCAAATATTGTACTTTTACTCCACTACAATTATTTGAAAACATTAGTTACTAGTTATTGGATTATTATTACAAAACATACATTAACCCCTTCAGCCCTATTTAAACTTTGCTATTTTAAAACAGCCGATCTACAAGAACACAATGCGCTGTTATTTTCCAAAGATTTGTATATTTGAAAACTTGAGAAATGGGACATTCTGCATAATGAGTACTTTCTACTTTTCTTTAAGTACATTTTGATACCAATACTTTTGTACTTTTAATCAAGTACATTTTGAATTCTGAATTCCTTACTTCTATTCCTAACAGAGTATTTCTGCGTTGCAGTATTGATACTTACTTACTTAAGTAAAACATTTCAGTACTTTTTCCACCACTGGGTGCAGCAACCTTTCTGTCAAACTTGCAAATAAACAACCTGTCATTTAACCTGGTTGTGTGTGGTGATATTTATGTTTGTATTAAAGTAATCTGAACTAAATATAATAAACCAAAAAGAAACAAGTTACCGTCGTGTTCTTCTGTCTTAATGTGTGGCTGCTGGTGTAGCCCTCACAATCCATAAATGCATAGTGATTGACCACAAAGACAGTAGCGGACCCCTTACCTGACCTCAGGCGCTCTATCGACCTGCTCCTGGGAGAGAGAGTCATATATCTACGGTAACTATCTCATATATCTGTCTGTCTTTCTGTGGCCCTCGGGGCTTAACCCGGGCAGCATCCAGCCTCTAACTTGATGTGTGTATCCCCATATGACCCCCCGGGGGTGTCTCTCTCTCCCAGCAGCAGGTTTGTTTCTACATCTATTGAATAGATCATTGGTTCTCTACACTTTGAGAACCAATGAACCAATGACCCCTGGGGGTCCTTGAGGGAGTTCCAGGGGTCCCGAGCTAAATGGTAGATAGTTAGGAACCAAATTGACGGGTCCATTTGGTTCCATTTGTAAACTCTCAGAGTTAAATTAACATTAATTTTACAATATTAATTGGGGTTCCAGAGATAGAAATGCCATTAAATGGGGGTCCGTCCGTAGCCTAATGCATGTCAAAATGGTTGAAAATCACTGCTAGAGCCGTAAAAATCTTATCTAATGGGGGGTCCTTGGCATGTTTTCAAATGGGGGTCCGCGGGCTAATAAGTGTCAATTTGGGGGTCCTTGACGTGAAAAAGTTTGAGAACCACTGGAATAGATCCTTTGGACTTAAGTAGTGATTGCCAGACCCAGGGGGGTCTGGCCTACATGAGGCTTTGTCGGTCTGTCCCTCTTTTCATACCCAGCCATTCAGATGTCGGCATGACGTCACCTCGACGTCACCTCGAGTATTTAACCACTAGGGGTCTGGCACATCCAGGTCTCCTGGTCTAGTTTAGCTAGGTGTCCAGATGATTTCTTCTGATTCTCTCATCCATTATCGTTGACTCCCTCCCTCAAAGTGACCGTGGGCAGAAGATCAACATCAAGCGCCCCATTTTATGTGGGATGCTTGATGTTGATGTTCTGCCCATGGTCACTCTGTTTTGTATTGTAATATGACATCACCACACCATCATATGGTGATGTCATCCTACCAGTGGTGGGAAAAAGTACTCAATGTTTTTACTTAAGTAAAAGTATCAATACTGCAATGTAGAAATACTACATTACAAAATGTAGTTGAGTAAAAGTACCACAGTATTGGTATCAAAATGTACTTATTTCGGCAGAATAAGGCAGAATGTCCTATTTCAAATGTATTCAAATCTTTTGAAAATAGCCAATCTACAAGCTCACAATGTGTGGCATCGCGACGCATTGTGAGCTTGTAGATCGGCTATTTTCAAATGGTCAAAATGTATATAGGGATGAAGTGGTTATCGTATGTTGATGATAATCAAAATCTACAAAGTAACTAGTAACTAAAGTTTTCAAATAATTGTAGTGGAGTAAAAGTATAATATTTGTGTCTGAGATGTAGTGGAAAAGTAAAAGTCCTAAAAATTGGATATACTCCAGTAAAGTAAAATACCTCAAAACTGTACTTAAGTACAGTACTTTAGTACAGTAAATGCACTCAGTTACTTTACGCCACTGCATCCTACACTGTGACATGGTGACGGTCTCTCTCACGGTGCAGATACGTGCAGGCAGAGCGAGGCAATTTTCTTGCCGCTTTTCATACATTTTCTATGAAAGCAGACAGCAAAGGATTGTGGAACTGATAGCAGAGTAGAGCAGGCGAAGAGAGCGTCAACATGTTTAAATCATCTCATCTTTATGCAAATAAGCAAATTTTGCTTACCGGCAGCCAATCAGATTGTTGAATGTGACAGGGTAACAAGTAGCAACCATTTCATCAGTGAAATGGCAGACACACAACACCACTTCAGATTGATAGAAAGGAGACAAAACTTATCATTGATAATATTTCACAGATGGATAAACGGCAGCTGAAGGAAAGAACTAAGAACATAATGGTTATGTTTCATTCAGGTGTCTTATGTTATTTATATGTGTGTGTAATCTCAGCATCATTGTAAATGAGGGTCTCCCTCAATGATCTCTCCGAGAATCTTAAATAAAGGTTGAATGAATGTGTGCCAGCATTAACTTAACTGTCCATGCTGGTAATGAACAAGACCAGGAGACCCGGTTCTGCCAGACCCAAAATGAAGTCCTAGTATGTAACACACCTACAAACCACTTTATAACTGAAGTTCATGATGTCATTAATAGTTCGTGACGAAAGGGGACGTCACAAACTTTGTTTTGGCTGGGGCCGGTGGACAAATGACCCCTGCCCATGTATGGACGAAACAGATACAAAGCCTCATGTAAGCCCGACCCCTTGGGTCTGGCAAATATACCCAAAATGTATATTACCTTATGCTGCTACCGGTTACACATCTGTGAAAAAGGTCCATTCTTCCATTTGTTATGACTAGAGGTGCGGGCCCTCACACCTACGTCGCACCGCCGATCCGACCAATATGCCCATATATGGACATCTCTGTATCTGTCAGTCCTTGTCCCTTTTATGCCCATATATCGAGATCACTGATGTCATCAGTATATGCCCATATATGGGCATGCCCCATTTTGTGCCCATATATGTGGAGCTGACTGAATTGTTTGCGCCTGATGCCATAACGGCACATTGAGGTTAGACATCACACTCCATATTTGGCCGTATCTGCATTGGGAACTCCTTATATGGTTATGGATGAGTATAGTCACATGAGCGTGCCAATGTGGTCCGCCGGCCTGCCAGCCGGTCCTCCCCTAAACCAATTTTAATATAAAATAAGCTGATTAGTGATTATCCTATATTAAAAGTGCCTACTGGGTGGGGGGTGGGTCGATCAACATTGATATCAGACACTGTCAACACTGATGTCAGACACCGCGGTCGTCAAATGCACATATATGGAGTGATGTCAGACACTAGTACTACATAAACCAAATGCACATATATGGAGATATGGAGACACAACTGATGGGTCCCAGGGGCCCTGTCAAATGTGCATGTATGGAGACGCACATTATATGGAATCAAATGTGATCGGTCGGATCGGTAGTGCGACAGAGGTGTGAGGGCCGCGAATATACTGTATAGAGATCTTTTTAAAAGAAAAAGGGCGTGTTGTTGCAACTTTATTCTCCTACTGGAAGGCAAGCTTATGAAAAGGAATTGTTGTTATTGCCCTCAGCAGAGATCTGTAGATAATGGATTGTTCTGCTTGTATATAAAGGAGAGACAATCAATCAGTAGATGGATTTTCCTGCTATCACATCTGTTTTTAACCGTGTACAGCAAGTAAAGTACACATCACAACTCTGATATGCAATGGCAATAACAGTAAGAGCAATGTGGTTGTAATAATCATTAAATGAACCAAATCAAGTGCTCAAATAATGAAAAACAACTGTGATAAAGCTGAAACGCAATTCCTGGTAGTGCTGTCTAATTACCTGAGCATGGCATTTTAAGCAGCCCCAGGTAAACCGGTATGCCATTTCCCAGCCTATTTCACTTGCACATTTCATAGGCCAAGTTTGGAAATGAAGCATGGTGCACAGCAAGATATTGTTTACACTGGTGGACTAAAACAAAAATAAAGGCCATTTTATGAGTCCTACAATAATAAAACTAAGGTCATCTTCTGGCAACCCTTCTAAATATGAAAAAAAGCAATGTCAACATTTGCCTGTAGCTCAGCTTCTTAACTATGCACTTCCACATGCTAACAAGCAATTTTCACATTTTAATTACTTCTGCAATGACTTTATAGAATAAAAGCACATGCAAGTGTGTAATACAAAGACACTCCAGACTACAGTATATTCTCAACATTAAGCTATAACTTGTGTCATCGCAGTGTGCTCAGAGATCCGGTCTAAAGCCTGCATACTGTGTCAGGTCACAACAAACATACATGCACACACATCAGACTAAACCGGATGCGTAGAGAAAAGTACAGGATGAGTAGACTTGCAAGTCACGAGCCGGAAAATAAATAAGCGTCAAAACCTTTCAATTAACATCCGAACGTCAATGTAACGAAGGAACCTTCGAACATTCAGAAGTTTGCGGCCAGCCTTACTGTGAAGCTGTATAAGTCTTATCTGGGTACGTTCAAACTGTCAGTTTCTGACTCTAAGGTGAAAGAATTGCTTCAAACTCATTAGAAACTATTTTTTTAATTTGCCTCTGCAGTGAGAAGCAGTCACGGTATATTGCCACCAGAGTATTTCAAACGTGGAAAGTGATGTTACTGAAGCTCAATATTTTCATCTGTCAGTGGAAATGGACATGGAAGTCAGGAGAGAGTGTCAGAGCACATCGCTGTACAAGCCCTTACACGTAGAACTCTCTCAGCCCACTTGCCAATTCATGCATTGTTCAGTGTAAAGACAGATAAGAGAGGGTTGAGGGATCACAGTAAAGAGGGTTTAGGCGGGGATCCTCAACCTTCAGTTGCCGAATGAAACCGAAACATGAAATAAACAAACAAACAAACAATAAAGCAACACGTGCAAATGCTTATGAAGAGAGAGAGAGAGAGAGAGAGAGAGAGAGAGAGAGAGAGAGAGAGAGAGGGAGAAAGAGATGCCCTCCCGTCTGTAATGGATTTGTGGCTTGACTCTCCGGTGAAAGTAAAAAAAATGGATGACCTCATGAACGAACACACACACACACACACACACACACACACACACACACACACACACACACACACACACACACACACACACACACACACACACACACACACACACACACTCAATACATTATCATCAAACTATATTTACAGTACATATGAGACCACATAGATGTACTCCTTAACTCCCACACTCCCCCCCAGACGTGACCAACAATCAACAATAGTTGACACAGAATGCCACTCAGCCTTTCCAGGCCAATGTCACATTGAGAGGCAAGGAGAGAAATACAAGAGACATGGGGGCAGAGCAGGAAAGACAACGAGAGAGACAGCCAGCCAGCCAGCCAGACAGACAGACAGACAGACAGACAGCCAGACAGACAGACAGAAGTAGATAAAAGACATAGACTGAATGATCAAATGAAAGGGGAGGGTAAATGGAATAGAGGACAGAGCTGGTGTTGCAGAGAGATCTTTCTATCCCAAGGTGACTGATGTAATCGGAGCAATAATCTTTAAAGGTTCCGTTTCAAACCAAACTCTTTTTCTTTTATCTTCCTCACAATAGCACTCTTTTAAAAAAAAAGGAAGTTGAGACTGCTGGACCTTCAGCGTTTTCTGACTCCACCTATCTGCCACTCCGACTCCTCAAGTGGGGCAGAGGGCAGACTCTCACCGAATATGTTTGAGCCGGTAGCGTTTGAATCTCTTCCAGTTCCATCGTAAAGCACTTACATGTCAACTCTGTCAGAGAGGCGCTGCTCGCTGTCTTGAAGGTGCTCTCGGCTGCAGGAGAGTGAGACGCAGGTGGAGGGAGAGAGAATCAATAAATCAATGAGGTTTAACAGTGGATTTCACCATTGTCATGCCATTCAATCACTTTAAAATTGTTTTACGTTTGAATATGTTTATCTGGTTCAAAGGGACTTGGATGCGAATCACTGAAAAGCATAGACTATCCCATAACTATCAGTTATTGTAGCAAACAGTAAGTAGACTGCAGTACGTACTATGTCAGTGTGATAGTACTGCTGTAGTGAATTACACACTTTTAGTTCACCTCTATTTATGCAGGTGGGTTTGCCTCACACACACTCACACCTGAGAGCTGTCCAATACAACCACAGTATGATACTGTTGGTCAATGATCAGCCTCACTAGAGCAGTTGGGGGTTCATTGCCTTGCTCAAGGGCACTTCAAAGAGTGTTGTTCATTCACATGAGGTGAGGTAACACATACACACAGACAGATACATTCTGACAGAAGGACAAAGCGAACCGACACGACTCCCTCACCTGTGGCGACGGCACTCGTGGTGGTGTTGTCCCTGGGCTTTGCTACATGTCGCTGTGGCGTTAAGTGGGAGCTCTCTGGCAGTAGGTACCTGTACCCCACCAACTCACCATTAACACTGTCCTCACTGGGCCACTGGAAACACACACAGACAGACAGAAAACATTAAAATGGTGAGGCTGTTCCAGCAGCTCGCTCTCTGGCAGGATCTCCTGCTGTGCCCATTACCATTGTCTCTGTGTGTTGCCGTGGTGACTGACAGGCCACTGACAGCCTGGCAGAACAGTCTTACATCACCGTAGCGTACACCACACACGCACCACACCACACCACACCACACCACACCACACACACACACACACACACACACACACACACACACACACACACACACACACACACACACACACACACACACACACACACACACACACACAGGCAAAACGTGTGTTATTCCCATTCCTTAACTAGCCATTGATTTTCAGATCACTGTCATCATCAATGTGACGCACTTATGTTTTAGTGAAAAACAATGGGGCATAATTAGATACTTGATCTCACTGTAATGGCACGGTGTACAGTAATCCTCTCCACAGCCTGCTGCTGCCTTCAGTGGCCTTGGAGGAACAAGTGGGGAGGCTTGGATAACATTTTAATGTGCAACGTTTCATAATGCCAGTGGTGGAAAAAGTACTCACATTTCTTACTTACTGTAAGTAAAAGTATCAATACTGCATTGTAGAAATACTCGTAAACTAGTAAAAGTCCGGAATTCAAAATTCACTTGAGTATCGTATTGGTATCAAAATGTACTTAAAGAACCAAAAGTAAAAGTACTAAAATGTTTGAAAATAGCAGATCTACAAGCTCCCAACGTGTCGCGATGCGACCCTTTGTGAGCTTGTAGATTTTCAAATAGCCTATGTATAAAATAGGGCTGAAGTGGTAAATGTGTGTTTTAAAATATAATAATTTATATCTACAAAGTAACTAGTAACTAAAGTTTTCAAATAATTGTAGTGGAGCAAAAGTACAATATTTTCCTCTGAGATGTAGTGGAGTAGAAGTAGAAGTACTGACAATTGGAAAGACTCCAGTAAAGTTAAAAATACCTCAAAATTGTACTTAAGTACAGTACTTGAGTGAATGTACTTTCCACCACTGCATAATGCAGTTGCTGCTGTAGAACCACTATACCATCACCACCTTATCTGCATTTCTCCTCTGAACAAGGTGAGCGTATTACTAAACGCATATACAGTACATCGGTAATGCGGAAGATGCTCATTTCCAGAACAACTTACAGTAGAATCAACCATCAGCCCCCAATATGTAAAATTACACTGCTGCAGCAGCTTGATGCACATTCCATTTTCTGCATGCTAATTAATAGACAACATAGTAAATAGACAACAAAGTAAATTCTCCTTTGTGTCACAAGCAAGTTGCAAGGTTATATTTTTGTGTGCTTAGTTAAATTTGTAATAAGAGTGTCTCATACGTCTTCCTCAAAACACAATGTTTAAAGGGTATTTTAAACACTTTTGGTATTGTTTTCATGTCTACTCTGCCTTTTGCGTTCACCCCAGACAGTTTTTAAGTTTCTCGATTCAATATTTAGATATTTCATGTTAATTTAATCAGACATGCCCCACTCCTATAGCCAATTGAACTTCAAACTGTTAACCACAAGATGTTAGATTAATTGAAAACACACGTCCCTGGTTCTGGTGGTTCCTTATAACGAATTTTTTTCAAGAGATAGAGAGAGGTGTAAACACCAGATACTGGGGTCTTACAACCATTTTAAAGCACAAGACTAGTTTGGAATAAAGTTGTTGGCAGAAACTGATTGACAGTTAAAACCAAGAGGCACTTTGAATGAAATATTTTAACAAATCAAGCTCCAAACATTCAAGAGGACAAGTTCTCTGTGTTGGAACACTGACTGGAGGTGAAATGAAAGAAGATTATTTTATGAATACTGTCCTGGTCATAAAGGCTGCAGTCCAGTGTGGATGAAGAGACTGACGTCTCATAGAAACAGACTAGAGAGAAAGAGAGAGGTGGAGAAACTGACGCCTGATTCATACTTGGTTGTGAAAAAAAGAAGGGAATATTTCATCATGTTAATATTTTCGGTATGTAATGTTGCATGAAGTCCATGCATGAAATCCCATCAAATTCATGCGTGAAATAACAAATTGAAAAGTGACTCTCATGCATTATTTAGAAGGACTACTGTACATCAGTCACCAGAATCAGGGACGTGTGTTTTCAATGAGTCTGACACGCATGGTCAACGTGGAGCATGGGCTTGTATAGGCTACTGTAGGAGGCGGGGGGGGGGGGTTTGATCATGTGTGTGTGTGTGTGTGTGTGTGTGTGTGTGTGTGTGTGTGTGTGTGTGTGTGTGTGTGTGTGTGTGTGTGTGTGTGTGTGTTTCGTCGACTGAAACTATGACGAAAAATGTTGTCGACTACCTTTTTTCACTGACGAAAACTAAATAAAAACTAAATACAAACTAAGCTATGATGACTAAAACTGAGACTAAATATATTGACAATTTTGTCAACAATAAAAAACTAGACTAAAATGTTAGTGAGGGACTAGTGGAGAAGAGATCCAGTAGAACTAAAAGACAAGTCATTTTATGTTTGGTTGCACTCGGGTGTTGCGCTCTGAAAATAGCAGATCTACAAGCTCACAACGCGTCGCGCTGCGACGCGTTGTGAGCTTGTAGATCTGCTATTTTCAGCATGCAACCAAGTAAAATCTGCCATTACGACGCCACCAAGGCACCGCCACAATACATTTTAGTCGACTAAATCAACTGTAGATTTAGTCGACTATAATCTTATGATATTTAGTCGACTAAAACTAGACTAAAACTAAAACATTTCAGATGACTAAAATATGACAAAAACTACATGGAATTTGATTCAAAAGACTATGACTAAAACCGAATACAAATTTGCTGTCAAAATCAACACTAGTGTGTGTGTGCGTGTGTGTGTGTGTGTGTGTGTGTGTGTGTGTGTGTGTGTGTGTGTGTGTGTGTTCTAATTCCTCGGGTTTGACACACAGCAACGAGCTCCATACAGCGCTTTTGAATGGGCTCAGAACAGCATCAAAACAATGAGGACATCGTGCATCACCACTCTGCCTGCAGGCAGGAGGATGTTTGGTTTTCCACGTGTCTTCAGCATCTCAAAGCCCCCCTGCTGGTGCTGCTGCGGCGCAGAATCTAAAGCGCCATGCATCACCAACAACACCACAAAGCAACGGGAGCGCATCGCCGTGTGCATGCATGTGTAAACACACACAACCCGTGTATGAGTGCAGTGGTGTAAAGTAACTAAGTACATTTACTGTATTTTTACTTTACTGGAGTATTTCCAATTTTCAGTACTTTTACTTCCATCTCAGAGGCAAATAATACTTTTACTCCACTACAATGATTTGACAACTTTAGTTACTTTGTGTATCTACAATCACTTCAGCCCTATATACATCCCACTGAGCATTTTTCGGGCTATTATCTAAAATACGTCTAAGGTCTAGGCTAAAATAGGGTTATAATTGGTATAACAGTGAAAGTTTTTTTAGACGTCTAGGCTTAGCCTAGACGTTGATTAGCTGTTTTTTAAGCGTCTATTTATAGACTGTCTATATTATAGACGTCATTTCAACGGCTATAATATAGACAGTCTATAAATAGACGCTTAAAAAACAGCTAATCAACGTCTAGGCTAAGCCTAGACGTCTAAAAAAACTTTCACTGTTAGACCAGTTATAACCCTGTTTTAGACGGAGGTCTAATAGCCGACTATGGCTCAGTGGGATTTTAACCATGTGAAAATAGCCGATCTACAAGCTCACAATGCGTCGCCATGCGACGCATTGTCAGCTTGTAGATCTGCTATTTTCTAAAGATTTTCATACATTTCATTCATTTGAAAACTTGTGAAATGGGACATTCTGCATCATGAGTAGCCTACTTTCTACTTTTGGTATTTTAAGTACATTTTGATACCAATACTTTTGTACTTTTACTCAAGTAGATTTTGAATTCCGGACTTTTACTTGTAACAGAGTATTTCTACATTGCAGTATCGATATTTTTACTTAAGTAAAAAAAATGTAGTATAGGCCTACTGTTCCCACTACTGCTGTTGAAGTAATCGCGAGGATGGAAAGATCAGGCATAGATAGAGGAATGGAACTGTGGAGTGAGGGATATAGAAAGGATGGTTGAGGATTGAAAGGAAGCGGAGGAGGTATGGGGGGGGGGGGATGATTGAAAGAAAGCAAGCATAACTCTGACGGCTTTTGAAAGACACGGCTGCTCATGGTGGAGTGGGGGATGATGGGGATGAAAAGGAATTCATGGTTGAAGAGAGAAACAAGGGCTTTTTCTTTTCTTTTTTCTTTTTACCCCTTTTTCTCTCCAATTTAGGGGTTATGCCAATTGATTCCCCCCCCACACACACACGCACTGTGGTATCGTACTGTCTAGAATGATAGGAGGCTTGAGAGATGTGGGGAGAGAGAGAGCGGATCCCACTGTGTGTGTGTGTGTGTGTGTGTGTGTGTGTGTGTGTGTGTGTGTGTGTGTGTGTGTGTTTGCGTGCGTGCGTGCGTGTCTGTGCAATCAAGATTACCCTTTTTTTGCACATAGGTCCCAGATTTTTTCCATCTGATATCTCATATCTCCCTCCTCTCTCTCTCTCTCTCTTGCACACGCGCGCTCAGGCATGCACACACATTTGTATCTTTAGCCTCCTTTTGAAAAGAAACCCCACTCTGCTCCTCAAAGTAATAGAAGTAAATATGTCTGTTACAGTGAGTAGCCTACTGTATGTTCTACTTCTCTCGGTTTTTACTTCGAGTTCTCTCCTCTCCTCTGTCCATCCTTCTCCCTAAAGGGTGGATAAACACAACCACATCTCCTAGCTACTACATACTCCTTAAAACTAATTAGGCTGCAAGTTGCCATCATAACCCAATTCTTTCTAGTTTTATGGGCTTCTGTACATGTGGGATGGCTTAACCCATGAAGACCGGGAAACGCATCTGTGTCATTTTAGATTTGATCCACTTATTTTATACTTTGGCTATAAAAAAAATAGCAGATATACAAGCTCATAGCGTGGCACTGAGTGCCGCGCTATGAGCTTGTAGATCTGCTATTTTAGAAAAAAATGTGCCAATCTTTGAATATATATATATTTTTTTAAAGCAAACATTTCTTTACTCAAATCTTTGGTTCCGGGGGTCCCTGGAACACAACTTTTTGAGATGGGGGTCCGCAGCCAAATACATATCATTTTTGGGGGTCCTTGGCATGCATGAAAAAGTTTGAGAACCACTGATATTATAGCAACATAAGTGTTTCAGAAAACTGTTATTTTAAACTGTTATTTAGAAGACATTTGTAGGACCCCCAGAAGCAAAGATTTGAGTTACAAATAAAAATATATTTGGACAGCATACAAAAACACAGACACCACTGCAACAGAACAGTTCATGCAAAACCACACGCATTGCAAACAAACAAGGGGCTTTAAACGTCCAAAAAAAGCAGATCTACAAGTTCATACCGCGGCACTCAGCGCTATGAGCCTATATATCTGCAATTTTTTAATAGCCAAAGAAATCTAAAAATGACACAGATGCGTACCCGGTCTTAATGGCTTAATGGGTGCTAAATAATGAAAACGTGTGTAAGACACCCTGGAACCCAAAGCCAAAACCTGTTGTCCACCTTGTTTAAATCACAGCCAACAATGGTTCTAGAAGTCTCCCTCATGATGTGCTTTGGGAAACGGCCTTTCAACAGCAACCTGCATGCACAGCAACTTTTGTATAATATGATAACTGCTTTAATCTACTGCCTTCAAAATGCTCCCTGATTGAACAACAAACGCATCCCTGTACTCGAGTACTACTAATGTAATATCCAGACCATGATGCATAATCACTATGTTGGCCTACATCTCAACTCCTGCACCCTCCTGTCTGCTTCCGAGTGTCTGCCTAATGAATCTCTTGGTTGGTTCGGTTTGCCTCGACCAGGCCCGTGCACAGATAAGACACCAGGTGGCGCTCAAGCACCTTGCCCTTTTGCCCTCTGACTAGATAATGTGTTTTTTTTGCTCATTTCTTTTTATTTGTTGTTTTGCCCCTGGCATCAATTCTCAATTAAAGGCATGCACAACTGCATTTGAAATCTAATTCTGCAAAGACCAAGCCCTTGTCCTTCCCTCTTCGACTAAGCTCATATGGTAGACACAGCCACCCACCAGGTAATGGCATGCATGTAAATGGAGCGCCCCCTGTTGACTGAGCAGCACAAATCAAATCAAAAGATTTATTGCGAACGCAGCGGAAGGAGGCGCGCCGAAGGCGCGCCTCCGCGCAAGTGGAGCTTACTATGAAACCGTGCTCGGGTTGTGTCTCTGTCTGTCTCTCTGTGTGCACTGGCTGTGTGCAGCTCCTCTGAGATAAGTAAATGTCCAATTTAGACGTACCATACATCAAATGAAAGGTCTTTGAAAACTGAACACACCTGTCAAGGTTGCGTTTAAGCCCGCCCCTTCCCCCGGAAGCCACGCCCCGGAGAAGGCTCCTAAAAACTCCCCATTGAAACCCCATGTTAAATGAAAAGTGCCCGAATCGCTCCGAAACTTTTTCTACCCCCCCTAAGTGGGGGTCTACGAACAAATACTTCGGGCTCGGATTTTGGCTCCGCCCCCCGGAAGTGGGTGAAACAGGCACTTCAAACACTTTGTTGAATTGTTCAAAAACATTCAAAGTTTTTTTTTTGTGAATTTGTATTTTTCTAAGATGCTCCTTGTAACGCCGATTTTTTTTGTATTTTTTGTATTTTTTTTTATTGGTTACTTTTTTTTAAATATTTGTTTTCATTATTTTATTTATTTTTTTGCGTTCGCTTACGCGTTCGCGCGTCTTACTTGTTATTATATAGCACATTTACAACAACCAAAGGCTGACCAAAGTGCTAAACATGGTTAAAAACAAAACAATTCAAAGCATCGAAACAAAAGAAACATCAACAAATATTATGCATTGATAAAGAACAGAATATGCAGAGTTAAGACAGATCAGGTATAAGCTCAAGTGCAATTGAAAACCAGAGAGAATAGATAGGTTTAAGTAGGGATTTAAATCCCTACTTAAGCCCCAATCGACTGGGCGGATCTGATGGGGAGGGGCGACATGTTCCAGAGCCTGGGGCCCGCAGCAGCAAAAGCACAGTCACCCCTGCTCTTCAGGTTAGTCCAGGGGTAGGCAACCTTTAGTATAAAAAAAGCAATTTTTGGCCCACAAGATTATTAAAAATCTGACTCGAGCTGCTTTTTTTGTGTGCTTTTTCTGGTGTTTCAACATAATTTTTTATTTTTATTGTTTGCTAATTTCTCAAAGCAGATCAAGTATACCAGTAAGCCAGAAACAATGGCGGTGAAAGCAAACAAAGCAAGCATTAATAAATTCTTTATTTTCCTTCAATGATTAGGTTCTTATTTGTATCTGGTGTATGGGCGACACTTTTTATTACTAATAACTTTACTTTAATAACTTAACTTTATGCCTAAAGTAAAAAAAAAAACAGAAAGAAAACCTCTTATTCCTTTGCATACTTCTTTGCCCAAGCAACTGGGAGCCACGGGAGAGGGCCCAAGAGCCACATGCGGCTCTAGAGCCGCAGGTTGCCTACCCCTGGGTTAGTCGTATGAACGACCAGCAACAACTTGTCCGCAGACCTTAGAGCCCTGGCTGGGATATAGGGCTGGAGAAGATCCGAAAGATAAGAGGGTGACAGGCCATGAAGGATTTTTAAAACAAATAAAAGAACCTTAAATTCAATTCTAAAATTAACAGGGAGCCAGTGAAGAGCGGCCAGAACTGGGGTAATGTGGTCACGTTTTTCAGTGCCAGTGAGGAGGCGGGCGGCTGCGTTCTGGACCAGCTGCAGACGCCTAAAGTGACGCCTTATCGATGCCAGTGTACAATGAGTTGCAGTAGTCTATTCTGGAGGAAATAAAAGCGTGAATACCATCTCCAGCTGTTTGTGCGGGAGGAAGGCTTTGACCTTGGCAAAGTTGGCAATAAGCCTTAGTTGGCAGAAGCTTGTTTTGACAACGGAGCTGATGTGTTAGTCAAAAATAAAACCAAGATTTCTAACAGAAGAACAAGCATCCCCCTCTCCCTGACCTGCCTGCCATTGTTGTTTAAAGCGGGCATCATTATGTCCCGAGTCTAAAGTAATTGCAATATTCAACATATCATATACAGCTGGGACATGCTGACAATTTGATATATAAATCTAAAAAAAAACAGGACAGAGACAGGAAAGTTACAGAGGAATGCTCTTAGAGCCATGTATAATACAGAGAGTTGTTGCCTGGTTGAATTAAGTGAGAGACACAACATCGTCAGCGGATTTCCAGAGGGACTGTTTTGAGAGTGACACAGCATGGATCAACATGGATGTTGATCCGAAATTAACTGGATTTCCTGTTCCCCCTGTATGCCGTAGCGTTTGGGTTTAGATATTGTCTGCATGTTCAATGTTAAAACCAATGAACTACTAACAAAAGCATCAATGACTGACTGTCGGAACACAGGACTGTGATGGCCAAGAAGAAGACACAGATGCAGACCACAGCGAACGTGGAAGTGTGGGGGCTATGACGACGCTGTAAAAAAGTTAGGCCTGCAATTAGACTGATCCACGATGAAAGCTAAGATAACACTTAGTCTTACAACGCAGAGCCAAATAAAAATGCCTCGAAGCTATAGAGGGGCGATTTATCAGACGACTTTCATTCGCCTGTGACAATGACTTTAGTCCTTATTGTCCCAAATGGTATTCTGTCGTTCTTTGACCGTTATGACCGTGAAATTGATTTTACTGAGCATTTAGTGTTATATTTAAAAAAGGTCTTAAAAGTTATTACATTTAATTAAGTGAACACGGGGTGCTTGGAGCCTGTTGTACTTGCATGCCCGTCTAGTTGTTTTATTACGTTGCATGTTTGCAGCCTTGACATTCATTTCCTCTCATTGTCTTTCAGTCCATGGGTCTGGGTCATTTTATCTACTGTATGTTCAGAAAAGAACATAGCTTTGTTCTTTGCCTTTTAGTAGGTAGTTTATAGAATCTAATCTGATGTTCTGCGTGTTTCTTTAGGAATTATATTTCACTTTCCTTTTTAATACTGTAGGTTTAATGACGTTTAAAGCCCCTTGTTTGTTTGAAATGCGTGTGGTTTTGCACGAACTGTTCTGTTGCGGTGGTGTCTGTGTTTTTGCATGCTGTCCAAGAGCAGTTACAAAGGGCTTTGAAGCTATCAGATATCAACCAAATACAACACATGTATTAAAAAAATGGATACAAATGGAGTAAGCCGAGTAAGGGCTATACATAATAACTTGCATTGAGGATGGATGGAGTTTTGGAGGACTAATGCACTGTGTACATCTGATTTGATCATATATTTTGTATTATTTTGTTGTGATGCATATTGAGTTTACTTTATATAAAATGTGCTGCATAAGCACATCTGACTTGACTAGAGAAAGAGACAGAGAGGAGGACATTTTAAACAAAACAAAACAGGAGAGAAAGCCAAGAGGAAGAGCATGCTCACATCATCCTGCTCTTGTATTTGGTGAGTAATGGCCTTATGTCTGCTAATTGTACCAACTGTTGTGTTCTGGATTCATATCAGTAATACTTTGTGCTTATTACCCTGCTCACAGCTATGTACGTGGCCAGGAATGCAGTCATTTTGTTAGCAAGATAACTTTGATAGATAACAGATTGGCAAATTGTGATTACATTTCACTAGGCTCCCTTAAATAGATGATTCACTTTTGGGTCAAAAAGGTCAAAATCAATGTCAAACTCAAAATCTAGAGCAGATGGGTTGTTACTCATGGAACTTGGTGGGAATGATTGGTAGGGTGGGAAAGGTCAACAGTGAAATGTGACAATTGAGAGAGGCAGCAATGCATTTGTTTAATTACATATGCAGTATGACTGCATTATAAATACTAAATCATAATCAATATGCATTTACAATAATCTAATTACTAGTAATTAATTATATTATTGTCTATTATTTATTACCGTGCAACAACAGTGGAGTGTGCATTTGTTGCATTGTATTGCGCCTGAGATAAAGAGGTGTGTGTGTGTGTGTGTGTGTGTGTGTGTGTGTGTGTGTGTGTGTGTGTGTGTGTGTGTGTGTGTGTGTGTGTGTGTGTGTGTGTGTGTGTGTGTGTGTGTGTGTGTGTGTGTGTGTGAATGAGTGCGAGAGTGTGGGTGTGCAAGAGCAAACACATTGATAGAGATGTGTGAGATAGAGACAGTATGTTTATTGATATGGAAATTAACACATGCCCAGAGGAATAAAAATTAGTCTCTCTCCGTCTCTTTATCTCTCTGTATCTCTCTCTCTCTCTTTGATTGTGAACATCACATTACATATGGGCAGTCTTTATTCACATCAATCATGCTTGTTCTCATGTGTTCTCTGTAATGCATGTATTTGTTAAGATCAAACAACTAATGTAACCACTGCACAATGAAAGAGTGAATGAACTACTTACAGTCATCACATGTAACGTGTGTAACGTGTGTGTGCATGCATGCGTACGTACGTGCATGCAATGTGTGTGTCTTTTCATTCACCATTGTGTGAATCTAGGCCCCGTTTAGACGACAACGGTCTCTACAGAAAACGGCAAAATAAAAAATCCGAAAATAGCAGATCTACAAGCTCGCTGTGAGCTTGTAGATTGGCTATTTTCACCAAATATATTTATTAATTCAGATGGGGGTCTGCGAAGCCATACAATAATTTGACATGCACATGTTTGAGGACTGTTTAAACAATAATAAAATCTAAATCTAAAAATTAACTACACTTTAAAAACAAGCCCAAAAAAACGCAACCCGCAACAACCAATATTTACAAGCAACTTTACAGGAAAAACAAGCCCAAAGTCCCTTATAATAAGCGTACATGGTAATCCACAGATCAACTGTGCACACTACAGCGTTTTAAAGGAGTGTGCGTGAAAAGTTTCACAGCAATCGGGAGCTGCGTTAACGATTTGTGGCATTTTGTGCAAAACGAGCAACTCCTGCAAAGTTTGGAAGGTAATTATAGCCAATCAGAATGGAATATGAGAAATCTGAAAGATACTTCTTGATGACATGACGACAGATATAAGGTGTAACGAATTGAGTGAGGTTTGCACAAAATGTGTTGCACAAAATCAGCCTCATGTTGATGCTACAGCAGGACAATTTGAACATTTTTGGATGGAGGTTCTTCCTTGGCCTGCTGGTAGTGCGTGTTCAAAGTTTCTTACCAATCGGGGCAGGGGTGCTAGTGGCATTTCGTGCAAAATGGGCATCTCCCGCAAACTTTGAAAGTCTATTATAGTCAATTGGAATGGAATCCCCCAAAATCGGACAGATACATCTTGATGACATGACTAGAGATATGCTGTACCTATTTTGGGTAAGGTTTGGACAAAATCAGTAGGAGAAGTAGCAAAAAGTGTGTTTTGCAACGAAAACATAGTAACATGTCGGAAAGCCTGTCAGGTGGAAATGGATGTGGCTTATTTGGGGAGTTGTGTAATGATCCAAGTAATCCAAGGGGAAAACACATTGTATGACCTACGGTTCAAGAGTTATAGGCCAAAACGAGAATCTGCCTGTTATAGGGGCCGAATTGAAAAATGACCAAAATGACATTTCTTCCTTGGCCTAGTGGGAATGTGCCTGCAAAGTTTCAGCGTATGCTTTGGAAGCCAATCTTAGCCAATCAGGATAGAATATGCTAAATCGGAGTGAACCGTCTTGATCACATGACTATAGAGATAATGTGTACTGATTTGTGTGATGTTTGGACAAAATCTGTAGGAGTAATATAAAAAGATGGGTTTCACTAATATCGGCCTCTTGGTGGCGCTATAACAGGTCGATGTGAAAAAATTGGAGCAGAGGTTCTGCTCCGGCCTCCAGGGAGTGTGTGTGGAAAGTTTCACGCCGATCGGCCCAACAGTGCCGGAAATTAGCTGCTCACACAGACACATATGGACGTACACACAGACACACGGACGGACGGATGGACAGGGGCGAAAACATATTCCCGGAGACAATAGAAAACAGGCGTGAATTAATCACACGAAGGAAGGACACATCACAGGCCTATTTGCAAAAGTTGTTCATGGATCATTCATTTCCAACCTTTTATTTATTGATTCATTTCTTTCTTAACAACTTCGCTGCAGGTTAATAAATCATCTGGGGTGAAATTTCAAAGAAATGACTTTGCTTGAAAGGAAATGATGAATGGGTAAACAATTCCACGCCTCTTATTTTTTGGTAGATTTACAGGGTGTTCCCCAAGGTTATATAATGTTCAGCTGGATGGAAATAGTAGCCTGAGTGCGTGGGAGGAACCAGTGGTCTTCGATAATGGTTAGAATGGTTTTCACACACGCTATGTCTATAAGTAGGTGTCTATATTCGTTAAATGTTTGACCAATCATAACACTTTTTGTTACTTTCAATACAATCACCTGCAGCTTCTTTTCAGCCGCCAGTGAGGAGTTTTACCAGGAGTAAGTGGCGCATGCAGACAGAGATACAAGTCTAGTCGCCGAGATGGACGGTCGCATGCGAACTAGCTCCCGACCTAGCTCTCACGAACGAGCTCTTGGGCGAACGAGCTCTCGCACTCTTGCCGTGAGTGACAACACTCACGGCAACACTTTTGATTTTCACTGGATTACGCCCTGCTTTTCCTCTTTATCCTTCTGTGGACTACGGACTCATTCCTCAAATCTCCACAGAATCTACACCTGATGGAGACAGAAAAATGAAATCCACGTGAAATGAAAACTGAAAAAAAAACTCAGACTTCTACCTACTCGGCACTACGGAATGAACAAAACATCTGGGATTCGCGGCTGGAGCTCTCCATACGCTCCTGGCCATGAATTCGGCTAGAAAGAACTTGCCCCGACAGGACGCATGGACCGAAGAAATATAATCCTCCTATTTCTTCTCCTGTCGGGTGATATCCACTTTAATCCAGGCCCAGTTATCACCAGGCAAACTACTGCCTGTCTAGCGAGGGAAGAAAACTTTGCCATTGTTGCTAACGTTGCTAACGGTGCTAACGTATTCAACAGCAACGGCGAACAACAACGCTAAGCTAACACCGCTAGCCTTCCGTCCCAGCAAACCAATGCACCCTCGGACTACATCGACACCGCAGCCGTCCTCGACGACACCCACATCGACGTACCACGACGTCCGACAGAGAGACGCTGTGCTACCAAAGTAGCCGATCCACGGACAACACATCTGGCGTTTCAGGCTGCGCAAAGACCAGGATGGACCTCCAAGAACCAGACGAAGGCCCCCCCCAACCCCCCATCCCCCAAGCTTCACAGCTGGTTGCTTACGACGACACAGAGGCTTTGATGGACGCCAACACCACAACACCCCCCTCCCCCACGGAACTGCTCCTCAACATGAACTTACAGTCACTCAATGTTAATAATATTTGTAGAAGATAACAGTAGCAAAATTTGAAATTTGCACCCTATGGGGTTTGACTGGACTGCTGCATTAATTAATGCTGCAATAATGCTTTGGGGCACTGCCCTTCCTTGTGGGGAGGAGAGGCTGCGTGGGGGCGTGGTCTACATTGTAACTTTCCCCTCCCAGTTCTCACTACAACAACATCAACACATGTTGATGCTGTCTTCAACACATACAGCACATTGACCACTGACCAGTGTTGCCATGTCTGCTTATAATAAGCGACTCTGGGACTTTGTAAATATTGGAAGTTAGGGGTTATGTTTATTTGGACTTATTTTTAAATACATAAATAAATGTGTACTTGTCCACGGACCCTCATCTGAAATGATCATTTCTGCCAGGGACCCCTGTACCAGATGTCTTGTTAAAATGTTTCAAAAATATTCCATACATTTTTCCTCAAGGTTTATTTGAAAATAGCAGATCTACAAGCTCACAATCCGTCACACCGCGATGCGTTGTGAGCTTGTAGATCGGCAAGTTTCAAATAGCCCATGTCTAGGTTTAAAGTGCTCTTGGCCTAGGTTTCCTCTTTTGGGCTTTGTTACTTATTTATCTTGCAAAATCTGTCAACAATGACGCTGAAGACTTGATGTTCCGTTCCGACTTTGTTTATATCTTTGTCTACCTTTGGATCGCAAAACACAACATGAAGCCTGTGTTCTTTCTTGGACCACGTGAAGTCTACCTCTTGTTGAACCAGTACACATGTTGGAGCAGTACGGAAGATGTGTGTTCATAATTTTTTCAACATTTCGTCCCACCATGAAGACAGTTCGGTGCTGGTGATGTCCATCTACTCGAGGAGTCGGGACATCCATGGGGATGCAGCATAGTCAACAATATAATAAAACAAAAATGTTTCATACTCATGTCATATGTGACTCCTTATTTCTGAGAACATAATGTTTCACTGTTATTTCCAGGTATATTATTTGGACTAAACTTACAGAAAACATGATGTGCATTACTTTAGATGACATGCTAATGTTTAAATACTCTTGTCATACACTGCCTAATCGTTTTTTGTTCAACTGAGACCATTTCATGCTTTTAATTGGTGTATATGGATAATATTAGGTTTTACTGTAGCCTATTGTAACTAAGACCAGTAAAGTTTCATCCAATGTGCTGGGGTCCCCAGCAAAAAATGATTACATGTAGAAGTAAATACAAGAGTTTCACTATTATATCTGTAATTCTTACAGTCATATAATGATGTACCATTCTGCCAAATGAAAGAACATCTCCTATATCATGAAACAGTTCAAAAGAACCCTTATAGAATTGGGTGTCCAAACATTTTGTCATTATAAATGCTTACACAATGTAGAATATACCATGATCAATGAGTAGAGCAAGCAGTGTGTAAATGTAACCATTTTATTTAGAAAAATAATATATATGGCTGTAGTCCCAGGTCTTCATCAGCAGTTCCTTCATTTTTGCAGGCTGACGACACAACTTTCTGTCCTGTCATTGGAAAGAACACATTAGATTAGACTTGTACATGGATATCATCCGACGTGATACCTAATTTATTCTTAGTTGCATGCGCACCGAAAATAGCAGACCTACAAGCTCACAAAGTGTCGAGTCCACGACGCGTTGTGAGCTTGTAGATCTGCTATTTTCGGGACCCGACGACATCATGAAACTCAGTAGCCCTGAAACATGACAGTCATGGCGGAACTTCAACCTGGTGTTTGCACTTTCTACATGTACAGACCGTACATCTACATAAACGTTCAGATTTCAAATATAAAGTGCTGACCTCATGCCACGGATGTTACAATTTGAATCGGGTGGGTCTAAGTACCAGTATCTTCCGTATTGTTTAATAAAAAGCATTTTTAATCCGATCGGTGGCCATTTTCTCCATATGCTTTCAATTACGCGACCCTATCGGCTGGGATGTGTATTGCACTCTGATACATTATATATCTATGAGAAAATGGCCACCGTTTGGTTTTACATTTATTTTTATTGAACAATACGGAAGATACCTGTACTTCGGTACCCGATTCCAATTGTAACATCTGTGGCCACGTGTAAGAACTTTATATTTGAAATATGAACGTTTATGTACTGTAGATAAACGGGCTGTGAATGGAGAAAGTGCCAAAACCAGGTTGAAGTTCCGCCATGACAGTCATGTTCCAGAGCTACAGTCAAAGTAAACAATAACAAACGTTCCGTGTGCACGCCACGGCTCCACAAATCCAATAATAAAAAGATTGATGCCAGCACTCACGTTGTGTCCCTCGTGTAGGATAGGACAGGCTAATTATGTTTTATTACAACAACGCCATCAGATCAGGACGCGTGTTGCCTCCATGTACCTTCTTCAGCTAGTTTAGTTTAACCGAGGGTTACAACATGACATTATAGTGATAGTGGCAACTTTACAGCAATGTTTACTTACTCGAGAGACACACCGTCCACGGTCCGTGTATGTTCAGTCAGTTCCACCAAGAATCATCCCCGACGCGTTGCTGCTCCTCGCTGCCTGCCTAGCTGCGCATGCAGCAGCAGACAGACGCTGCTCGTCCCTGCGCTGGAGCTGTTCTTCGGTGTACTCGTGTTCAAATAAGTAACCCTGCTGTATTTCTGACTCCGAGATAATGTCAAAATAGTCATCTTCCTCCATGGAATGGTCGGACTCTGATATGTTTGCAGACGCCATAGTACATGTGAGGTAGCTAATGGGAGTGGCCGAGTGGGGAAAGAAGGTTGAACAAAATGTTAGGGTGACACCTTCGGGGACGGTCCTTTGAGCTATGGGGGTTGGTTTGGATTTGAACTACACCTGTAGTCACCTGCAGTCATGTAGTGCGGACATAAGGTGAGACATGCAACGAAGGCGTCATTTGACGTCATCGTTGCATGTCTCATGGATAAAAATCTAAAAACACAGATAAAACACAAAAAACACACCAGGATCATGTTTATGGGTCCTAGACTTCATAAAAATAGGGGTTTGATGCAAAATCGGCGAAATGTCCCTTTAAGTCATTCAAGAGGTTTTGTTGTCAGCACTCATTCCACCAGCTGATCACTGTGTGTTTCCACTCAAACTACCATAGATCTCATTCTAACAACGGACAGGGACAAAATCCTCAGTAGTGGTGTTACTACCTGTGGTATATCTGATCATAACATGATCTTTTGTACCAGAAAGAAACGTAAACCTAAGACTGGTTACCACAAAACTGTAACGATCAGAGACCTCAAAAACTACAAGAGTGAGGACTTAGATCACAGGCTAGAGGAACAGGACTGGTCCGACGTACTAAACAGCAGACAGGTAGACGAATCTTGGCTTGGTTTCAAAACCAAATTCATTCAAATTTTGGACAGTGTGGCTCCCATGAAAACCATCAGGGTCAAAATCCGCTCGGTACCACCATGGATGATTTCGGACATCCTTACTGCCATGAAAGTCAGAAACTAAAAGTGTTCTGAGCTTCATAAAGGTAGGATCAAACTCACCAAATGCTTTAACAAAGGTCTCGAATCCCACTTAGCTGAACTCAAAAAAGAGAGAAACAAGCTAAGAAACAAGGTAAATGGCATGCTCCTGTAATCAGAAAAAAGCTACCTCGATGACAAAATTGAGGAAAATCAAAACAAACCACGAGAGCTTTGGAAGCTATTCAACAACCAACTAGGCTGCAGCAAAAAATTGAAAACCAGGTTCGCAAACATAAACCTCAAGGTGAAGGAGACTCTCACTACAACAAGTCGGGAAGTGAGTAAAATCCTCAACATATTCTTTACGACCATAGCCTCAGAACTGGTTGAAAAACTACCCCCTCACTCTGGGAGCTACGGTAAAGAGTATGTCGACTCATTTTACAAAAAACTAGGTGTACGCAAAGATTGAAATGATTTTAAACTCTCCCCCATGTGACAACAGATGAGGTGTTTAAAAAATTGAGCGCACTACAACAACACAGAGCCACAGGCCTCGACAATATCCCCTCCAAATTTCTAAAAGACTCAGCCGCCTCCATTGCTCCAATCATTACTCACATAATAAACCTCTCCATCAAATAGGGACGGGTCCCTAACGACTTCAAAAAAGCAAGGGTGACCCCTCTGTACAAAAAAGGAAACCAATTAGACCCTGGCAACTACCGCCCTATTTCTAATCTTAGCTCCATCTCGAAAGTCATGGAAAAAATAGTCTATGAACAGGTCGATAAGTATCTTGCCGAGAAAAATCTAATTTACAAATTCCAATCTGGTTTCAGAAAAAAACACTCCACTGACACATGCCTTCTCTATTTGAACGACTATCAAACAAGATGTCGACAGTGGCAAATATTGCGGCATGGTCATGCTGGACCTCCAGAAGGCCTTTGACACCGTTAATTACCCAATTATGATCGATAAGCTTAAAGCAATTTTGATGATACGTCGGTGAGCTGGATGAGATCCTACCTGGAAGGGAGGGAGCAAGTGGTGGAAGTAAACGGCAGCCAGTCCCCTCCCCTCCCAGTGACTTGTGGTGTTCCACAAGGAAGTATACTAGGACCTTTACTGTTCCTGATATATGTGACTGGGTACAATGCTGTATGCCGCAAGTTGGCATTTTTCACAGATTACTTAAAGTACAAAAAAGTATTACTTTTACAGATTATTAAAGTACAGAATATAAGCTTTCATATGATGTATCATTCATTGAAATCGGAACATATTTGAAGAAGATGTGCTCATTTGAATCTGGTTATCTATAATAGTGCAAACTGAGATAATCCCTTCTAAAGAATTGTCACTTCGGAGCACCTCTCAGCTCCAGGTAATGGGCGTGAACAATGGGTAATTTATTCAGCCTAGCCACTCCTCTAATCACTCCCCTATTGACACCTTTCAGTCTGTCCACTCTATTTAGTGCCAGGGACCCCCATAGAGGATCTGTGTTGTAAAAAATAGGCATATTAAGTAATCATCATCATAATAGATTTAATAAAATATTTATTTGAAAATAGCAGATCTACAAGCTCACAATGCATGCTTGTAGATCGGCAATTTTCAAATAGCCAATGTAAGTACATTTTTCAAAAAGAACCTTGAAAGCAAGCCCAAATAAGCAGTGGTGGAAAAAGTACTCAAATTCTCTACTTAAGTAAAAGTACCAATACTGCAATATAAAAATACTCTGTTAGGGCGCGCCCCCACCAAGAGTTGGCTGGCCGCTGATAAACGCAGGTTGTGCGCGGCCACAGTTTTTTGCAGCCAGCGGATTCTAAAGAACGGGAGTGTCGCGCCTGTCACTCACTTTCAGGAGCCTCCCCGTAGCCCACAACGCCTTCTTCCTTGACGTTGCCAGGCAACCACTGACGCACATCAGCATCTGTCACTTGCTTTCAAGCCCCTCCCTCCCCGTTGCGTTGCCCGTAGACTAGCTTTGTATGTAGCCCGGCCCGGTTACGTTGCGACTTTATCGAGTTTATTCAACTTTATTATAGGATGGACAGGCGGAGGGCACTTGCCCTTGCATTATTGGAAGGGGATGGGATGCAACAGCAACAGATTTTGGGTTCATGACACTCTCCTAAAAAGGAAAGAGCAAGGGGATTACTGGGGATTGGTCCAAGAGCTTCGCTTTGACGATGAAAGGTTCAGATGGTATTTTAGAATGACGCCGAACCAATTTGACGAGCTCTTGTCAATTGTTGGACCCACCATCACAAAACAAACCACCCACTACAGAGAGCCAATTGGTCCCGGTGAGCGGCTAAGCATTTGTTTGCGGTAAGTCAAAACCTGTCGAAAATAGCCGATCTACAAGCTCACAACATGATGCTGCTATGCCTTTAGCCCTGGGCGCTACTTGTTCCTGTTTTTGAAAGTTTTACATTTACAACCACTACATCTACTTAAACGTTCAGATTTCAAATAAAAATAAAAAGCTTTTTATTGAACAATACGGAATATACGGGTACTTAGACCCGTGCGCTTTAACTTGCAACATCCGTAGCCGGGGGTTGAGCACTTTATATTTGAAATCTGAATGTTTATGTAGATGTAGTGGTTGTAAATGTAAACATTTCAAAAAACAGGAACAAGTAGCACCATGACTTTTGTGACAGACGAGCGTCATGTGAGTTTGTTCAGCAGCTATTTCAGAATAGTAGAAATAGCAAAAGGCATTGGTTAATGTATGTTAGTAACATTTTCTATCTACAAAGCCCTATTATTATCCCTTGATGATGGGTGATGCAGGTGACAGCTTAGTAATTTTTAAATAATTAGGCCTACATTAAAATAATAGTAAATACTAGTTTGCCTATAACCTGACTCTTCTGAGTGAAATGAACGCCAGTATACCCATTCTATTCTAACCACAACCCCTTCTTACATTACAGATTTCTGGCAACTGGCGATTCATATAAAACACTGGCCTTCGACTAAAGAGTTGGATTTTCAACTGTGGCGGACATCATTAAAGAGGTGTGTCAGGCACTCTGGGCATGTCTTGTGGCACAATATATGCCAGTTCCTGGACAGCAAGAGTGGAGAGCCATTGCTGAGGACTACCAAAACATGTGGAATTACCCAAATTGTGTTGGAGCAATTGATGGGAAACACATCATTATTCAATCCCCAAATAACTCGGGCTCACTATATCACAATTATAAAGGGTCCTTCTCCATTGTGTTGCTGGCTGTGGTTGATGCCAGGTATCGCTTCAGAATAATAGATGTTGGTGCATATGGAAAGAACCCTGATGGAGGTAGCTTTTGTTTTTCTTATTTTTCATTTTTAAACTGTTTATATGATGTTCTGCATAGTAGTGTATATCTGTCTGTAATTTAATGTCACTATGAATTGAGTGCAGAAGGACCCCAATTGAAACAAGCCATTGGCTTTATTTTAATCCTATGTAGTTGACCTTGTATTTGAACTGTACTTTCATGTGCTTTTTTCTGCAAACTACTAAATAAAGTATTCAATCAATCAGGTACACTGGCATCTTCAGCCTTTGGCCAGGCTCTGTTAACAATGGCCTCGACCTTCCACCAGACACACCTCTTCCAGGAGCTACAGAAGCAATGCCCTTTGTCTTTGTGGGAGATGAAGCATTTCCCCTGCGCAGGTTTGTTTCATGTGACTTGATCCATGCTTGACTTGAACCATGTTGGCACTTTTAAGGTGCATTGTTTTGCTTTTAAATCGATGACAATACAATTATCTCTCTATCTATCTAGGAACCTGATGAGGCCATTCGCGAAGCCATCCTCTGGGCTGCTGTCATTAAAGCACAGGATACACAACTACAGACTGTCTCGAGCCCGGAGGATGGTGGAGTGTGCATTTGGTCTCCTAGCTGGACAGTGGCGTGTCTACACCAGAGTCCTTGGTGTGTCACCTGACGTTGCGGAGGATGTTGTGAAGGCAACCTGCATTTTGCACAATTACCTCCGCTGGCACTGTGATGATGAGCACCCCAGCAGCACAATGAGTGCTGAGCCTTCACCTGCAATGCAGGACATAGGCCAAGTACATGACCAGTACAGCTCAGCAACTGAAGCTCTGGATCTGAGAGAGAACTTTGCCACCTACTTCTCCTCCTCTGCCGGTGAAGTGGACTGGCAATATCACTCTGTTAACCCTGTAGTGTGATTATCTGTCTCACCTGTCTGTTCCTCTGTCTGTCTCTCTGCCTTTCTACTCCAACCACTCCCATATTGCATGCCATCTCACTTCAATCCCAGTTACACACCTAGCTCCTCCTTGACCATAGCTCACCTGTGGCCACTTCACTAATCACCTTGTTGCCTATATAAATGGACTCCCTGCCAAAACCTGAACATGTTGTCATTATGTGTTTGTGTTGGAAGGTCGTCATTATCCTGCCTTTATGTAAGTCATACTTTGTAATAAATACTACTGGACTTGACCTGCCTAGTCTCCATCTGCTTTTTGCTCATTAAGTCTGACACTGTACACTTAGTTGTATGTCAAGTAGTGAAAATGGCTGATCTAATGTTGGCCTATTATCTCATTTTCAGAATAGGGATGCTAGGGTTCATGTTAACATACCTTCATCCACAGAAGGAGGGGACCAGTGGGGGACCCCGATTAGCAAAGTATATAGGACAATGGTCTTCAATGTTTTTCATGACATGCCAAGGGCCCCTTAGCTGAGAGATGAAGCAGGGACCCCCTCTACAAATCGAGGTGCAGAGTTAACCTTTTCATAGATAGCCATAGACTTGTTTGACAGCACTATCATCAGTGTTTGAATAATTTAACCACTTAAACCCTCAATACTTTGTAATCTTGACCTTTGGCTCTGTTCTTGGTCTGCTGTTCTCCCTCTACACAAAACCCTTTGCTAAAAATAGCCTCACAGGAGGCGTTGAGAGCTTGTAGGTCTGCTATTTTTGACTAAAGTTATCCTCAGAATAGGGATGCTAGGGTTCAAGTGATTAATGTAAATGTGGTAACTCTGAGGACTCCCTAAGGGTCCTGGATCCCCTGTTGAAGACTCCTGATATAAGATTGACTATTAAGATTGGTGATTTGTTGAAATATGAACATGAGCTTCACATTTGATGTGATGTGGACTACAGTTCCTTCACATCAACTGTGAAGCTTATGTTCAAACAATCATGCCATTTTAACATACTATATAGTGTTGAAACAATTTGTCTTCAGAGCATGCAGTACAATTTAAAAAATGCATATCCTCAAAGCTGCGTGTATACAAACTGCATGATTATAGTTAACTGTGTCTTGTCAACAGTTACATAATGACAGGTATAACACAAAGACAGTTTGCCTAAGAGCATGCTTTTATTATTATTATACAATGCCGTCATCCTGAGGCTGAAACTCTGCTTCAACGACCAGCTGCATGATTTTAAGCTTGAGCTCTGCCCTCGTTTTTGGAGCCATCCTCTTGCAGGCAGGGACCAAGCTTAAAAAGAAATATTCGTCCTCATCTGGTGTCTTGTTGACCGCCTCAAGCAGTCCCTTGTGGTAGTCGCTCATCGGTTGCTCCGTTGCCTGTCTAGGACGTTTTCTGGTGGAGGGTTGGGCGGTCATCACAACACTGGGTGGGGCACTGGAAGGCCGGGCAACGGTGTCCACAGCCTGGTATCTAGTGGGTGGGGCACTGTAAGGCCGTGCAACGGTGTCCACAGCCTGGTATCTAGTGGGTGGGGCACTGGAAGGCCGTGCAAAGGGGTCCACAGCCTGGTATCTAGTGGGTGGGGCACTGGAAGGCCGTGCAAAGGGGTCCACAACCTGGGATGATGTGAGATAAACCTTTACTTGGGGATATTTGGGTGTTGAAGCAGCAGAAGAAATAAGGTTGAAAGCACAGTGTTATCAATACATGATGTGTAGAGTGGCTTACATACCCTGGTTGTAGCAACAGGGTTATCAAAGGGATCCCGTCCCATATAGTATGAGGCCCCCCACCCACCTTGGCTGAAGGTCTGTGGAGCCTAGGCATGATATGACAAAAAAAACGACATTAAATGTACTGGTTTGTGGAGGGATATTTGGGTGTTAAAGCAGCAGCAGAAAGGTAGAAAGTACAGTGTTATCAATACATGATGTGTAGAGTGGCTTACATACCCTGGTTGTAGCCACAGGGTTTTCAAAGGGATCCCGTCCCGTATAGTATGAGGCCCCCCGTCCACCTTGGCTGAAGGTCTGTGCAGCCTAGGTATGATATGACAATCATATAAATGTACTGATTTGTGGAGGGAAATTCAGGTGTCATAACAACAGATGTACAGTTGAATGTAATGTGAGTGATGTGCAAGTGTGCAGAGTGGTTCACTTACGTTAGCTCTAGATTCCCCAGCCATCTGCTGGTCCTCTTCCTATAAGAATATAATGCACCATTTAAACATCAGGGAACTCATCTTCAACCGAAGACCTCTACACAGACCCTGGAATGTTGGCCTACCTCAACAACAGGTTCAGGATCCTCCTGACTATCCTGCCAGTCCTGGGACTGGCTGCTGTTTGGGTCCACTGATTCCTGAGAGAAGTTGGATGTCGTGGGCCTGTCCAGCAAATGTGGCTCCAAAAAACTAAGAATAGCCTTGTGGCACCACTCCTTCTTCGTCCCTCCTTCTGACCCGCTCTTTTTGTTCTTCTCCTCATTTCGTATTTTATTATAGTGGTCTCGCAGATATTTCCATTTCTCTTTGCATTGCTTAACTAAACAAGATAAAATAATTTTAGTTGACTGCTCTCTAATAAAATGACATCTAAAACTATATTTTACCATTACTATAAATTAACATATATAATATAACAGGATATAACAGGATGTGTGCAGTTCAACATTACCGTATTAAAGGCAACTACAAACGACAGGCTAGTTACTGTTATATGCAGTACACTAGACAAAAAATTGTCTTTGCACTTTCACACTTGGGGTGGGGTCCGTACATCTACACGTTCTGATTTAACATATAAAGTACTTACCCCATGGCCACGGATGTTACAATTATGTACGGGCCCTCAGAAGTATCCGTATCTTCCGTATTGTTCAATAAAAAGCATTTTAATCCAATCAGTGGCCATTTTCTCCGTATGCTTTCAACTGCGTGACCCTAGCGGTTGAGAGGTGTATTGCACTATTGGTACATTATAACTCTATGGGAAAATGGCCACCAATCGGATTAAAATGCTTTTTATTGAACAATACGGAAGATACGGGTACTTCTGAGGGCCCGTACATGATTGTAAAATCCGTGGCCATGGGGTAAGCACTTTATATTTTAAATCTGAACGTTTATGTAGATGTACGGGCTGTAAATGAAGAAAGTCCAAACACCAGGTTAGAGTTCAGGCAAGACACTCGCCACAACGAGCTAACGAGGCTGTGCTATCTAGCCTAGCTACATGTTGTGGAATACAGTGGAATACTTCCATTCAAACGAGCGTCGAGCGGCCTGTTTAGCTGAAAATGGGGGGGGGGGGGGTCATCAAACACACAGAGGAAAATGAATGAATAGTCCTTTCTGCTGAGCAGATGAGAGCAACTTTCGCTATGCTTCGAAAGTTAAGCAACAACGTCATAGCTTGAGCTTCAGACAGAGACCAGTGTTGCCAGATTGTATGAGAGAAATAAGCAACCAGGTCTAGGAAAAAAAGCCCCAAATAAAGCGACTATGGGCCACATGAGCATTTTAACCCTACTGTATACATCGGCTATTTGAAAATAGCAGATCTACAAGCTCACAACGCATCGCATCGCGAGCGACGCACTGTGAGCTTATAGATCTGCTATTTTCAAATCTTGGGGGCTAACTTATAATAAAAATACCTGGCAACACTGGCTCAGACCATAGGCTCAGACAGTGAAACCGGAGTACAATGCCAAGCTATGACCAATCGAAACCACTATGCTAAATCTCGGCCAAGTGTCTCTCCACCCCCAAACACACAGACAAACTCGCACAAAAGCAGCCTACTTTGCTATACAAATGTAACCATTTAATGATTCTAAAATGACTAGCTTTTGCATTACAAGCCTTCTTCAACATTCAAACTGTGTTAATATGAAAAAAAAACGAAAAACACAACAAAAAAAAATCGATCTAAATGTTCCATTATCTACTGATTGTCAGCTGGCGACATGAGGCAGGGTTGACCAGTAGCAGTCACGTATGTGAACGATATGTCTTCAGCTTGCGACTGCAAACTGTTCCTGTTCGCAGATGACTCGGCTCTGCTGGTCTCGGACAGGGACAGGCTGCAGGTTGAGAAAACTCTCAGCTCTGAACTCGACAAGATCCGTATCTGGCTCTCCAACAACAAACTATCATTACACCTAGGTAAAACTGAATCCATCCTCTTTGGGTCCAGTTCTAACCTTAGCAAGGCAGAGAGTTTCACGATCAAAGCGGGTGATGATGTTATCACAAGAAAGGAGGAAATTACCTACAGTACCTGGGTTCCATCTTGGAGACAAAATGGCCGAAAGAGTGATCAAAAAGGTCAACCAAAGAACACGCTTTTTGTATAGGATTGGCTAATCAGTAAGAATACTCTGAAGATTCTTGCAGGGGCCCTCATACAAGGTTATTACGATTATGCATGCTCCTCATGGTATCACAACACCACCAAGGCCTTAAAAACAAGGCTCCAAACATCCCAAAACAAACTAGTAAGGCTACTTCTTGGCCTCAATCACAAAACCCATCTAACCCCTGCTCATTTTGCTAGGATTGGATGGCTTAGGGTTGAGGACAGAGTACAGCAACTTACAATGGGCCTGGTCTTCAAGATACACCACAACATTGGTATCCCCCAAAACGTTAATGAAGTCCACGATCATAACACCAGAGGCAGCTCCACGAATCATGTTCAACCCAGATTTGGCTCAACAAAGGGGAATGAACTCGTTCTCATGCTATTCAACAATAATGTGGAATGCCCTACCAAAAGGAGTAAAGGAGTGTAAAACCCTACTCACTTTCAAAACTGCCCTAAAGATACACCTTCAGGAGGCTGCAATTCAAAAATGGCCCCGGTCTAAGTCTTAACCTACCCCCCCCAACCCCCCCCAACCCGTTTTTTTTCCTTCTCTTGTACATATTTTTCACTCTTCATACCAGTAACCTGTAAGCTGATTGTATGATGTTCTGTATAGTAGTGTGTATATCTGTCTGTCTGTCTCTTATATGTCATCATGATTTGTGTGCATGGGGATCTCATCTTAAACAAGCTCAGTGCTTAATGAGTCCTCCAGTTTAGTAGACCTTGTATTGTGAATTTTTACTTCCATGTACTGTTGTTCTCATGTCTTACTAAATAAAGTACATCAATCAATCAATCAAACTTCAGCCGAATGCATAATGTAATAATAATAATGACTTGGGAAATGGCCAAATGCATTAAAAAGCACAGAGTAACAGCAATTGATCTTTCATTCTTGTGTAGTAGGCTGGAGGGATATCCCTACAGTACATGAACCTCAGCGTCAGGATGCAGCTCACAAAATAAGGCAATAAAAAAGGGGGAGGGGGATGGGGGCCTTGATGGAGAGATAGGAGGTGTAACTGTTTAATTTCAGGAGCGTAAGGTTATCGACTGATCCAAGAAATAAAAGCATTATTGATTCTCTCTGAAGTTTAATTAATCTGCACTTATGTGTTCAACTACCTCCTGGCGCGCACGTGCGTGCGCGCACACACACACACACACACACACACACACACACACACACACACACACACACACACACACACACACACACACACACACACACACACACACACACACACACACACTTGTTCATCCCTATAAAGTTATTTTCCTCTAGTAGCTTTTGTTTCCACTCTTTTCTCTAACTCCTCTCTTCTACTCTCCTGTCTTCTCTACTCCTCTCCTCTCTCTCTCCTTTCTTTCCGCAACTTCAAAATGTTTGAACATACTAACCTCTCTCTCTCCATGTCTGTCTGTCTGTGCGTGCGTGCGTGCGTGCGTGCGTGTGTCTCGTGACACAGGTTGCTCTCTTGTGCACGAACACTAGCACAATCATCCACAAAAAAGGGAACATGAAAAGGTAAATATAGCTGCAAGCAGCAATAATACGGGGCCAGTGAATGGAGAGAGAGAGAGAGAGAGAGACATGGAAACGGAATAGATTGAAGAGAGAGAGAGATGGAAGCAGAATGGATTGATTGGACTTCTCAACCTATTGCCATTAAGAGGAATCGAACCCTCAACCTTCGGATTGACAGGCTGCAACACTACCTATAGTGCTATAGCTTTGTCCAGGCTGAGGTTGTCTGTTGAAGATAAAAGTGAACCAGTGAAAGCAGCCGATCTGAAAAGTTTTGAGATTGTAGATCGGCTATTTTCAGAATGAAGTATGTCATACATTGAAAAGACATACTCTCAAATAAGCATTTCAGGTTATCTTTAACAATTGCACTTGCATTAATTGACACAATCATGTTGTGTGCAATGCAACTTAAATGAAGTCTGCATCAAGTGAGGCTTGAACTGACAACCTTGAGGTTCTAAGGCACACACTTAAGCGAGAAGCCATTGGACCAACAGACCTGACCTGGTGAATGAGAGAGAGAGAGAGCGAGCGAGCGAGATGGAAGCAGAATTGATTGATTGGACATCTCAACCTATTGCCATTAACAGGAATCGAACCCTCAACCTTCGGCAGAGCCGCTTCTCCCTACACGCACACTACGCAGGTTGCGTGGGGCCCCGCCTACCCGCCGATCAAAGAGGCCCCCTCTCCGCCCCCTCCCTTCAGATCAGCTGCAGCGCAGCACTGCTTGGCTTGAATGAGACAGCTGCTGCAGGCTGTCTGTCAGTGGCACGCTCTGGTGTGTGCTGTCTGCTCCGCCTACCCTCCCCTCTCAGTGACAGTGAGAGTGTTTTGGTTTGATAGAGCGGTTAGCGCGCGTTGGTTTACCAGGGGTGTAGTGGAGGGGGGACGCGGGGGAGCGGCGCTCCCTCACTTCTCTAGCTGCTTAAAAAAATAAAAAAATAAAATGTTTTTTTTTTGTATGATTGAAAAAAAAAAATCATTTGCACATTTAAAAGCAACAAATTTGTAACAACAGCATAATATTGGGTTATGCAGGTGATATTTAGAAAACCCTGTGGGGTGGTCCACAGGCCAAATAAGCAGACTTGGCAAGAGTCAGACTCAACACAATGTGTGTGTGTGTGTGGGGGGGGGGCTCCAGGAAAAAATAGTGTGAAGTAGTTTCAACTAGGCTACCTGGCTACTTCTATTTCCAGTAGTATTTCAAAATAAAACGTGTGTTGAATTATAACACATTTCAAGTATAGATTTAAAAAACCTCTTATTTTGAAATGCACATCGCTTTGAAAGGAAACAGACTTCTGTGGCCGCTTGCTTGACTACGTTCCTAGTAAACAAACCGCAACACACGGACGTGGACATATGGAATATAAAGACTTAAAGTTTGGGGCAAAAGTTCATATTTACCACCATGCTCTGCTCTCTGAAACCAAGACAATCTTTGCAGAAGGTGAGTAAAATTTTAATCTAAAGCTGACAGTGAGAGTGAGTGGTGGAAAGTAACTAAGTACATGTACTCAAGTACTGTACTCGAGTATAATTTTAAGGTATTTTTATTGAGTAATCAGGGGCACCCAATCGAAAAAATAAGAATTAAACAACATAACCCTAACCCTAAACCCGAATTAAAGTAACAAAAAAACGAAAATAAAGTACCCAAATCCACGAAAATTAACCGCAAAAAAAAAAGAATTAAATAACATAACCCTAATCTAACCCTAACCCTAAACCCGAAATAAAGTAACAAAAAAAAACAATATAAAGTACCCAAATCCGCGAAATTAACCGTCTAGTTGTTGTCTAATATAATCCACAAAATACATTAGTATAAACCCATTTTGTTTGAATATTTTATTAGGCAGAAATTGTTTTTTGTGATAATAAATTGGTAAAATCAGGCAAAAATATGAATTAAATAACATAACCCTAACCTAACTCCTAATCCTAACCCTAAAACCAAAATAAAGAAACCAAAAACTAAAAAGAAAACGAACCTAATCCGCCCAGAACCGCGAAAAAAACGAACCAAATCCGCCCAGAACCGCAAAAAAGTTTCGCGCGTGCATGTGTCCCGTATCATGCTTAGGGCCCCTGTGGAGTCTAAAGCGGCACTGACCTTCGGACTCACAGGCTGAGACACTACCTGTAGTGCTATAGCTTCATCCAGGCTGAAGTTGTCTGTTGAAGATCATAAACTTTTGCCTTCTGTCATGAACCAAGCCCCTGTTTCACTAACACTAAGATCACTCGTTCACAAACCATTTACCAATAGAGAAATTGTATGTCTCCTCGAAACCGAAACCAGTGAAAGCAGCCGATCTACAAGCTCACAAAACGTTGCTATCTGAAAAGTTTTGAGATTGTAGATCGGCTATTTTCACAATGAAGTACGTCATACATTGAAAAAACATACTCTCAAATAAGCATTTCATGTTATCTTTACCGTTTGCACATGTATTCATTGATACAGTCATGTTTTTTGCAATTCAACTTAAATGAGTCTGCATCAAGTGACGCTTGAACCGGCAACCTTGCGGTTGTGAGGCACTCGCTTAAGGGAGAAGCCATTGGACCAACAGACAAGAACCTGTGAAAAAGGATATCAAACAGATGATACAGTTTCACGCAAATAGCTGAAAAATTCTGGGTTTAAGTGTTTTTCAAACTGCTCAAAATTGCAGACAATCTAAGGGCGGAGCTTACTGGTCAACGTGATACATGTGTTCCTCATGAGTCAAGGCACATGTGTAAGCAGGTTTAATGGCTGTCGGCCAAACGAGGCATGACTTTTGCCTGTTTAAAGTTTGCATTTTCAAAAAATCGCTATAGCGCCCCCCTTTGATCAATTGGAGTAAGATTGGTTTCAGTGATATTTGGAATGACCCTCAACATTACCGCAAAGTTTCAAAGAAATGTGAGTCTGCATGTATGTGTTAGGGGCAGATGAATAATTGTCATAAAACTGCAATATTCATTGGCTCATTAAAGCTTCATTTTTTCACTTATGGAAAATCTTTGCTGCTTGTTTGTCGGCATAGGTCCAAAGTTCATGTGTAAAACGTTTCGTGCAGATTACTCAAAAATCCCAGGAGGAGATAGGTTTGAACTGTTTTTCATATAATTCAAAATGGTGGGAGATCTAAATGTCAGAGGTCAAAAGTCAGAGTGTGAAAGTTGTTGATCATGAGTAGACGCATATGTATATTGAAGTTTCATGGCTGTAGGTCAAACAGGGCATGAGTTGTACCTGTTCAAAGTTGGCATTTTGCTATAGCGCCACCTTTTGACGAAAGATTGTGAGAATTATTTCTTGATAGTTTTTCATGACCATCTACCATATGGCCAAGTTTCATAAAAAGCGTATGCACGGTTCAGCCAGAACTGCCAAAAGTGGCAGAAGAAAAAAGAGGGGAACATTAAAACAGGTCCAGAGCTGAGCTCTGGCCCCGTAAAAAAAAAAAGAAAAAAAAAGGCAATTTTCTCTTTAGGGGGGATTGCGATTGATTCCTGGGCATCGTCACAGAGTAATCTCTATTAGGGCCATTGGGTGAGGATGGACCATTACACTACTGAGGTGGAACAGAAAACTACACACAGAACATTCCAATAAGGATGATAACATTATAATGGGATATCCTATTCAGTTACAGTGCAGGGTCGTTTGGACTGAAATAGATCAGATCAACGATTCGGGGGTTAAAAAAAGACTTAACAATACATTTCAACCCTCTTTTTATTAAGTAACATCCAGTCGAGATTGACAGGGACATGCTGAGAGATAGGGCAATGTACAGTAACAAATGCCTGTATGATTGGAGACCTGTCGGTCTCACCCCAATAGTCAGAACATCTACATCTGCTCAATGCTACCTGACTCGCTGGATGTGTGGTAATTTGCATATCGTTAAAAACAGATCCACCGATGATGCAATCGACATGACTCATCACACTGTCCTCTCACACACGGATGACAAGTGTATGCATGTTTGTGGAATACAGCTTGGCTTTCGACACCATAATTCCAGGACGGCTTGACATAATGCTCAGACATGCTGTACCCAGGCATGTGTGACTGGATACTAGAGTTCGCTGACCAAGCGCTGCCAGGTGGTTAGAATGGGCAACATCACATCTGACCCCCTGTCCGACCATAGGAGCCCTCAACGTTATCAAGAAGGAGCTGATCGTGGACTTCAGGAAGCCGAGGACAGAGCACGCACCCATGGAAAAAGGGTCTACTACTGCGACCACGGCCAGGCAAGGAGGCCTACCGTAGTATCAAAGGGCAAGACACTAGATTTCTGAACCGCTTCTATCAGACTGCTGAATAGGGCCTGATCACAGCGTAAGACCAACTGAAACTTTTTTACTTGAAACTGACTGCTTTTTTGAAGTGGATATGTTACTCTTTGCAGACTTTTACTTTCCCTGCAGATATCTCACAACAAAATACAAAATGATAAGAGTGCGCATGAATAAACAAAACAATTCACACTTTTTTTTTACACCTGCAAACCTGTGATTGGTTGAAAGTTGAATTCTGATTAGTCCTAAACGCATGATTATTTTCTTCTGCATACGCAGCTCCTAACATGGTGTGTGTGTGTGTGTGTGCATGTGTATATGCACATTTACCTCTCCGTTCAATGGTGGGCCTCCTGTGACTCTCCCCAGCCCAGGGAGGTGCGAACAGTCTGTCTGGTAGGTCAGGTCGGTCTGTCCCGTGAACTGACGGCCAGTGGGAGCCCACCTCCACGTGGTCCAACACTGGGGGTCCCCACTGCCCAGCCTGTAGGAGATCTGGTAACTTGAATGGGAACACAGGGAGATAGAAGGTCAACATGGACTTGTGTGTTTCACTCACATACCTACACACGTATACAGAAATCTACAAAAAGTCCCTTTCAGGATGTTTCTTTAGAGATTTGGAGCTGTAGGGCGAGAGCACATTGCTGTTGCATTATTATTATTATTATTATTATTATTATTATTATCTATGTATGCATTCCTCAGAATCCCCCTCTCTCTCTCTCTACATCTAGACTCTATTTCTTTCCTGTTCCCTTGGTTGTGTGACCTGTGGTGTAGACATGTGCCCGTCTGCACTGCATGTCTCATGTGCACCAGGCCATGTAATTACACCAATGCCTTCACAGTACACACACACACACGCACACGCACACGCACACGCACACGCACACGCACACGCACACACACACACACACAAACACACACACCCCTGACTCGGCTAAGCGCACAACCAAGCGGAGGCCACTGGTCACTTACAAAGCTTGTACACACCAAGCGACGATCAGATTAAAACACCACACACGCGCACAGACACACACACACACACACACACACACACACACACACACACACACACACACACACACACACACACACACACACACACACACACACACACACACACACACACACACACACACACACACACACACCCCTGACTCGGCTAAGCGCACAACCAAGCGGAGGCCACTGGTCACTTACAAAGCTTGTACACACCAAGCGACGATCATATTAAAACACCACACACGCGCACAGACACACACACACACACACACACACACACACACACACACACACACACACACACACACACGCGCGCATGCGGACGCTCAGACTTTTTTGACTGGTGTGGCCCAAGTGAGGCACATGCATGGAATGAAGTATAATGAGGACAAGCTATGTGTATATGGAATATCATGAATTGCATTAGAATAAAAATCTGTGCACCAGTATTGCTGCTCCCAAATGCCACCAGGCTCTTCCTCAGACTGAGGAGTATGCACTGTGATGTGAGTATGTACAGTAATGTGATGGAGAATTTAGTACAGCACATACAGTAGAACCTACTGTATGTGCTGTACTAAATTCTCCATCACATTACTGTAGGTGATCAGTTAAAAGTATTAATCTGACAGGCTGATACTCCTGCTCAGAGCCTCATTCTAATCTGGTTGTTCTTGTGATAATCCCATCAGGTCGGCCGATTGTTAACATGTATGTTAACATGAAGCTGCCACACTGTTGGATAACAGCCACACAACACAATCCTCTCAGGCCGTTATACCACCTGGGACAGTATAGTCTGGGAGGCTTCGGCTCAAAGCCTGGACAGCAGGGGCGCGGCCACTGCTTTCTGATTCAAATCAACAGCCAATGAAGAAAAGGGGGCGGGATCCACATGCAGTGGGTGTTGCATGTAAATAGGAGCGACGGGAAGCAATTTCCCCTTGAGAAATTGCGGCCGCCATTGTTGTGTACTGCTGTTTGCCTCTCGTCTGACTTTTTAGACGAGTTGCACAGCTCTCAGACCGGTAAGAGGCGTGTCCGCTCAGATTCTGAGCGTAAATTACATCCCGCCCACAAATACCAGGGCTTTGGCCCAGAAGTTCCTCGCCCCTCCCGTTTGTATGCGAGAGCTGGCGAAAACTTCTGGGAACTCAGATTAGGGACAATAAGACTATACAGCGCTACGCCATCTACTTAACAACATCAGACACAGAGGTGGGATCATATACCATCTTCTCCTGTCCTGAGCAGAGTGTCCACGCTGGGTGGTCCGTCCCCCATGCGTGTGTGAGTGAGTGTATTTCTACAGCTCGCCCAGGACCACTGACACGCTCCCCTCTCCTTTTACCAGCTCAACACTGGGGGGCGCCGAGGAGTCCTTTACACAGTATAAGACCTGCACACACACACACACACACACACACACACACACACACACACACACACACACACACACACGTGTAGAGAATGTACGTGAAGTAAAATAAGAGTCTTTAGTCAATTTGACCTTGGTCCAGTGAGAGAAAGATAAAAGAGCCCAAACACTAAAGAGCATTTTCAGGTAAAATGTCAGCTTTTACACGTCTCTGAAGAAAATCATTTAATATAAATAATATAAGCAATATAATCAGCACCTACTGAAGGACAGAGGAAGGAGCTTCACTAGTAGTAAGCAGCAGCAGTAAAGCATTAGTAGCTGGTAGTAGTAACTATAGTAGATAGTGTTGCAGACAGTCAGATAGACCTTTATTGATCCTGAGCACTACAGTAAGCATAAACCACAGATACAGTTCAGGTAAGAGTACTGAGATACCAAAAAAGTAGTGGGTAAGTATAAAATAGAAGCTTAAGAGACTGGCCTGGCCAGCTGCACTTGAAGTGACCAGGTTAGCATAAAGTATGGACCATTCATAGATAAATATACAGTACAGTCTATCAGAGTAAGTTAGAGTACAGCAACTTGCAAATTGCCTGGTTTTCAAGATACTCAAGGGACTAGTGGCCATGTACCTGTCACTACACTACTTTAAAAGAGTGAGAAATACCAGAGGGAGTTCCACTCATCTCATTCCCCCCAGATTCGGCACAAACATGGGGATGACTTCATTCTACTATTATGCCACAAAAATGTGAAATACCCTACCAACAGCCATCAAAAAGTGTGACTCCCTACCCTTCTTCAAAACTGCCATAAAAGAGCATTATTGTATAACTGTACATCTGTACTTTTTTGCAAACTGTTGATGAAGTATTCAATCAATCAAACCAAAGAGAAACAAAAACCTTCCTACTCTACTTGGAAATTACAACAGGTGGCACTGATCACCTCGATTATATTGTAGAACAACAGATGGCATCGACAAAAAATGAATAAAGGACTTGATTTATCAATGACTGTCTGAGTAACGGGACTGTCTGAGTGACTGAGTGGAAGCATGGCAGGAGGGAGAGAGGCAGATGGTGGAAAAAGTAATCACATTTTTTACTTAAGTAAAAGTAGTGAGCTTGTAGATCGGCTATTTTCAAATGGCCAAAATATATATAGGGCTGCCGTGTTATCGTTACGATGTTTATTCCGACGGTGCATTATTCCGACGGCGCACGACGGCGCGTTGGTCCGACTCGTCCCATTACTAACCCTAACCGCACGGGAAGCCACGTAGTCGGAGTAATAGCCACATAGTTGGAGTAATGTCGGACTTATGGGCAGTCCCCGGGCTGATTAGTGTATGTTTTGTAATAATAATCAAAATCTACGAAGTAACTAGTAACTGAAGTTTTCAAATAATTGTAGTGGAGTAAAAGTACAATATTTTCCTCTGAGATGTAGTGGAGTAGAAGTAAAAGTATTGAAAATTGGAAATACTCAAGTAGAGTACAAATACCTCAAAATTGTAAAAAGTACAATACTTGAGTACATGTACTTAGTTACTTTCCACCACTGCACAGGTGACTTACACAGGAGGTGGCTGGAGACGAATGGTAGACTGATTATTGTGGAACCAATTGGGCGATGAGAGGCAGAGATTTGACTGATGACTGAACGATTGAGTGATGAGTGAATGGGCTGGACCTGTAAATGAAAGAGAGATAGAGGGCAAAAATGGGGGGGAGCCCATATAGTTATAATATATCTAGGGCGGACTGCCCCGCCCACAGCTATTCATTTCAATGAAAGTTGCTCACTGGCGTTTGAAGCACCCGGAAGAACGCTCTATACTTCCGCATTTGGGCACCACATTTGGGTGCTCAAATGTGGGGGGGGGGGGACATTTGTGGTGTATCCTATGGCAGAGTTAAAGCGCTTTTGGAGGGGCACTCTATAGAGGTCCCTCAATATGTGTTTCCAATTTGGGGTTGATTGCATGTTGCAAATCTAATATATACAATAATATTATAATACTTCCAAAGATATTTCCACTTTTTTTATTGGCACATACCAATAAACGAACACTTACACGTTTCGGCTATGAGCCTTTATGTTCTAATGAAGGCTAAATGCCGAAACGCGTAAGCGTGCGTTTATTGGTGTGTGCCAATAAAAAAAAAGGAAATGTGAGTACTTTGTCTTCCATTGATTTGAAATTTTGGATGTGCTACCTTTTTGGGATTTTTTTGATTCCTACTTTTTATATGTATGATTTTATTTATCATATATATATTATTTATATTTTGGGTCTAGCACTCCACAGAGAAAACCCATTGTTGATGTGCAACCTCTTTTTCTTTTTTAATATTATAATACTATATAATTGGAAGCCAGTTACAGGCAAACACCCGGTTTGGAGGAGGGCATTCAAACAATTATCTAAAACTAAAACACTGCACCCAAAAGTCAGCTGTCAGTGTCATTTGGGTGAAGTTCAAAGTGTTCAAATGTTGACAAAAAGAACATCAACAACGCACACACACGTTTCATTAAAGGATGTGCTGGATCATACTAACAAAACACTGTCTTATGCAAGTTTAAGTAAGGTGCTGGAAGTGGAGAGGAGATAATGGGTTGAGGAGGTCAGACTGGATGGAAGAGGAAAATGCTTTGGCAGGAGTGCACGTGCGCGCTCTGTACAGACAGGGACAGAGAAAGCGAAAGAGTTTGAGGAGAATAAACAATGAACAGGAGAGGCAAACAGTTTAAGTACAATCCATTAGCTCGTATGTTTTAGTTCTGAGTGGATTTTGTCAATCCTCCATCTTGATCCACTTCAAACACATCATAAGAGCTTGGGCTCTTATCAGCCGGGTGCTCAAAACAAAAGCAAAAACATTTAACTCATACAAACTTGTAAACACTTCACCTTGCCGCTTCCATGCCAATGACCCATGCACAGAACACACTGAATTATCTACTTCTATTACAAAATCTAAGCCTGTACACACAAAGGACTGGCACAGAAATGATCCTACTAAACATCAAAATGCAGTATGAAGCAGGCCCAAATAAGTTACCATATTGGACATTATATGTCCATTGTTGTGTCCTATAGCACACAACAAACGGTTAACCATGAACATTTTGTTCATTTCTGTTGTTGCGGTCTTGTGTCCCCCGACTTCAAATCTTTGTGCCCCCCTGCCTAATCTAGATGAATACCCCTGGTGTAGCCACTGGTATTCTGATGCAATCGTGTATGGCGGACTCCGGGCCCACTCATATTCAACGGGGTGTGGTTCAGATCCACACCCGTGCTGTGAAAATAACAGCAGAATAAACCACAAAGAATACTTGATTGAACTCTCCTGTGATCTGTAATGAAAGTGTATTGACTCCTGTCCAGCTGTTTCTATAAACAATCAGCAGTCTCATCTCTCTCTCTCTCTCTCTCTCTCTCTCTCTCTCTCTCTCTCTCTCTCTCTCTCTCTCTCGCTCTCTCTCTCTTATTTGCATCTCACAGAAATATGTATATTAATGTGTCAAACTCTGAAGCACCCCTTAAAAACCTTTACTGCCTCTTCTCCTCTTTGACATCCCGCTTCTCCAGGCCCCTAATTCTTACACTCCGTCCTTCATCCCTCTCTCCCTCCGTTCCTATCCCCCTCCTTTACTCCCTCCTTCTGTCACCCACCTCCTCCCATCTCTGTCACCCACCTCCTCCCAACACAGTATAAAATGGTTCCATTTGTACACTCTTTTACTGTGAATGTACCAGTGTTGCCAGATGGGAAATCTTCAATTATCGTACCGGAGGCTTAAGTTATCGTATTTGAAATCGTACTCAGACAAAAAGGATAAATCACAGGTGTAAATACGTAATTTCACCAAAAAAAATCGCATTCGTTCAAGAAAAAATACGCGTCGTTTTTAATGCCTCCAAGTACAGATCTAGGGTCACTGACTGACTTCCTGACTTATTTTGAAAAGCCAAATCAGATCCTGAAGCAGCAGCCAGGGAATTTAGTAAATTCACTCACTTTTTTCGTACATATTATCGTACATTTGGGCATTTTTGGAATTATTGATCGTACATCATACAGAGAGTAAAATTACAGTACAAATACAATATTTATCGTACATCTGGCAACACTGTTCTGCACCCCCTTAAAAAAAGAGGGTTTTTTTTTTTTTTTTTGACATAACAATTCCACAGGTTTTAGCTTTTAGTTTTTAACTAACACTGTGCAGTGGTGGAAAGTAACTAAGTACATTTACTTAAGTACCGTACTTAAGTACAGTACAATTTTGAGGTATTTGTACTTTACTTGAGTATTTCCAATTTCCAATACTTTTACTCCTACTCCACTACATCTCGGACCCAAATATTGTACTTTTACTCCACTAAATTTATTTGAAAACTTTAGTTACTAGTTACTTTGTATATTTAGATTATTATTACAAAACATGCATTAACCACTTCAGCCCATATAAACATTTTGGCCATTTGAAAATAGCAGATCTACAAGCTCACAATGCGTCGCGATGCGACGCATTGTGAGCTTGTAGATCTTCTATTTTCAAAAGATTTTTATGTTGAAAACTTGAAATGGGACATTCTGCATAATGAGTACTTTTACTTTTGGTACTTTACATTTTGATACCAATACTTTTGTACTTTTACTGAAGTACATTTTGAATTCTGGACTTTTACTTGTAACAGAGTACTTACTTCTACATCGCAGTATCGATACTTTTACTTAAGTTTTTTTTTTAAATGTACTTTTTCCACCACTACAGTGGTACAGTGTATGTTCTCTACCAGGCAATCACAGCTGCATTACATGTTCCAGTCATTAGGCCTCATTTAGCACCAGGGAGCCAGAATACACACTGTCACATTAGTCTTATTACACTTAATGTACGGCTTAGAATACCTTACCCTAAAACCACTATGATTGTTTCATTACTGCCGAAAAAAAGAAGACAAAAAATAAACGTAGCATAGCTTAGCCTAGACACTAACAGGCAGGATATAAAATAAATTCCATTAGCATGCAGTGCAGGTAGCCAACAGCGCCTCAGTCTCTGTGTCTGATTTGACAGGCTCTTTCTCATTCCAACTCTTAAATGGAAAATACTCTGTTTTCCATTTATGTTATAATAGAGGGAAGGGAAGGGATGGGGGGGGAGAGAGAGAGAGAGAGAGAGAGAGAGAGAGAGAGAGAGAGAGAGAGAGAGAGAGAGAGAGAGAGAGAGAGAGAGAGAGAGAGAGAGAATCGACTGTAAGGAGAAAATTACATTGCAGTTTGTGCTGTTATAGCACTCTGCACTGTGAATGGGAAATGTGACAGATTAGCTTTAGCAATGACAATTACAGGCTTTCACTACCTAAACCACATAGTCTTTAGCAGCAACCAAGACTTTGAGGGTTTGTGTGTGTGCGTGTGCGTGTGCGTGTGCGTGTGCGTGTGCGTGTGTGTGCGTGTGCATGTGTGTGTGTGTGTGTGTGTGTGCGCGTGCCTGTGTGTGTGTGCGTCTACCTTCTAGCGGAGGTGGACACTTGTCCATGTGGCTAACAGCAAGGTAATAATTGGCGGGGTGTGTTTCGGGGGCAGCCTGCAAGGTCTGGACAAGTTTGACTCAACCAGTCTCTTTATAATTTGGCGTTCGAGCCGTTCGAGCCGCCACTCTCAGGTCTTTTGAAGAGTCCTTCAAACGGTTTCTGATGGACTGAGAGCCTCTGAAACTAATCCGAGAGTGTGTGGTCTTGTAATTGAGGAGGGACTTACTTACAGTAGGAGTTTAAGAAGTGCTTTACTTCATCTTTGGTCCCCGCGGCGTCACCATGTAATGGTTTGATGCGTGTACATCAATCAACATGAACACACATACACACACCACAACAATGCCGTTAAACATTAAGAGGAATGGGAGAGAGTCAGAGAGAGAGAGAAGGATGGGTTGTTGCTGTTCTGACTTCCAATAGATCAAAGTCAGAAAACAGAAGGATGCCTGAGGCCCTATAGCATCCTCTCCTCTCTCAACTCATCTGTTAGCCTCTCCTCTCTCTTCTCTTCTCGTCTCAACTTGTCTTCTCGTTGCAGAAGGGTAATAATTGACAAAGAGAAACTCTCAGATGGGATTGTCTCTCTCTCTGTGTATCTGTGTGATTTATCTCACTTCACCTGAATCTCACCACACTACTGCAGCAACGACTGGATGCTGTGTGTGCGTGTGTGTGTGTGTGTGTGTGTGTGTGTGTGTGTGTGCACGTGCGTGCGTGCGTGCGTGCGTGTGTGCGTGCGTGCGTGCGTGCGTGCGTGCGTGTGTTGCTGACCTGTACAGGGTGAAAGGAGTGAGGTCTGGAATTTCCAACAACCTTATCTCCTCCTCGCCTTCCTCTTTCACAACTAGGAGAAAATTGGCAGAGAGAGAGAGTCATTTCCTCACAGATCAATGCATGCCTCCGCTACTTTTTTTGAGTAGCCAATTATTTCCCCAATTCTTCTGCCAATTTAGATGTTATGCTAATTCCCACATTCCCCGCATATGTCTGTGTAGACTTGACACTGCTGCCCTTACTGGCTCAGCTCCCAGTGAGATGCCCCCAGTGAGAGACTGGGGCAGCGACACAGATTGCCCTCCTGCCCTCCCATGAAGATGGCCATCTGTGTTTGTATGGACGTCGAACGCCTGGCCAAACCAGATGCACCACAGAGGATTTCGATCCCCTAGGGCCCTATTTAGAGGATCTATGATGAGTTGGCTGTTATCATCCCCTGCCCAGGGGTGGACTGACCATGGTGAGTACAGCGTGAATCCTCTGCGCTTTCGCTTGCTTTTTCCCTCCTGCTTCGTGTGTGTGTGTGCGTGTGTGTGTGTGTGTGTGTGTGTGTGTGTGTGTGTGTCTGCCTGAGTGTGGCAGTCCTATTACCCTTGTGCAGCGGCACTACATGCACGCCTGTGATTCATCCACTCTTCAAGCACAGCAGTTATAAATTATAGCAGTTTTTCTCTCTTCAGTCCTCGCCAGTTAATTTAGTTGCCTGCAGGGTATTATTGACAGACACTGCTCCAGCACGTCAGTCTTTTGGTTCCCTTGTTTTGTAAGAACATTTTTCTTTTTGTGCCTCAGATCCACGTCCAGTTGCCAATCTTCGTCTACCTACTGTACCTACAAGGTTATTATAGTTAACTAAAACTAACAAAATAACGAAAACTAAAATTGAAAAAAACATTTTCGTTGACTGAAAAAAAAAAAAAAAACGAAATGAAACTGTATTGTGTGTTTACAAAACGAACTAAAACAAACTGAAATTATAGATGAAATTCCCTTAGTTTTTGTTTTTGTCAAAGCTTTTTGGGATGATATGAAATCTTAATCTATTTATTTCGCTGTACCAGCTTTATACCAGCTGTCAGCGCCACTGTTTTTACTACACAATAGCCTGCACTTATTTTGGCCCTTTTCAATCCTGCACCTGACAAATAACCGAAAGTATGAAAAACGAATAAAAACTATTAGCATTTTCAAAAATAAAAACGAATAAAAACTAGCAAATCCGCTCTAAAAACGAATTAAAAATAATTCGATTAATAATTCGAACTATACTAAACTAAACTAAACTAAACTAAAATGAAAAATCCCAAACTATTATAACCTTGCCTAGTACTGCCAGCCTACCCTGCTTCGTTTTCTACCAAACCGATCATTAGGAATACTTCACCCAGAACAATGCCTGTTGGACAGTGCTTGCAATACACCTATTGATGCCGACCACTCAGCCATTGTATTTGCTGACAAAGCTTTCAGTGTGGTCGAGAATGCCCTTGAGAAAGTTCTCTCATTACTGAGCAGGTATACTTCTACAAATGGCACCTATAAAGCCGAGCCTGCCAAAGACAGTTTGCTCTGTATTCCATCTTGCCAACCAATGTGCCAATGCCACACTAAACATCACACTCAACGGCGCCAACGTCAGGCATGACCCCAACCCCAAGTACCTTGGTGTCATGCTTGACCGAAGCCTCACCTTCAAGCCACACATCCAACAAGGTGCTGCCAAGACCCTAAGACCCTAACTTCCTGATCTTGAGGCTGGCCTGCAAGAGTGCCAAGACAAGCCTGATACCCCCGACTCAAACACAGACACTTCTCCACCAAAGCTAGGAGACTCCTTACCACGAGCCCTCCACACCCTGGATGCATCACTGCTGGAACCAGCAATGGTCCAATTCAACATCCATGTTGAGGAAGTTCATCAACTCTCCAACCAACCCTCCTGGGTGCGACTTATCAACAGAATGAGCCGGGGATACCCATACCCCCCAAAAAGTGAAGTATTCCTTTAAGAGTGTTTTCAAACTACGACAGTCTGCTCTATTGCAATTTTGTTTTGGGAACTGTGTTCCATAAATATTGATTGAACTTTCTATCTGGCATTGCGAGTTATGCTTTTGGGTGCCAAAAAAAATACTAGAACCATTATCAGGGGCCAGTTTGTTCTGGGAACCAAACAAGGGAATCAATAGACTGAGCAGCTGACGCAGCATTAATACCCCATAGGCAACGCGTAGGAACTCATTTACAGTTCAGTATGTGTGTCTCCAGCTGGTTGGTCATTTCTCTCATCCAGCTAAAGTCTTTTTGAATTGTATTGGTGGTGATTTTCCTCATCACCACTAATGAGGGGGAAAAGCTATGACAAGTCATTATATATGATTTCATCATGGTGAGATAAAATACTTAACTAGTGGCCACCAGCTGGTGTACTGTTGCAGATATTAAAATGTCAACATTAAAAAATTGCAGTAATTTCTGCACTGCATTTGTCCAGATATAATTTGCCCGAGAAAGAATCACCACGGCACAGCGGTCCAACGCACACATTTATGTCGAGTGTTTTGGTCAATACACAGTATTTAAGATGTATATAATGTATTTCTTAAATAATTAGCCGAACAACTTGTATTAATTACATTTCATTGTCTCATATGTTGTCCCAGCAGCAATAACTAGAAAAGTGTGCTCATCGGAGTGCAGATCTCTGCCAGGGTGGGTTGCCTACCCAGGGCTGAGTCAGTTGTGGGGTGCAGCCATCAACCTCCCACAATATGTTTATCTAATTATAGGAAAACTGTATGGAGTATCAAACCCTGTGCCTAATTTGGTGAGGGAAACAAATCACGTTTCTGCAACCATCAGTGACATTTGTAGTATTTGTGGTTCAGAGAGAATGTGTACCAATTTGTGTGAAGGTGTAGTAGCAAAAACTGTGAAGAAAACAAAAAACCTTGACAGGCAAAAATGGGCAGGACTCTTATGGGAAGTTGCGTCATGATCCAAGGAATCCAAGGGTTTCACACGAGATCAGCTTCTCATACGTCTCACAGAATCACGGGAGCGAAAACATAATCCCTGCCCGCAGCTGTTCCGGCTTGGCAGAGACAATTACCTGCAGTCAATACCAATACATCAGTATGGTGCAGTAAACATATGACACAGAAAGGAAAAGAACGTTTGCCACCACGAATGAATAAAATAAGACAACTTGTCCACCCTCTAATATGTCATTAGACTGAGATAATGTACTTTGTCTCTATAGCGAGTCCAGACCTCAAGTATTGATGAACAAGAATGTGGCCTCCATCGAGTGTTGCTGATGTGGCGATGAGTGTGCTTCTTGGTTGTCACCACACAGAGACATACTGTACTAGCAGTGTGTACTGTGAACCTCGCTGTCATAGCAGTTTGTTGACTGCCTCGACACATGGCCTCTTATATGAGAACCACATAACTGAATGAAGTCAATGAACAGTTCAGTGAAGTACTCATCAGGCCTATGAATGTCTTGATAACCTATAAGCCACCACGATTTATGCTGTGCCCGTTTATATTACAACACCATTTCATATCCATTACATGGAAGACAGTAAGTAATTGTTCTCCCTGACCAGGACAAAGTGCTTGGGTTGGCATCTCTGTATCCAATCCAACCTGTATCCTATCACTGCTATAGTACATCCCACCAATCAATCCAAATCTAATCTCTATGCCTGTTATGCCCCTGAGAATGCCCAGGGGATGAGTAACCATATACTTTTTTTAATTAATCAGGGAAAAAGGAATCAGGGATAACAAAAGCACAACGCCACACAACTTTACGTCTATCTACACATTACCCACCACGCACACCAGCTCTTTCCTAATTCAATTTTCTATCTCCACAAAGAATCTCTAAACTTTGAAATGTCTATCCACAATCTAAAGAAATATTCTACCTCACAGAAAGACTGTGAAGCAAAATGAAATTGCTTGTCTAATACGCCAGCTAGCAAATGACAGGCTTAAACTCGAACCCAGACAGGAGCTGTATAATTGGATGACAGAACAATGGATTATCCGTACACCAATTTCAAAATTAAAACCGAAACAGGCCTACTTTGCCCTGTGGGTACCTATTTATTTTAATTGACTCACTCATCCATTCAGCATGAGCGCCCGAAGACGACGTTGATGCGCCTGAAGTAAAGTACAGATGGGAGAAAACAAACGAGCTTCCGTCCTTTGATTGTGATTATCAACCAATTATGACTTTCACATTGTTGATTGTAGCAAACAGTGGCTGACTGGTTCCTCCGCTCACATCATCCACTGATCTTCCAGCGCTAGAAACTGTCACGCTGAGAGCCACAATGCATTATTCTCCCCTGTCGGCAGGGTTTCTATTACAGTTTTTGTTTTCTCACTTGCTTGGAAGCATTTCCTGCAACTCCAAACTCATTCCCAAAAACTCTAAGTGCAATCGCCAACACAGTGAAATAATATCTCAGAACTATACTATACTACTTGCAAAATAAACTATAACAGTCAAAATGATAACCACTTGCGTCAAAAGACACCTACTGTATAAGTCAGTCAGCTCATACAACAACGTGTCACCAAATGTATACCTTCTATTCATTTCGTAAATCCTAAAACTCAACAAGCACAGTATTTGCATCAAAACTGGACAGATTGTGTACAGCAGTGTACAGCAAATCTGGTATTGCAAGACTTACGCATTTATAATTCTAATGCAACTTTTATTGAAATTAATAGGTGGGGTGGGGGCGTCCTCTCTCTAGATATACTGTATTATAACTCTATGGTCCCACCACTTTGCAACGTTCGGCATGACGACTCGCTCGCTTTAGCTCTGTGCCTCTCGTGGCTCAAGTTCGCTTGCGACGGCACGCCTCTGTCACGGTCCAAAACTATAATGTATCGGGAAAAGAGCGCCGGCAGCGGGATTCGATCACGGAGGGTAGGGGTTGGCAGCCCAAACACCCACGATACTGGCCATATCTTTTGCACAAACACAAGGCTCATTGTATTTAGTATTTTGCATGCAATGATTTACCTAATGAACAACATGTGTCAATGTGAATGGGGAATGTGCAGAGCCAATTGAGAAAAACACAATCTGTTCTGACTGGAATGTCAAAGTGGAATGAGAATTGAAAATCCACTATGACAACTGTGTTTATTGCTTTGCATACTGTGTGAACACAATGAGAAGTGAAATAGTCTATCAGGCCAATTGCCTGAATGTTGTGGGAGTTTTGAGGCACTGAAGAAATGAGGAAAATCTCCAGGCAAGCCAGGCACAAATATATTAATCTGGCCGAGCGTACGGCCGCTCTAGTTGACAGCTGCTGAATGGTGCAGACAGCGCTTTTCAGACCCACTCTGAAGGGATGTAAGCTGAATTCTCGGGTGCTCTGACCTTGCCCTAACAAATTAAATAAATGAACGAACGAACGCTTAAAACCATTCACAATGCTCTCTGCTCCACATTGTCTCGCTCCACCGTCGCCCATGACGTCTCACTTCAGACCCACTTTACAGCCACTTGCTTCTCAAACGCATTTTGGTTAAGACCTGTGGGTTTCTTGGGATTTTCTCACGCGGTGCATTCCAGAGCCATCTGGTGTGTGATCCATTTGATTCCAGCATTATACGAGTGGCAGCCACTCGTGTAATGCTGAACACATAATTACAGTAGGTTATACAGCTCTGTGAACCTCATAATGAGAACGTCTGTCAGACAACAAAAGACTCGCCCCCCCCCGAAACGATACTATAGTATTTTCTTTTTTTTAGTATATGTATTTTTGTGGATACATCCAGAGCCCTCGCTGTGTTCCTGTGTTGGTTTATCCCATTAAATCCGGGAACGCATCTGTGTCATTTTAGATTTATTTGGCCATTCAAGAATAGCAGATATACAAGATTTCAGTTACAAATATTCGCTTTAAAAATATATATATTCAAAGATTTGCAAAAATGTTTGTTCAAAAATAGCAGATCTACAAGCTCGTAGCGTGGCACGAGCTTTGAGCTTGTATATCTGCTATTTTGTAATTTGTAGCCCAAATATAAAATAATGGTTTATAGCTCAAATCTAAAAATGACACAGATGCGTTCTCGGATTGAATGGCTTATTGTAACAAAGAAACTTTGATATGAGCTTCTATACCTCGTTCACATGAACGGCAATAATCCCTCAGCTCCATGAATACATGAATATATAAACAAGCACAGCGGCTGAGGCCAATGAATCGCTCCCTCTAAACCACCATCCATCCTAAAGTTCTCTCCTCTCCTCTCCTCCTCCTCCTCCTCCTCCTCAATCCTCCAGTCTTTTCCTCCGTCTTTTGCGTTCATGAATTAATGAATAACTTTCAAATCTAAGATGTGCCGGTATCCATCTCACCCATTGTTTCTTTATTCATGAATTAGTCATCTGAACATGTTAGGACAAAATGCTGCTACATTATCTGGGTTTCAATCCCCCCCCCCCCATCTCCTCCCTCGCCTCAATCCCCCTGCTTCCTGTCTCGCTTTCAAGACGTATATTTTATGATTTATTTTAATCCAAGACTTGATTCTTCTGTCCTTGCTCTGCTCTGTTCTTCCTTTGTTTTAGCTTTTTTTCCTATCTAGTTCTTTCTTTCGTTCAATCCTGTTTTCTCTTTGATATTTCTCTCCCTCTCTCCCTCTCTCAGTCAGTCAGTCAGTCAGTCAGTCAGTCAGTCAGTCCTCCCCTCCTTCCTTTCCCTCTACAGGCAACCCAGGCACGGTAGAAACAAGAGAAGACCCAACTGGAGGAATGGGGACCGTAGCAGCAACAACACAGGGCCCAGTAGAACTAACACAGGAAGAGTTCCCAGACCTGCCTACAACAAGCAGCAGAACACCCGAGGAGCCATGGGCAGAGATTGGACCGAATGGAAACCAAAGGAAACAGAAGGACACTAACAGAACAAAACAGAACCCAAGAAACACACCGAAACCACAGAGGGATCAGTCCACCAGGAGGCAGACCACACCAACCAGAGACACACCCCAGAGGGAACAATCCACCAGGAAGCAGACTACACCACCCAGAGACACACCCCAGAGGACAACCCAGGAGAGGAGGAACAGTGAAGGGAACCAGACAATACCAGAGGGACCTACCGAAGACACTAATACACAGAGGGAGACCCCAGCACGAGAAGAAACCAACGAGACAGAACCAAGAAAACCACGCCACTGGAGAGGCTTAAATAAGGAAAACAAACACAAATGGAGATTAGTACCAAACCGAGACATCATCATAATTGGAGACTCCAACCTGTCTCGGATCCCGACAATCACAGATGACAGAGTCCAGATAGAATCCTACTCTGGAATGAACCTGGAATGGGCCGAAACAGTCCTGAGCAAGGCTGAGAAAAATGAGACGGCCACACACCTCATCATCTCGGTGGGAATTAACAACAAGAACCAAAGAACTAGAAAAACAAGCCACACAGCCTTGAAGAAACTCCGCACAACAGCCAAAAAACAATTCCCCTGCGCAGACAGACGCATAGCACTAATCAACTACTCAGAAAGCCTAGGAACTGACCCGAAGAATATTCTGATAAGCCTAAATGAAGAAATAAAGAAAGAGCCCCACCTCCCAAAATTGCCCGCAACCCACTTCAAAACAGGATCAGACAACGTCCACTGGGAAGAAGACACAGCCAAACTGATGCTACAGCACTGGCTCAACTCTTTAAACTAATACGGCCCGACAGCTCAAACCGGCAGGGCCTTATGGAGTCGGATATAATTAATCTGTCTCATTTTTTCCGACCAAACGAACACCAGAAAACACTTTTGGAAAAAGGTTTGTCATTCGTCCCCACCCTGGACATCTACAAACAACAATCACAAAGCTTGAGAATAGATGTGTCAAAATACCATCGCAGACTCAAATTAGCTACACATTTTGGAGTTGGAAACAACACGGAAATTCCGCGCTTCCACCTTCCATCATACTGGGAACCAGACGAGGACAAAATACCGGACAACCTAAAACAATTGATCCAGATGGACAGAGCCACAGTACAAAATGTACCAGGACACCTGAGAGAAAAAAATAACATCACAACAGATCAGGTGAGAGCTCTAAGATCATTAGCTAACAACCAGGACATTGTGATTAAGCCTGCAGACAAAGGGAGCCGTATAGTCATTTTGGACAGACAACAATATGTTTTTGAGGGTTTAAGACAGTTGAATAACTCAAATCACTATGTGGAGTTGGAGGCACCCATTTTTAAACAAACAGCAATAGAAGTTGGGGGTGTCATCACCGAATTAAGAAAGAAAAAATTTATAGATCAGAAACAAGAGAAGTACCTACGGGGCGAAAATTCCCCAAGAGCTAGAATTCCTTTTACCCAAAATCCACAAGGACCCTAGTACATGGACTATTCCTTATGAAATTCCACCTGGTCGCCCAATTGTTTCGGATTGTAACTCAGAAACATATGCCACAGCAGAATTTATTGAATTCTACTTAAACCCACTATCTGTAAAACATCCAAGCTACATTAAGGATACATATGACTTTATTGATAAAATAAAAAACATCACAGTGCCTCAGGGGGCCATTTTGTTTTCAATAGATGTTGACAGTTTGTACACCAATATAAACACAGTGGCGGGGCTGAAGGCAATCAGAGATATCTTTATAAAGTACCCTGACAGGCAAAGACCAGACGCAGAACTATTGAAATTGCTAGAATTAAATTTGACCAAAAACGATTTCACATTTGATGGGAAAACCTTCCTTCAGATCAGTGGAACAGCCATGGGAAAGAAATTTGCACCATCTTATGCCAACATTTATTTGGCTTTGTGGGAAGAAACCGCACTCAAAAAGTGCAGATTCAAACCCACACATTATTTCAGGTTTCTAGATGATATTTTTGGAGTTTTTGAGCACTCCACAGAGGAATTTGAGCAGTTCATCCAAATCCTAAACACACATCATGCCTCAATAACAGTGAAATATGTCACTAACAAAGAACATATTGACTTCCTGGATGTGACAGTCTTCAAAGGAAAAGACTTCAATACCACCGGCAAACTGGATTTAAGGGTATTTTTTAAGGAGACTGATACACATGCATTGCTCCACAAAACTTCCTTCCACCCAACCCATTGTTTTGCAGGAATAGTCAAGTCACAGCTCCTACGTTTCAAGAGAATCTGCACACAAGCAGCAGATTTTGAAAAAGCCTACAAGACTCTGTTCACAGCATTAAGGAAACGTGGATATACAAGAACATTTCTCAGGAAAGCATACAACACGTTCCAGGAAGTGAAAATAAGGAATGAGAAACCCACACTAGCTTTAGTAACCACATTTTCTAGCCAAAGTTTACTGGCAAACAGAGCCATCAAAAGAAATTTTGAAAACAGGGGAGGGGACCTCTTACAGAACTTCAACATAATCTCGGCCTACAGGAGAAACAAAAACTTAAAAGACCACTTGGTCCACAGCAAATTGAAACCATGGAACCAGGTAATTAGGACAAGGCCTAACTACTTTAGCCCAAAACAAACTGTTAAAAACAGGACAAACAAAAATATAATTATCCTAAGACAGAACATCACATACAACACCAGAAATTGTGTTTATCTGATTACTTGCCAAGTATGTGGATTACAATATGTAGGAGAGACGAGCAACTCCATAGCAATTAGAATAAGCCAACATAAATATACCATTAATAATGAAAAGGATACCCATTTGTTAATTGTTCAACACTTTATGACACATGGAATTGAGGCTATAAAGGTATGTGGCTTGGAATACAATGACCGCTGGACAATTGGACAGAGAAGATTCCATGAAAAAGAATGGATCACAAGACTTAGCACAAAATATCCAGGTGGTTTAAACTTTTAAACTGCCCAACAGAACTGAAACCCTTCACAAATTCTCACTAAACTAAACAATGGAGTTGATCACCTACATCAAACCACATAGTTGAGTGGGAGATCTCATTGTTGAGTTAGTGAGAATATTAATGAAGACACATTGATACCAAGAGCCATCAGCAATTGGGCCATCAACAGGGAGCTCATTGTCTTCCAAAATGGAGGTGTGAACAGCAGAACTGTAGATATGCTAACTGGATTCCAAGCTTGTAACCTTTTAGCACCTATCCCTTAGTTATAAAATATAATGTAAACACATCTTTAACTGGAATTAAGAAAGAGTGGAAATAATTTTAAATCCGAGGGTCTGCGGTTACCATGACTCAGAGAATTGACGCCTCTGCCCTGCACAGTCAAACAGAAATCACAAACCTTTAAAACAGAAATAGTCTATGTAAGTTTAATTACACAGTCAGTGGGGCAAACGCAGTCCCCACCAATATTATTTACGATTCTGTGCTTATCGGTACATAACTCGGACGGCGCTGAGTCGACTAGCAGACCATCGGCCGGTCGCCGCGGGCACTTGCGCCTGGAGGCGCTCGGGCGCGACTCCTCGGCCTCAAGGTCTGCTGAGTCGGCGCGCCTCTGTCATGGTCAAACTTTATTTTAAATGGAACTCACAAAGCCTTAATAACATAAATAGTTTATGTAAGTTTAATTAATTGCAAAACATGACACCTCTTATTCAAAACAGATGGCGAATGCACCTTCTCTTTATAGGGCCTACACAGATAGTACCACAAACTACCTGTGAGGCCTCTTTGAATTGAATCTCATAGTCAGCAGTCAGTCAGTCAGTCTGTCTGTCTGTCTGTCTGTCTGTCTGTCTGTCAGCAGTCAGTCAAGCTAGTACCTCTGATTTTGTGAGGGGAGTCATCTAAAGCAAACTTTAGTTATACACATTTGCAAGCATGGAGGTATATTTATGCTTGCAAAATGTTTATAACATTTCCTAAAAACCTAACCATGTTTATACATATATATAAACAAAGATTCAACACAAAGAATAGACCATACATATGGAACAGAGAAACATGCCTGAACATGCCCCAAAACAGGCCTAAAAGAGGCATATGGGTCATCAAAGGGCCCCAGCAGGATGGGCCATCAACAGCACCAACCAATGAGAACAGTGGCCACAGAGAAGCCACACCCACAGCAGAAACACATAAATACAGGAAAGAAGAGAAAGGAACTCATTCTCACCCGGAGAATCGCATCTGATGAAGTACAATAAACAGTACGAAAACGTTTATGCATTTGAGAATGAACCGACGGACCCATGGACAAGGACAGGCCTGGCGGGAAAGAGCCAGACCAGATGGAGAAACCAGGAACAACCACAATCCCAGGAGGGATATGGAACCAAACCAGGTAAGCCAGGTAGGTAGGCACAGACAAACCTACATACACACACCACATGGAGAGAGAAACAATGATTTTCACAAATCAATTAGAGGGATAAACAACTTGATTGTTGCACTACACCATTCACAGAATGTAAACATAGACAAATACCCAGAGAGTATTGCTAGAAAAGAACAAGAACTGATGGATTTTATAAAACCAGCAAAACCAACAGAGAGAACTTTACTGCTACTACAAGGAAGTGCAAAGAATTGGTCTTACACCACTTTGTTAATATTAATAGAACACTTTAACACATTGATTGAAAACACAAAAAAGGACCTATCCCAGTGCTTAACACGGGAATACGACAGGGCCTTCTCCATTGCCACTAAATGGGCAAGAAAAAATCTAGGAAGGCGCCTAACAGAGAAGACACTGGGCTTAGCCCGTACAGCAGTAACAGAATTATATAGCACAAAAGCACACACCACAACACACCCCACACCACAGGTCCCCCGTCCTCCCCCATCCCCGTCCTCCCCTCCTTCCTTTCCCTCTACAGGCAACCCAGGCACGGTAGAAACAAGAGAAGACCCAACTGGAGGAATGGGGACCGTAGCAGCAACAACACAGGGCCCAGTAGAACTAACACAGGAAGAGTTCCCAGACCTGCCTACAACAAGCAGCAGAACACCCGAGGAGCCATGGGCAGAGATTGGACCGAATGGAAACCAAAGGAAACAGAAGGACACTAACAGAACAAAACAGAACCCAAGAAACACACCGAAACCACAGAGGGATCAGTCCACCAGGAGGCAGACCACACCAACCAGAGACACACCCCAGAGGGAACAATCCACCAGGAAGCAGACTACACCACCCAGAGACACACCCCAGAGGACAACCCAGGAGAGGAGGAACAGTGAAGGGAACCAGACAATACCAGAGGGACCTACCGAAGACACTACTACACAGAGAGAAGCCCCAGCACGAGAAGAAACCAACGAGACAGAACAAAGAAAACCACGCCACTGGAGAGGCTTAAATAAGGAAAACAAACAGACATGGAGATTAGTACCAAACCGAGACATCATCATAATGGGAGACTCCAACCTGTCTCGAATCCCAACAATCACAGATGACAGAGTCCAGATAGAATCCTACTCTGGAATGAACCTGGAATGGGCCGAAACAGTCCTGAGCAAGGCTGAGAAAAATGAGACGGCCACACACCTCATCATCTCGGTGGGAATTAACAACAAGAACCAAAGAACTAGAAAAACAAGCCACACAGCCTTGAAGAAACTCCGCACAACAGCCAAAAAACAATTCCCCTGCGCAGACAGACGCATAGCACTAATCAACTACTCAGAAAGCCTAGGAACTGACCCGAAGAATATTCTGATAAGCCTAAATGAAGAAATAAAGAAAGAGCCCCACCTCCCAAAATTGCCCGCAACCCACTTCAAAACAGGATCAGACAACGTCCACTGGGAAGAAGACACAGCCAAACTGATGCTACAGCACTGGCTCAACTCTTTAAACTAATACGGCCCGACAGCTCAAACCGGCAGGGCCTTATGGAGTCGGATATAATTAATCTGTCTCATTTTTTCCGACCAAACGAACACCAGAAAACACTTTTGGAAAAAGGTTTGTCATTCGTCCCCACCCTGGACATCTACAAACAACAATCACAAAGCTTGAGAATAGATGTGTCAAAATACCATCGCAGACTCAAATTAGCTACACATTTTGGAGTTGGAAACAACACGGAAATTCCGCGCTTCCACCTTCCATCATACTGGGAACCAGACGAGGACAAAATACCGGACAACCTAAAACAATTGATCCAGATGGACAGAGCCACAGTACAAAATGTACCAGGACACCTGAGAGAAAAAAATAACATCACAACAGATCAGGTGAGAGCTCTAAGATCATTAGCTAACAACCAGGACATTGTGATTAAGCCTGCAGACAAAGGGAGCCGTATAGTCATTTTGGACAGACAACAATATGTTTTTGAGGGTTTAAGACAGTTGAGTAACTCAAATCACTATGTGGAGTTGGAGGCACCCATTTTTAAACAAACAGCAATAGAAGTTGGGGGTATCATCACCGAATTAAGAAAGAAAAAAAATATAGATCAAAAACAAGAGAAGTACCTACGGGGCGAAAATTCCCCAAGAGCTAGAATTCTCTACCTTTTACCCAAAATCCACAAGGACCCTAGTACATGGACTATTCCTTATGAAATTCCACCTGGTCGCCCAATTGTTTCGGATTGTAACTCAGAAACATATGCCACAGCAGAATTTATTGAATTCTACTTAAACCCACTATCTGTAAAACATCCAAGCTATATTAAGGACACATATGACTTTATTGATAAAATAAAAAACATCACAGTGCCTCAGGGGGCCATTTTGTTTTCAATAGATGTTGACAGTTTGTACACCAATATAAACACAGTGGCGGGGCTGAAGGCAATCAGAGATATCTTTATAAAGTACCCTGACAGGCAAAGACCAGACGCAGAACTATTGAAATTGCTAGAATTAAATTTGACCAAAAACGATTTCACATTTGATGGGAAAACCTTCCTTCAGATCAGTGGAACAGCCATGGGAAAGAAATTTGCACCATCTTATGCCAACATTTATTTGGCTTTGTGGGAAGAAACCGCACTCAAAAAGTGCAGATTCAAACCCACACATTATTTCAGGTTTCTAGATGATATTTTTGGAGTTTTTGAGCACTCCACAGAGGAATTTGAGCAGTTCATCCAAATCCTAAACACACATCATGCCTCAATAACAGTGAAATATGTCACTAACAAAGAACATATTGACTTCCTGGATGTTACAGTCTTCAAAGGAAAAGACTTCAATACCACCGGCAAACTGGATTTAAGGGTATTTTTTAAGGAGACTGATACACATGCATTGCTCCACAAAACTTCCTTCCACCCAACCCATTGTTTTGCAGGAATAGTCAAGTCACAGCTCCTACGTTTCAAGAGAATCTGCACACAAGCAGCAGATTTTGAAAAAGCCTACAAGACTCTGTTCACAGCATTAAGGAAACGTGGATATACAAGAACATTTCTCAGGAAAGCATACAACACGTTCCAGGAAGTGAAAATAAGGAATGAGAAACCCACACTAGCTTTAGTAACCACATTTTCTAGCCAAAGTTTACTGGCAAACAGAGCCATCAAAAGAAATTTTGAAAACAGGGGAGGGGACCTCTTACAGAACTTCAACATAATCTCGGCCTACAGGAGAAACAAAAACTTAAAAGACCACTTGGTCCACAGCAAATTGAAACCATGGAACCAGGTAATTAGGACAAGGCCTAACTACTTTAGCCCAAAACAAACTGTTAAAAACAGGACAAACAAAAATATAATTATCCTAAGACAGAACATCACATACAACACCAGAAATTGTGTTTATCTGATTACTTGCCAAGTATGTGGATTACAATATGTAGGAGAGACGAGCAACTCCATAGCAATTAGAATAAGCCAACATAAATATACCATTAATAATGAAAAGGATACCCATTTGTTAATTGTTCAACACTTTATGACACATGGAATTGAGGCTATAAAGGTATGTGGCTTGGAATACAATGACCGCTGGACAATTGGACAGAGAAGATTCCATGAAAAAGAATGGATCACAAGACTTAGCACAAAATATCCAGGTGGTTTAAACTTTTAAACTGCCCAACAGAACTGAAACCCTTCACAAATTCTCACTAAACTAAACAATGGAGTTGATCACCTACATCAAACCACATAGTTGAGTGGGAGATCTCATTGTTGAGTTAGTGAGAATATTAATGAAGACACATTGATACCAAGAGCCATCAGCAATTGGGCCATCAACAGGGAGCTCATTGTCTTCCAAAATGGAGGTGTGAACAGCAGAACTGTAGATATGCTAACTGGGATCCAAGCCTGTAACCTTTTAGCACCTATCCCTTAGTTATAAAATATAATGTAAACACATCTTTAACTGGAATTAAGAAAGAGTGGAAATAATTTTAAATCCGAGGGTCTGCGGTTACCATGACTCAGAGAATTGACGCCTCTGCCCTGCACAGTCAAACAGAAATCACAAACCTTTAAAACAGAAATAGTCTATGTAAGTTTAATTACACAGTCAGTGGGGCAAACGCAGTCCCCACCAATATTATTTACGATTCTGTGCTTATCGGTACATAACTCGGACGGCGCTGAGTCGACTAGCAGACCATCGGCCGGTCGCCGCGGGCACTTGCGCCTGGAGGCGCTCGGGCGCGACTCCTCGGCCTCAAGGTCTGCTGAGTCGGCGCGCCTCTGTCATGGTCAAACTTTATTTTAAATGGAACTCACAAAGCCTTAATAACATAAATAGTTTATGTAAGTTTAATTAATTGCAAAACATGACACCTCTTATTCAAAACAGATGGCGAATGCACCTTCTCTTTATAGGGCCTACACAGATAGTACCACAAACTACCTGTGAGGCCTCTTTGAATTGAATCTCATAGTCAGCAGTCAGTCAGTCAGTCTGTCTGTCTGTCTGTCTGTCTGTCTGTCTGTCTGTCAGCAGTCAGTCAAGCTAGTACCTCTGATTTTGTGAGGGGAGTCATCTAAAGCAAACTTTAGTTATACACATTTGCAAGCATGGAGGTATATTTATGCTTGCAAAATGTTTATAACATTTCCTAAAAACCTAACCATGTTTATACATATATATAAACAAAGATTCAACACAAAGAATAGACCATACATATGGAACAGAGAAACATGCCTGAACATGCCCCAAAACAGGCCTAAAAGAGGCATATGGGTCATCAAAGGGCCCCAGCAGGATGGGCCATCAACAGCACCAACCAATGAGAACAGTGGCCACAGAGAAGCCACACCCACAGCAGAAACACATAAATACAGGAAAGAAGAGAAAGGAACTCATTCTCACCCGGAGAATCGCATCTGATGAAGTACAATAAACAGTACGAAAACGTTTATGCATTTGAGAATGAACCGACGGACCCATGGACAAGGACAGGCCTGGCGGGAAAGAGCCAGACCAGATGGAGAAACCAGGAACAACCACAATCCCAGGAGGGATATGGAACCAAACCAGGTAAGCCAGGTAGGTAGGCACAGACAAACCTACATACACACACCACATGGAGAGAGAAACAATGATTTTCACAAATCAATTAGAGGGATAAACAACTTGATTGTTGCACTACACCATTCACAGAATGTAAACATAGACAAATACCCAGAGAGTATTGCTAGAAAAGAACAAGAACTGATGGATTTTATAAAACCAGCAAAACCAACAGAGAGAACTTTACTGCTACTACAAGGAAGTGCAAAGAATTGGTCTTACACCACTTTGTTAATATTAATAGAACACTTTAACACATTGATTGAAAACACAAAAAAGGACCTATCCCAGTGCTTAACACGGGAATACGACAGGGCCTTCTCCATTGCCACTAAATGGGCAAGAAAAAATCTAGGAAGGCGCCTAACAGAGAAGACACTGGGCTTAGCCCGTACAGCAGTAACAGAATTATATAGCACAAAAGCACACACCACAACACACCCCACACCACAGGTCCCCCGTCCTCCCCCATCCCCGTCCTCCCCTCCTTCCTTTCCCTCTACAGGCAACCCAGGCACGGTAGAAACAAGAGAAGACCCAACTGGAGGAATGGGGACCGTAGCAGCAACAACACAGGGCCCAGTAGAACTAACACAGGAAGAGTTCCCAGACCTGCCTACAACAAGCAGCAGAACACCCGAGGAGCCATGGGCAGAGATTGGACCGAATGGAAACCAAAGGAAACAGAAGGACACTAACAGAACAAAACAGAACCCAAGAAACACACCGAAACCACAGAGGGATCAGTCCACCAGGAGGCAGACCACACCAACCAGAGACACACCCCAGAGGGAACAATCCACCAGGAAGCAGACTACACCACCCAGAGACACACCCCAGAGGACAACCCAGGAGAGGAGGAACAGTGAAGGGAACCAGACAATACCAGAGGGACCTACCGAAGACACTACTACACAGAGAGAAGCCCCAGCACGAGAAGAAACCAACGAGACAGAACAAAGAAAACCACGCCACTGGAGAGGCTTAAATAAGGAAAACAAACAGACATGGAGATTAGTACCAAACCGAGACATCATCATAATGGGAGACTCCAACCTGTCTCGAATCCCAACAATCACAGATGACAGAGTCCAGATAGAATCCTACTCTGGAATGAACCTGGAATGGGCCGAAACAGTCCTGAGCAAGGCTGAGAAAAATGAGACGGCCACACACCTCATCATCTCGGTGGGAATTAACAACAAGAACCAAAGAACTAGAAAAACAAGCCACACAGCCTTGAAGAAACTCCGCACAACAGCCAAAAAACAATTCCCCTGCGCAGACAGACGCATAGCACTAATCAACTACTCAGAAAGCCTAGGAACTGACCCGAAGAATATTCTGATAAGCCTAAATGAAGAAATAAAGAAAGAGCCCCACCTCCCAAAATTGCCCGCAACCCACTTCAAAACAGGATCAGACAACGTCCACTGGGAAGAAGACACAGCCAAACTGATGCTACAGCACTGGCTCAACTCTTTAAACTAATACGGCCCGACAGCTCAAACCGGCAGGGCCTTATGGAGTCGGATATAATTAATCTGTCTCATTTTTTCCGACCAAACGAACACCAGAAAACACTTTTGGAAAAAGGTTTGTCATTCGTCCCCACCCTGGACATCTACAAACAACAATCACAAAGCTTGAGAATAGATGTGTCAAAATACCATCGCAGACTCAAATTAGCTACACATTTTGGAGTTGGAAACAACACGGAAATTCCGCGCTTCCACCTTCCATCATACTGGGAACCAGACGAGGACAAAATACCGGACAACCTAAAACAATTGATCCAGATGGACAGAGCCACAGTACAAAATGTACCAGGACACCTGAGAGAAAAAAATAACATCACAACAGATCAGGTGAGAGCTCTAAGATCATTAGCTAACAACCAGGACATTGTGATTAAGCCTGCAGACAAAGGGAGCCGTATAGTCATTTTGGACAGACAACAATATGTTTTTGAGGGTTTAAGACAGTTGAGTAACTCAAATCACTATGTGGAGTTGGAGGCACCCATTTTTAAACAAACAGCAATAGAAGTTGGGGGTATCATCACCGAATTAAGAAAGAAAAAAAATATAGATCAAAAACAAGAGAAGTACCTACGGGGCGAAAATTCCCCAAGAGCTAGAATTCTCTACCTTTTACCCAAAATCCACAAGGACCCTAGTACATGGACTATTCCTTATGAAATTCCACCTGGTCGCCCAATTGTTTCGGATTGTAACTCAGAAACATATGCCACAGCAGAATTTATTGAATTCTACTTAAACCCACTATCTGTAAAACATCCAAGCTATATTAAGGACACATATGACTTTATTGATAAAATAAAAAACATCACAGTGCCTCAGGGGGCCATTTTGTTTTCAATAGATGTTGACAGTTTGTACACCAATATAAACACAGTGGCGGGGCTGAAGGCAATCAGAGATATCTTTATAAAGTACCCTGACAGGCAAAGACCAGACGCAGAACTATTGAAATTGCTAGAATTAAATTTGACCAAAAACGATTTCACATTTGATGGGAAAACCTTCCTTCAGATCAGTGGAACAGCCATGGGAAAGAAATTTGCACCATCTTATGCCAACATTTATTTGGCTTTGTGGGAAGAAACCGCACTCAAAAAGTGCAGATTCAAACCCACACATTATTTCAGGTTTCTAGATGATATTTTTGGAGTTTTTGAGCACTCCACAGAGGAATTTGAGCAGTTCATCCAAATCCTAAACACACATCATGCCTCAATAACAGTGAAATATGTCACTAACAAAGAACATATTGACTTCCTGGATGTTACAGTCTTCAAAGGAAAAGACTTCAATACCACCGGCAAACTGGATTTAAGGGTATTTTTTAAGGAGACTGATACACATGCATTGCTCCACAAAACTTCCTTCCACCCAACCCATTGTTTTGCAGGAATAGTCAAGTCACAGCTCCTACGTTTCAAGAGAATCTGCACACAAGCAGCAGATTTTGAAAAAGCCTACAAGACTCTGTTCACAGCATTAAGGAAACGTGGATATACAAGAACATTTCTCAGGAAAGCATACAACACGTTCCAGGAAGTGAAAATAAGGAATGAGAAACCCACACTAGCTTTAGTAACCACATTTTCTAGCCAAAGTTTACTGGCAAACAGAGCCATCAAAAGAAATTTTGAAAACAGGGGAGGGGACCTCTTACAGAACTTCAACATAATCTCGGCCTACAGGAGAAACAAAAACTTAAAAGACCACTTGGTCCACAGCAAATTGAAACCATGGAACCAGATAATCAGGACAAGGCCTAACTACTTTAGCCCAAAACAAACTGTTAAAAACAGGACAAACAAAAATATAATTATCCTAAGACAGAACATCACATACAACACCAGAAATTGTGTTTATCTGATTACTTGCCAAGTATGTGGATTACAATATGTAGGAGAGACGAGCAACTCCATAGCAATTAGAATAAGCCAACATAAATATACCATTAATAATGAAAAGGATACCCATTTGTTAATTGTTCAACACTTTATGACACATGGAATTGAGGCTATAAAGGTATGTGGCTTGGAATACAATGACCGCTGGACAATTGGACAGAGAAGATTCCATGAAAAAGAATGGATCACAAGACTTAGCACAAAATATCCAGGTGGTTTAAACTTTTAAACTGCCCAACAGAACTGAAACCCTTCACAAATTCTCACTAAACTAAACAATGGAGTTGATCACCTACATCAAACCACAGAGTTGAGTGGGAGATCTCATTGTTGAGTTAGTGAGAATATTAATGAAGACACATTGATACCAAGAGCCATCAGCAATTGGGCCATCAACAGGGAGCTCATTGTCTTCCAAAATGGAAGTGTGAACAGCAGAACTGTAGATATGCTAACTGGGATCCAAGCCTGTAACCTTTTAGCACCTATCCCTTAGTTATAAAATATAATGTAAACACATCCTTAAATGGAATTAAGAAATAGTGGAAATAATTTTAAATCCGAGGGTCTGCGGTTACCATGACTCAGAGAATTGACGCCTCTGCCCTGCACAGTCAAACAGAAATCACAAACCTTTAAAACAGAAATAGTTTATGTAAGTTTAATTACACAGTTAGTGGGGCAAACGCAGTCCCCACCAATATTATTTACGATTCTGTGCCTATCGGTACATAACTCGGACGGCGCTGAGTCGACTAGCAGACCATCGGCCGGTCGCCGCGGGCACTCGCGCCTGGAGGCGCTCGGGCGCGACTCCTTGGCCTCAAGGTCTACTGAGTCGGCGCGCCTCTGTCAGGGTCCATAACTATACTTTATTTTAAATAGAATTCACAAAGCCTTAACAAGATAAATAATTTATGTAAGTTTAATTAATTGCAAAAACATGACACCCCTTATTCAAAACAGATGGCGAATGCACCTTCTCTTTATAGG
>NC_137604.1:56347017-56352017 GCF_963280865.1 Gymnoscopelus braueri
ACACTTTCATTACAGATCACAGGAGAGTTCAATCAAGTATTCTGTGGGGTTTATTCTGCTGTTATTTTCACAGCAGTGTGTGTGTGTGTGTGTGTGTGTGTGTGTGTGTGTGTGTGTGTGTGTGTGTGTGTGTGTGTGTGTGTGTGTGTGTGTGTGTGTGTGTGTGTGTATGTGTGTGTGTGTGTGTGTGTGTGTGTGTGTGTGTGTGTGTGTGTGCGCGTGAGTTCCTGCTGGGAGTCCCCAGTAGAAGGGACAAAGCCCACTGCTCCCATGCTCTTGCATGCTCCTGAACGCAGGGCCGTATTTATGGTTGTGTGGGCCCCTGGGCTTGAGTCATTGATGAGGCCCCCATACCACAAAATTATAAACTACAACTACTCGAACCAGGAATTATGACATATTATTGGCATAATTTAAAACACATGAGGAAAAAGCAAGGCCGTACACTGAGAACGACAGGAAAAATTATAATATAGGGTATTAATGACTTTAGATTTTTGCAAGTCAACTTGTCGATGACGTCTCATTCCATTGACACACAAAGGGGGACCACACACAGACTTTTTGCTGTCCTGCAATGAGCAACTTGTAGTAAATATCTCTGTAACAGTAACAATGTACAGTTACAGTAAGTGCAGAATGATTCAGGGCTGACTACTATACAGTTAAGTGCAGCAGCATGATTAGGTTACTGACAACAACAACAACTACAACAACTACAACAAATACCACACAGCTTTTGGCTACCTTAAATAGTTTGGTAAATTTAACTGCACATGATGCAAAATAGTGGTTGTACAACGCTATAGCATGTAGGTCAGTCTTTATTTTGGACTTATAATTTCACGGGCTCATGACGGTTTTGGGAGGAGAGTATAGGCAACATATACATACGTATCAATCTGCCCTTTCATTGTCCTGTACCAAAATACAATGCTACAATATCCCCCATACCACATGTAGCCTACACTCTCCAATCACTGACTTTCCCAATGATGGGATTACAGTACATCACTGGTGGGGGACGACATGTTTACTAGTTGCTTGTTTTGATTCAATAATGCCGGCTGTAGGCTATTAACCAGAACCGAAGAGTCATTATTTTAGACAGCCTTTGTCAAAGTGAAGGATTTGCGCCATAGGCTACGTACGTAGGTGTCTTGAGAAATCTTTTCCAATTAGGCTGCCACCCAAGGACCCGGTGTCATAAATGTTTCATATAGCCAGGAAGAGAAATCAGTTTACAGCATTGTCAAAACAATACAATAGGCTACATATTATGCAAATAAATGAGGAGTTGTTGTCCATCAAAACAAATAGTGATAGTACTTATCATAACATTATCATATCATAAATGCATGCCGATGGGTCATTATCAGTTCAAAGAAAACAAAGAAACATTCAGAGAAAAGACAAATATGCAGGAGACTACAGGTCAAAATAGAAAAACAACACAACTCCCCTAATGAAAGATCCTCTCGCTGGCCTTAATTCATATTCAGCGCCACGTCGGTTTACTTTGTATTATTGCTTTGGGCCCCAAAACAACTCATTGAAAACCATGCACTCACATATTCATAACGTGAGAGTCGAGATAAGCCACGGGCGACACTGTGAAGTCGTTTCCATACGGTTCAATCTTACCCGTGATGATAACGGGGGCAGAACGTAAACTTTTCATCAGAGTTCAGAAGGGTATCGGCGATATAGGCTTTAATAAGCGCATGTTGACATGTCTTCTGCATATTTGTCAAAAGATTTTGGCGATGATGCCAGGTACTTAAAGTACTGGAATATCCCAGTGGTTCTCAAAGTGGGGTCCGGGGACCCCCAGGGGTCCTTTGGGGGGTTCCAGGGGGTCCCCAGCGAATCATTTTAACCACTTTAACCTTTTATACTTTGGCTATTCAAAAATAGCAGATATACAAGCTCATGAGCTTGTATATCTGCTATTTTTCAAACATCTTGAACGTTAGTGAACAATTGTAACACAAATCTTTGCTTCTGGGGGTCCCTGGCACAACATATTTTCAGATGGGGATCTGCGGCCAAATATTTATAAATTTGGGGGTCCTTCACATGAAAAGGTTTGAGAACCACTGGAATAACCTACTCAAGTAGAAGTACTGTTATTTCCTTAATTGACAATGTTTTATTTTTATACTGCAATCATCAATTGTAATTCTATATAATCATATGTGCTAACTTTGTTGGCTAATTGCTGTTTGCAAATCATGTTCTACTAAACAGTTTTTTATTGTGTTATACATAGGTAGAGGCCTCGTATAAGCCCTTTGGGCTTCTTGCCTCCTCCTGGCACTTTTCTCTTCTATATTTCGTGTACCGTTATTTGTATTGTTTTTATAATTCGTGCTGAATAAATCAAATCAAATCAAATCAATTATTACTCCCTCCAGAAGTAAGATAAGTTGAAAAGTGAAAACTACTCAGGTAAAAGTACTAAAGTTGCTTTTGAAGACTACTCTAAGTAAAAATTGCTTCACAAGTTCTTCGGTTATGTTACTATACATTTATAAGTACAATATGTAACTGTGCATGTACAGGTACAGTATGTGTCTGTTCTTGTACAGCTTAGGCTGGTATAATTAGAGACAAAGCTTTATTTACCCAGGGAAAATGGCAAATTGAGCACAAATCTCTCTTTTGTAATGGTATGTAGACAGATTTATGCCACTCTGAATGTTAATAGCCGTGTTTTTTTTCTCCATGCATTTTATGCAAAGTGCCAAGTGGTGCCAAGTGGAGGACACACAGTTCACATGGTTAAATGTGTGGAGGCACATGGATCCCAGCCAGGTCGGCATCTTCAACAAACAACATCAACAACATGAATAATGGTAATAAGAGTTCAAATAAACTTCACTGTCCTCGCATCGCAAACTTCACTGGCCTTGCAGCTGAAGTGTTTAAAGGCTTGTAATAGCTCACCTGGGAAGAAGACTAATCAGTGAGTTCACTCTTTATTTACTCTGGCAGAGTTCAGACAGATGTCCAGTCAACCTGGCTCGAGTGGGGTCAATCCCGGACAGGGACATGTTGCAGGTTGAAAAAACCCTTAGCTCTCAACTCTGTAGAATCTGCAACTGGCTTGCTGATAACAAACTATCATTACACCAGTGTAAAACTGATTATATTCTCTTTGGGTCCAAAATTAACCTCGGCAAGGCCGACGGCTTCACAGTAAAAGTGGGTGACAATGTTAACACAAGAAAAGATGTACATGTGTAGTGTCTTGTGGTATCTTTTGACATCACAAGATACACTACAACACAAAGTCACCCATTTATCTGTCAAACTACTTGCAAAACGTCAATGATTTCCACAATCACAACACCAGAGGGAGCTTCACTAATCTCGTTCAACCCAGATTTGGCTCAAACAACTCTTAGCAGACCTTGCATTGAGCTGTACTTTCCTGTGCTTTGCAAAAAATTACAACTGCTAATAAAGTACTCAATCACAACCATTTATCTAATATTCGGCGGGTTTGACACAATGACTGACAATATGCAGTTCCATTCAATGCAACGCACCAGGCTCAGAAAACTCAAAATTCAACCTTCAAACTAGACAGTGCTGATCAAATATGAATCAAGATTCCATTACCGTTACATTGCCTATTTCCTGCCTCAATGTTATCCAGAAACATATTCTTGTTGTGTACCGTTTAGCTATAACAGGAGGGGTTGTAAATAATGTGCGTTAGTGAATTGGTCTGGTAATGCCAGGCTAATAGCTTCCTTTGACCATAACCCAGTGTCGGCTATTAGACCAATGTTATAAATGGTCTAAAAGTGAACGTTTTTTCAACGTCTAGGCTACGCCTAGATGTTTATTAGCTGTTTTTTAAGTGTCTATGTTATAGACGTCATTTCAACGGCTATAATATAGACAGTCAATAGATGGGTTTCCTGTTTGTAAACATGAGAGGATGATGCGCGCGCAGTGGAGGGACGAGCCTGTAGAGGGCGCTATTACCCGCAGCAGCTCTGGCCATTGTACATTCATAAAAGAAATGGTCTTCACCGGGTTTAATGAAAGTAGATTAAATTATGCGGTTTGTAATATCTTCTTTACTCAATAAAAATGATTTGTCGGAAGTTGGATCTGTTTGTATATAATAGCAGCATTATGCCTATTATGCCTATAATAGCAGCATTATGCCTATCTAAATCCCGAACAAAACAACAGAGTGAAGGGCGCTTCCGGTTCGTTCTACCCCAAGCATGCGCAGATTGCGCACTCTGCTCTGTGATGACGTCGCGCGGAAACCCATCCATATATAGCGAATCAACGTCTAGGCTAATAGGCTAATAGACCAGTTATAACCCAGTTTCAGCCTAGCCGTTAGACGTATTTTAGACAAAAAATGCTCAGTGGGAAAGCACCACTCCACTGTTTTCATTTCCACTTCTATGTTACAGTATGTGTGAATCACGTCAGTGTCTACCAGAGCAGCAACAAGGACATCAGCAGCAACACAATGAAGTAGGAAACGTGTTCATGCCTGTTCATCGGACACCACACATCTTAAAATGAACCCCCATCATTCACATCTGTGCAATTTGAAGTGAACACCTGTACTGAATAATAAGTCAGTGTCAAGGTTGCGTCAATGAAGGAGATCATATCAAGTTCCCCGTGGCGCAGGCCTTCTGTGCTTTCCTCACTGCATTGATGACTATAATACTGAGCTAATAGTATTCACTGTATTGTATGTAATCACTGATCTGTGGGGGGATGAGATGAGGCTTTGCTTCATATCCTCTCTTAATTAATATTATTATCTACTGGCCTCTACCCAGCACCCCCACACACACACAGCACCCCCACACACCCCCACACCCCCCCCCCCCCCACACACACACACACACACACGCACGCACGCACGCACGCACGCACGCACGCACGCACGCACGCACGCACACACGCACGCACGCACGCACGCATATTAAAAGCAAATGGTGGGAAAAGAGCTA
>NC_137604.1:56372017-56427017 GCF_963280865.1 Gymnoscopelus braueri
AAATATAGCAGCTACAGTAAAAAATAACACATCTAAAAGCATCTAGACGAGTTCAGCTATTGGGATATCTAAGAATTCCATGTAGCCTAATTTGTGCATATTTCAAGCCGGATGGCAAGTTGAAAGCGTTCGCTTCCCGCGTTCGCGCGTCTTACTTGTACATAGTACATGCAACACGCACGCGCACACACCTGTACCTGACATTGACTTCTTGATAGTTGTGTGACGTGTACAGTTGAGCGTTGCTGTGGTCCATTCAATGACGCGCTGATGGAGGCACAGAGATGACTGTACGACATGAAGACAACAACAATATCAGCACATTACCTGTCAGCGGGAAGTGCTCATGGGTGGCTCTGGAAATACACTCTCTGCTCTTGTTTATGCAGGCAGCAAGTGATGTTCATTATTCAGATGGTGGATGTGCATGCCTGTTCAGCTGCAAAAATAATGGGACCATATCTTCAACTGCTAATTAGTCTGTGATTTAGCCTTTCAGCTTTTCCTCCGAAAGAACACACAGGCACGTGGCTTGCTTACACACACGCACACACGAGCACACACACACACACACACACACACACACACACACACACACACACACACACACACACACACACACACACACACACACACACACACACACACACACACACACACACACACACATTTCCACCAGGGATGGGATCAGTCAGTGGCGTCAGTTCAGTAAAAGCTAGGGTATGGCAGGGTTAACTATCTGGGCCGCGCGGCTTCGCCGCGCGGCCCCTTTTTCGGCCGCACGGCGAAAAAAAATTTGGGGGCCCTTTTTTGGGGGGGCCCTTTTTCGGCCGCACGGCTTGTCTGCTGCGGGGGTTGCTGTGTCAGTCTTTTTACCAAAAAATGCATGCAGAGAGGTCTGCTTCCTTTTCATTTTAACTCACTGTTCACAAGTAAATAAAACAGCCTGTCTGCTATTGAAAAAACGCGCCTCTGCTGCTTGCTAATTAACAATAATGCACTGCACCTGTGTTGAACCTGGGATTCCCAGGCTGGGCCTGGGAATATACCATTTGACAAGATAGGGGAGAATAGGGGAGATACAAGCAGTTGTGAAGAATGAAATACCCTGTGAAAGCAATCATTTTGCATTGGTAGTTATTTTACTGAAATTTAATAACAGAATAATCAACGCAGATAGATAGAGACATTCATGGATTTATTTTTTATTAAAAAAAAAAAAAAAAAAAAAATTATAATATTATTATTATTATTTTTTTCTTCCTGGAGCCAGGGTATGGCAGCTGCCATAGCCTGCCATACCCAATTGACGCCTCTGGGATCAGTAGGTATGTTCCTACTAACTCGAGGCCATGCAAGGTGACGTGACCGGGCTGAACAGAGCCATTTGTTTCAATAACGACACCGTCCACTTTAAATCACACTGCTCCACAGAGGGACCTGGCAACGCCCCGGCCAACCGTAAACTAATTTGACCCAATTTAATGTGAAACAGCGCAGCAGACACACAAAACCAGCCAATCGATAGGCTGACGAGCTAATCAATCATCCCCCTTCACCTGGCCAATCAAATGATTACCTGACCATTGAAGCAGCTCCGCTGCCCCGATATCCAATCAGGCCTCTTGGTGCCCAGGGCCAATGAGAGGGGACATCTAATGGGTGAATTAGTGGCTATTTAACACAATTCATATTGAATAAAGCTTGTTTATTTGTCTGTAATACTACGCGCCCCAACTGTAATCAGACTTGAGACGTGTGTGTGTGTGTGTGTGTGTGTGTGTGTGTGTGTGTGTGTGTGTGTGTGTGCGCGTGCGTGCGTGCGTGCGTGCGTGCGTGCGTGCGTGCGTGCGTGCGTGCGTGCGTGCGTGTGTGTGTGTGTCATACTCCAGACGCATTGATGGTAGCTGCCGAGTTCGAGGCGATGCAATTGTATTCTCCTGAATCCTCCTGGAAGCTAACTTGCTGACCCGTGGGAACTGAACAGGGCCACCAGCTGGACCCAAGAACCTACACAGGCACTCACGCATACATGCGCCTGCGCACACACACACACACACACACACACACACACACACACACACACACACACACACATTTCTTCCATGACAAACTGACGCAAACCCACTCTCCTCAGCCTCCATAAATATGCATGTTGGCATAATCGTTAATAATGTATTGATTAGAAGGCGAGGGCAGTAAGGGTGGCACTAATAATAAATTGATTGCCAGGTCTGGGCAGTTAGGGCAAGGGTGGCACTAATAATATATTGATTTGAGACTGGGTTGGATTTGAAGGTGTGGGCATTAGGGATAAGGGTGGCAGGAGAGGCCAAAAAACACAGTGAATTAAAGATGTGAGAGGAGGAGAGCAGAGTTCCAGAACACTGAGCGGCTCATAGTTCATACCACTCTGTGAGTCCATGTGTGTGTGTGCGTGCGTGTGTGAGTTGGGCAAGTAACTTTAAAATAGTAACATACTCTAGTTACTTTACTAGTTACTGCTCTCGAAAAGTAACGGCATTACTTTTCATACGTTTTTTGCTTCAATATATGTTTTGTGTACGCAAAACGACAACTCTCAACTTTCATCTATTGCAATGTAGCTCACTATGATGAAAATCAGGAGTCACGTCTTCAACGAAAGACAGACAGACAGACAGACACAGAGCTTCCTCACATGCAGCTACAGTAATTTCAACAGATAATCATTCATACCTTCAAGTGGTCTGATTAATAGATGTGTTCGATTTTTTTTGAACAGAAGCCTTAGACTTTTGTGGGGCATGGTTAAATCAATTAATTGTATTTCATGGTCAGTCACTTCATCCTGGCTCTGCAGGCTATAATAGTCGGTCAAATATTAGCCTTCTTGTAAAAGAGTTCTTTCTGATGAGGGCTAGGTAGACAGAATGAAAAACCAAATGTTGCAATAATCCGGATGTATCTGTCTTAAGGTGCACAAAAAGTATGTTAAAAAATATATATATTACATGCTTCAAACAAGCAACAGTCCAGAGAACAAACTGACCCTGTCAGACTGATAGAAAAGGGCAGAGCTTCAGCAGCTGCATGGTGCCCCTGACTTTACTGACTCAGGCCTGAGACCAGACTGACTCATATCATCTACCTGCATGGCCTCTACCGAGTGGCCTCAACCATGTCTTAAAAGGACAGGTAACACATTCACTTACAATACAAGTGAACTCAAACAAAGAAAACATTTTCCAAACATTACAGAAATCATTAATAATCCCAAAAGGTAAGTATTAAACATGTTTTAGCAACACCATTCTTTTCAATCATAATATACCTTACACAGAAAAATCCCACACTCCCCTGTCAAATGGTATGTCCCAATTCCCATACCCCTCCATATAAGGAGCACTGTGGTCATTTGGTACTCTTTTCAGATCCTCAGACCAGGAAGAGGACATGTGTGGACAAGTATGTGTGTTTGTTTGGTGTGGTGAGGAGCTTTAAACTGTTGAGATAAAATAAAGTGGTTATGTTTTAAACAAACAATTGTCTCTGTGTTGTTTGTATAAATGAAATGTATATGAAATGAGTAGTATGATAAATGCATATGTTAAACAGAAATTAATGAACATAATGGAACATGTGAGGCTTTAAAGGTAAAGTGAGAAAGGCAGTGTCTGTCTTTACCACACCCTTTGCGGGACAGAAAATCAGCCACCACATTATCCTTTCCAGCACGGTACTTCACAGTGAACCTATATGGCTGCAAAGAAAGGTACCACCGTGCTATTCGGCCATTGGTGTCCCTCATCCCATGGATCCATTGGAGGGCACGATGATCAGTCTCTAAAAGAAAGTATTTTCCCAGGATGTAACACCTGAGTGTGTCAAGAGCCCACTTGATAGCAAGACCTTCCTTTTCGATAGTGGAATAACGTGTGTCTCTCTTGGGTAGAGCTTGCGGCTCACATACAGCACAGGTCTCTGGTCTCCTGCTCTCCCCTGCAGTAACACTGCCCCAAGACCAATCTCAGACGCATCGGTCTGCACTGTAAAGGGCAATGAAAAGTCAGGGCTCTGCAAGACAGGATCTTCACACAGACACTGTTTGAGGTCCTGGAAGGCTGCATCACACTCTGGTGTCCATTTGACTTTCACAGGACAGGACTTCCGTGTCAGGGCTGTAAGTGGTGCTGCTCTGTCTGCAAAATTGGATATAAATCTTCTATACCATCCTGCTAGGCCGAGAAATGACCCGACCTAACGCTTGGTCGTAGGTGGTGGGCAGGATTGGACAGCTTAAATTTTGTCAATCTGAGGGCGAATTTGGCCTCTCCCTATTACATACCCCAAGTACTTGACCTCTGACTTAACTAACTGGCATTTCTTGGCATTGACCACCAGCCCAGCCTGCTGAATGCGCCGGAAGATGTCAGAGAGGTGCTGGAGATGTTCTTCCCATGTGGAGCTGTAGATGATGACATCATCAATGTAGGCTGCTGAGTAGGCTTCAGCCCCTCTCAGAACATTGTCAATTTTTTTTTGTTGTACATAGCGTTATTTTTTTTTGCTGTTTTTTTTGTAATGATATTTGAACTGTGGTGCCTATACAGTATATGTCTATGAATTGAATACCAAGGCCCTCATTGGAAACAAGTCCGCAAGGACTTTTATGAACGGACCTGTTAGACAAAGTATTTTAAATGTAACTGTGCTGTTCTAAATTTTTTTACCTAATAAAATATTCAATCAATCAATTCAATCAAAAGCCTTTGGAATGTTGCTGCTGCTCCGTGTAGACCGAAGGGCATCACTGTGAAGCGATACAGACCAGAGGGCACTCAGAAGGCTGTAATGGCTTTGGCTCTCTCAGTGAGGGGAACCTGCCAATAGCCCTTACACAAATCAAGAGTAGTCAAATACTTTGCATTCCCTAAACGCTCTATCAATTCATCTACACGTGGCATAGGATAGGCGTCAAAGGCAGAAACACTGTTCACTTTGATAAAATTGATACAAAACCTCAAGTCTGGACTGTCTTTCTGTGGCACCAGCACCACTGGAATACACCACAGGCTCAATGATGCCCATGTCCAGCATCATGTCCACCTCCTTTTTGAGTGCTTTTTGAGTGAGACTAAGGTGGCTGGAATGCGGTAGCTGGACTGGCGAATTGGTAACGTCTCAGGAGACAACACATGGATGTCATGAGTCGGGTCACACAGTGAGGTTCTGTGACCATCCTTTGGCAAGGATGTTTTGACGATTGATTTGACCTCTATGGACCCTTTAGAAAAGATTTAGCCCCCAGGTCCCTCCCAAAAATTCCGGCATTTTTTGGTAGACAGCCAAATTCAAAATGGCGCCCGGCGCCGGTGCCATCTCTAAAAATTAACTTTTGATCTGGATGACCTAGAATCATGTATGAAGGCACTTTTCCATACAAGTCAACCATGAGGATTCCAAATCTGACACAATTTTAATAGTAAGACCTCGTTTTGACTCCGAAATTCAAGATGGCCAACATCCAGTAGAGTAAAAACTTAGCTTTAGTTCAGGTTTGTAAATTTGGTTAAGTAACAAGAAGAGGTTCTCTAGGTTGTTAGCCCACTGCCAGATAGCCAGATAGCTGGGGGGTTGCCCCCTTAGGGCCTGCTGTCCTGCCCTGAACCACTCTTCGTCAGGCCCCTCGCCAGAGACCAGTTTGTCATGGGAGACCCTACCAGGAGCACACAGCTCCAGACAACATAGCTCTCAGGGTCATAGGGATGCACAAACCCCTCCACCACGGTAAGGTGATGGTTCCCGGAGAGGGTCTTTTTTTTGTATTTCTTTTCCTATTGCACATCGGAGGGCGTGCTGCATATGTGGAGAGGTAGTTGAGTTTGTAACTTCCTTTATAATACCTTGCGTATATCATCACAAACAGCGGCAACATCATACCCGAAACCACACAAAACACGTATTAGTCTGAATCAGAGAATTCTGTGTCACTGCTTTCTGAATCATCAGATTCAGATGACTCCACCCTCCTCTGAGCAACATCCTCCTCCTCCTCCTCCTCCTCCTCCTCCTCCTCCTCCTCCTCGTCACTCTCAACTTCCTTGTCCTCTTCAACTGACCCTGGTGCAGGTAGGTGTGTGGGGAGAGCAGGCCGTGTGTGGCGGACAGGACGACAGCGACCACCCACCAACTCCCAACCATGTCCGAGTGGCGAGGGGTGGTGCTTCAGTGTGGGGTGGCGCACTAGATATGCCAGGTAGTTGGCACGGAGGCAGTGTTGGCGTAGGGCAGGCTGTCTGCATCTGGAGGGAGACGGATAAACAATTTTCTCTTCATGGTCTTCCACTTGGAGGCACAGGCTTCAGCCATGGTGCTACTCTTCTTGTCTCCGTAGATCACCTGTCTCGTGAATGCGAATAGCTCTTGTTCTACCTCCTCTTCAAGGTCAAGGCTATCTCCACACCGGGAGAGTTGCTGCCGTGCCAAAGAGCTCTTTGCCACCTTCTCAAAGACTGATGATTTTCCTTTGCCATAAAATCCTGAGTTGGCATCACAGCCTGTAAAACAGTGTAGCTGCACAATACAGTCTGCCATCTCATCTGTCAGCATGCCACGACAGAGGACTGTCTCTTTGTTTTTCTTGATGCATAGCATGCCAGGGAGCTGCTGTGAGATGACCGATGCTGCGACATAGACATCAGTATCAGCTGCATCAATAACAACTACTGATACTTGGTTCTCCCTCAGCAATGTCATCAGGACACACAGAACACTGTTCAAGGTCATGCATGGTCCAGATATCACGCAAGAGAAGCACGTTACGGTAGCTGATCCCCATGCCCAACTTGTAGTAACAGTCAACAAACTCCTTGCTGCGAGTCAAACCATGAAAGGTGATGGTGGCATTGATGGCAGTAGTGGTGGGTCGTTTTATCGCATACTGTGTGATAAGAGAGGTGAGGGAAAGTGCGCATGGAGACATATCTACCTCCTTCTTCCCCCGTAAAGCAGATAGCAGCTGAACCAGGAGAGGTGAGAGCTCTTCCTCCTCCTCTAGCTCTTCAACCCTCGGTGGCCATCGGATGAGTTTGATGGACTTAAGATCATCCCTGATCCGCTCAGCCACATTGTGCACCAGTTGCTCATTACGACACCGATGGAGTTTAATGCTGCTTCAACATATGACCCACCCCCAGACGTGTCATAGACTAGGTCACTCTGGTTCCTCCGTGAGCGTGAATGGAAACCAATCTTACTTCCAAATTCCCGGGTCAAGATGTCTTTGATGTAAGATGATTTAACCCCGGATGTTGGGAAGCCGTACCGAGAGATCATAGAGTTGTAGTCTAGGAGGAGGCTCTGCAGTGACCTTAGCTCATGTTCCTCAATAATAATTTCTCTTATGTGATTAAAGAACATAGTCTGTGCCTCACGTAGTGTGACATTGTGCATATGTGGGAGTTTGTCATCGTCGGTTATTTTCTTGTATTTTGTTACATATTTCATCCAACATGTGTAGTGATATCTAATCTCAAGTGCATAGGGCTGATCAGCTGCAGAATCGATCAGACAATTGATTCTGTCCCGCATTGTCTGATCTTCCAGGGCAACTGTATGGCTCTTGAAAGCTGCCCATGCATGATCATATGAAATCAGCATCAGCTTTGTTTCTGGGTGCTTTGGTGACTCGGGCTTACAACACCACACACATTTAGTTTTTTCGTGTTTTTTCGTTCCAAGACGTGATCGCAGTCGTTTGGCAGGTGGATCTGCAGCTGTGGAACAGTCATCCAACGTAGAAGACTGAGATGGGGATTCATCAGTCTGTTGTTTTTTCTGACTTTTTTTGGCTTGTTCCAGTTTATTAGAATTGAATAGGGTCAACCTACATGCTTCATGGACACATTTTCCAACCGGACCTTTATCCCAATCGACAGTTGTATAGACATGTCCAAACTTGTCAAGGCCACTCCATAACAGTGCCTTTTGTTTTATGTTTTCCCATCTCTGGGTTGACTTAATGGTATCTGTGGCTTCATTACACAGACTACCACACTGGAGAATACATGACTGTCTATCTGTCCCTGTTGGTATATTATTTTCTTCCATATTCAAGCAGCTATGTATGCTGCATGCACACTGTCTTTACAGAACAAATGTGTAGCTCCTCTCACTGTGGGCTCAAAAGAATGACTGAGGCAACATTTAGGATAGCAGCAGCACTAAACAAGCAGCATGTGCTAATCAAGGTGTTGTGGGCTTGTACAGTATATCTGCTATTTTCACAATATCTATATGTGGAACGGAATCAAACAAATTAGGGGTTGTTCCCCAGTTCAAATATGATTGTTCACAGTACTAGATGGCAGCCATCTTGAATATCGCGGTCAAAACAAAGTTGTATGATTAAAACGGTGTCAGATTTGGAATCCTCATGGTTGATTTGTATGGAAAAGTGCCTTCATACATGATTCTAGTTCATCCAGATCAAAAGTAAATTTTTAGAGATGGCGCCGGGCGCCATTTTGAATTTGGCTGTCTAGCAAAAAATGCCGAGATTTTTAGGAGGGACCTGGGGGCTAAATCTTTTCTAAAGGGTCCATAGAGGTCAAATCAATCGTCAAAACATCCTTGCCAAAGGATGGTCACAGAACCTCACTGTGTGACCCGACTTCACTAAACAGCCCATCAGGAAAACAGTCTTTCAGTTCATTTTGCTTGGAAGGAACAAGGTGACTTACATCAGGGAGTGAAAAGGATTAAGAGGATGCAGGGAAGTATTGCTCCTCCAACTCTTCCTCATCAGTGACAACTCTGGCCAGGGGCTGTTGAGACAGAGGGATTATGTCCTTCCATTCCCTTAAGAGATTTAAATGAAAAGTCTGATGTTTCTTCCGGCGCTCTGGCAGGTAAAGTTCATTGGTCACCGGTCCCATTTTGCGAGTGACCTCAAATGGACCCTGCCACTTGGCAAGGAGGCTGCTCTCAGAGCTGGGCAACAGCAACAACACCTTCTGTCCTGGTTGGAATGTGTGTTGTTTACTGCTCTGGTTCATAGCCCTTCTTCTGCCTTGCCTGTGCATTGTCAATATTTTAATTCAGTTAGAATTCAGTTAGCTGCTCCAGTTTGTCTCATCTTAAGCATATAGGACATCACTCCAACCTGCTTGGCTAGCTGCTCTCCTTCCCAGGCCTCTTTCAGAATGTCCAAAGGCCCTCTGACATGACGTCCATATAGGAGGTCAAAAGGGGAAAAACCTGTTGTTGCCTGGGGGACCTCTCTGTAGGCAAAGAGCAGGAATGGAAGCCACTGGTCCCAGTCGGCACCCGTACTGGACACAAACTTACGGAGCATTGCTTTAAGGGTTTTGTTGAACCGCTCGACCATGCCATCGGTCTGCGGATGATAGGGGGTGGTTCGTATTCCCTTAATGCCTAAGAGGCGATAAACCTCTTTCAAAAACTTAGACCTAAAATTGGTTCCCTGGTCTGTAATTATCAGTTAAGGACCTGGCGACTCTTAACTTGTCTAAGGGGAAAGCTTCCATGTATTTAGTAGCATAGTCACCAATAACAAGAATGAATCGGTTACCTGATGAACTACGCTCTAAGGGGCCAACAACATCCATAGCGATGCGTGAAAAGGGCTCATCTATCACTGGCATAGGAATTAAAGGGCACCTGAAGGCACCTGAAGACCCCCCATCAGAAACCTGAAGGACAGGATCAGGGGCGGACTGGCCATATGGCATACCGGACAAAAAAAAGTTTTCTTTATTTCTTTATTTGTTTTATTATATTTTTGCTCCTGTTCATTTCCGGGTTGCACGGACCAATTATTAGTTACGGTAATGTCCCTGACAATTGGGAAGGCTAGGAGATCTGGCTTGAGGCTGGGGGGGTCGGCCGCACGCGGGCTTGTAAAATTGCGGTAGAGTGTCTGCTATCTGCACGCCGGTTGTGGTGGGCCGGTCTGGGCCAAAATGCCAGGGCCGAATTTTGGTCCCAGTCCGGCCCTGGACAGGATAGTGGAGAGCACACAGATAAAGGGGGAGAATGCGGTGGTGGAGGGGTGCGAGATACAGATCAAGAATGGCAGGTGATCATTGTGATGTATAAATGCATCCCTTAATTAGTCTGAAGGGAGGAGATAAGGGTTATCAGAAATGTTTCGAATCAGGTGAGCGTGGGAGGAGATGTTATCAAGTAGATTGGAAATAAATAATTGTGAGGGAGAAAATTGTTATTTCCCTCCTGAACGTACGCTGTTCCAACTTTATTTATTTAATGCAATCACGTCACCTTTTTGCTCTACTGATGCATCTGATGTACTGTATGTGAAACCCACTATGTGTTTTCCTTACATTTCACTTTAGATGTAGTGGGTGCCATTTGTTTCAGTCTAGAAATCTGGTAATCAAATTTCAGTACAAAACTGGCACAGTTGCTACACTTCGATGCCTGGTCACTGACTTAAGGCCTGTTTATACTTGCCATGTACACAGAGCTGCAACAGTCCACGGACAGCAGACGCATGCATATAGTTCTGTTTACACTACAATTTGGTGTCTGCAGATATGCTTGCATTCCACACGTGTCTCGCAGACATTTCCACTTCTGCCTGCACATATTTTGATCTCTTCTGACACGAAGCAATTTCTTTGGGTGCCCGTGTCAAGCTTGTCAAGTGTGTGTGTGTGTGTGTGTGTGTGTGTGTGTGTGTGTGTGTGTGTGTGTGTGTGTGTGTGTGTGTGTGTGTGTGTGTGTGTGTGTGTGTGTGTGTGTGTGTGTGCGTGTGTGCGTGTTTTACCCATCACACTGAGGTGTGATCTGTGATGGGTAACTCTGGCTTCCTCAGGCTTGGCAGTGATATTGGTATGTGACGCCCGACAACACCGGTCACGCCCATCTTGTTTCCACGACAACACCAGCCTGTCCGGCCTGAGGGGAAAGTAGAGGAAAGTAGAGGAGAGTAGACGAGACGAGAGGACGGGGGGAATATGAGAAGATGCGAGAGGAGGGCAGCGGAGAAACAAGGGTGAATAGGCAGGAAGGAAGAACGGGAGAAAAGAGGAAGCAGAATGACAGGGCAATTACAACATATTACATCCATCGGTTCAGGTGTCAATGAAGAATGGAATGCATGATGACAGCTTGTATATGAGAGTAGTCGTTCCCACTCAGCACAGAGGTGCATCACTCTGTCACCCTGCATGTACAGTGATAGCGAAAGGGCTTCAGAAAGGAAAACAAACAAAACGTTGAGGAATGAGTTGAGATAGGCTAACCGTTGTGCATAAACCAGTGGTGTACATGTACTCAAGTACTGTACTTCAGTACAATTTTGAGGCACTCTTACTTTACTGGAGCATTTCCAATTGTCTATACTTTAAATTCTACTCCAGTATATCTCAGAGGCAAATATTGTGCTTTTACTCCACTACAATTATTTGACAACTTTAGTATAGTTACTTTTCAGATATAAATCATTATATTATAAAACATGCATTAACCACTTTAGCCCTATTTTATACTTAGGCTATTTGAAAATAGCCGATCTACAAGCTCACAATGCGTCGCATCGCGAGTGTAGATCGGCTATTTTCAAACATTTTAGTACTTTTACTTTTGGTACTTTAAGTACATTTTGATACCAATACTTCTGTACCTTTACTCAAGTAAATTTTGAATTCTGGACTTTTACTTGTAACAGAGTACTTCTACATTTCAGTATTGATACTTTTACTTAGGTAAAACAATTGAGTACTTTTTCCACCACTGTCATAAACTCCCCACTCTGTGACTGTGTGTTGGTGCGTGACATCAGAAACACAACACAACACAACACAACACAACACACAACTAACTTTTCTCAGCGGTTGCCTATAAGCAGTCAAACTTTTTATCACAGCTACACAATTGCATTTACAAGGAACCAAAGAGAGACAATGCGAATGAACCACGACCCAAAAAGCTTAACAACATGCTTGTGTTTCTGCACGCGTGTTTGCGTGTACCATAGAAAGTAGAAAGGAAAAAAATCTGTATCTTTGCCATTATAAGCACCCAGTCTTTTGTTCATGACAATGTAACAGAAGCCAGTTTTATTGGAGACTCTCTCCGAACATCCTGTTCTAATATTAGCTGATAATAGTAGTGCTCCGATATTTCCTTCTACCTGTAGTAGTTTTGTAGCAAGAAGTTTCTCCTTTGTTGCATTTAGTTTTAGCTGGTGTGTGAGAGAGAGATAAGCATGGATCTGGTCTGAACCCAGTGGGAGTTATGGAAAAAAAATACAAATAAAATCTACAGACTTTATTTCTTCAATCCCAACATGAGATGGAGTTCAAAAGCACAGCACTAATAGGCTAAACATAAGCTGGCAATCAATCCCTTTGCACACATAAGATCTGAGAACCAAGTTCAGCGTGCGTGCGTGCGTACATGAATGCATGTGTATCCGTGCGCACGTGTGTGCATGTGTGCGTGTGTTTTCTTAGTTTCTCTGCTGACGTTTTAGGTCGGACTTCCCATCTAAGTCCTGAGTTCTGTTTCAGTTATCTCTTGTACCTGGGGGCTGTGTGTGTGAGTGTGTGAGTGTGTGTGTGTGTGTGTGTGTGTGTGTGTGTGTGTGTGTGTGTGTGTGTGTGTGTGTGTGTGTGTGTGTGTGTGTGTGTGTGTGTGTGTGTGTGTGTGTGTGTGTGTGAGCGAACGAGAGAGAGAGAGATAATAGCGTAGGAGTTGCTGAGCCATGAGTTTATATCCTGTCTTCTAATTGCATGTTTTTTGGTCCAATCACCATCAAGGGAGGAATAAGCTCTGAGTCAGGATCTGAGGGAGAGGAGAGGGAGGGGAGAGGCATTTGAAATGTCAAACATCAGCATTACAGTACAAACTACTTCAACAGTGGATCTTAAAGTGATACTGTGAGGACCCCCTCGAAAACGAGATGATGCATCTCAAGGGTCTCCTATCCTCTAACAGAAATGTATAAATAAATAAATAAAATAAATAAAGTATACTGAATCTGCATATCAGGCCATATATTGTTGCTGTCGGGCAGAAACCTTGTATCTCAACTTTTTTATGTTACTTTAGTAAATGATGCCCTTCTTCGGCGAGCACGAGTGTCTTGCAAAAATAGCAGATCTACAAGCCCACAACGCAGCACGATGCAAGGCATTGTGGGCTTTTGACTGAGTGAGTGAGTGACTGAGTGACAGACTATGCACCCACTGCACACAAAATGTGGTGGAAACAGAGCTACACTTTCTAACCACCTTCCCACTATACCAAGACATCAGAGACACATAGTATACTTCCCCCAGATTACATACACCCAAAGTGAGTTTGAAAACATGACCAACGACAAAAAACTCCCATACGTACTGGGAGAAACACAACAATGTGCGAACACAGCAGCAAGATTTGTGAACTGTTGCGATAAAAGAAGGTTAGCCAATGGAATACAACTACAAGAACTACTAACCATTCACTGTTTCTCGTTGTCGGTCCCAGAGAGAGAGATTGATTGATTTGACCTACTTTTGCGCTGTGGTGATGTAATTTATTGGGAGCAGGTAAGATTCCAATAGTATAAACATTTTAATTGGCTTTCATATACTCTTAATATATTTTTTTCAAATGAGATTTGGCCTTATACAGTAGATCGAAATGTGCTCAGTTTTGGCTATGTTCTGGGTGTTAATTTCAATAAATTAATTAATGTATTTATTTTTGATTATTCGAATAACCGTTTTCAAAAATGTCGTGTACACGTCAGCAGTGGTGGAAAAAGTACTCAAATGTTTTACTTAAGTAAAAGTATCAATGCAATAGATGTACTCTGAGTCTGTTACAACTAAAAAGTACTAAAGTATTGGTATCAAAATGTACTTAAAGTACCAAAAGTAAAAGTACACAAATGTTTGAAAATAGCAGCTCTACAAGCTCAGAACGCGTTGCATCGCAACACGTTGTGAGCTTGTAGATCTGCTATTTTCAAATAGCCTATAGGTATAAAATAGGGCGGTTAATGTATGTTTTATAATGATTTATATCTGCAAAGTAACTAGTAAGTAAAAATTTCAAATAATTGTTGTGGAGTAAAAGTATAGACAATTGGAAATACTCCAGTAATGTAAAAGTACCTCAAAATTGTACTTAAAGGAGAAAAAAAAAAAAAAAATAGAAGTCTCGATAGACGAGATTGAAATCTCGAGATTTCAGTCTCATCTAGCGAGACTGAATTTTTTTTGGTTGCATAGTGTTCTGTCACTATGAACATCAGATCTCACCAAAAAAAGAAAAGAAAACAAAGCTATTAAAATATGTGATCTAACCTAAGGCCTATCCGCGCACCTTTTAAGCTGTGGCGGACCAGGGGTGGAGTTATGAAATGTTTCTACTGTACCATTCATCCTAAGATATCATAACATCATAGAAAAGGTAATAAAACTTTAGTCCAAAATTCTCCTTTAAGTACAGTACTTGAGCAAATGTACTAGTTACTTTACTTTACACCACTGCACGTCAGTGAAGAAAAAACGCTGGAGGGAAACAAGCCCAAAGTCGCTTATAATAAGCAGACCTGGCAACGCTGGCAGGCTAGGCTGAACATTATAATGCATTAGCACATCAATGGGCACGTCGGCTGACAGACTAAATGCCAACTTTTGCCAACCGAATACCAATCTGTTGCAGTCTGAAATAGTCTGAAATAGTCTGAAATAGTCTGTTTGGTGGAACAGTCACCTTAAAGGTTTCATGACGTTCAGTTTTACCACACATTAAAAGTCTTTGTCATGGTCCTTCAAACGTGTATAGAAAGTTTTAACAAAAAATTCCACTCCATTGATCCATGGCAGGTGTTTTTCTCTCACATTTCTAAAGCCTTTTCAACTGCACTGAAAAAAGAAATCTTTGCCTGCGGGTGTCGCTGGTGAGGGATTTTGCCTGTCAATCATCACCTCTGCTCCGCCCCCCCCCCCCCAAAGGAAAGGATAGGGGAGGGGAGGGGCGAGGAGGAGAGTGGGCGGGATTAATCGGCTGTGACCTCACTGCCGAAGGGCCAAGCTCAGATTACTTTTCAGCCTAATTATTCAGAAAACCCCAGACCACAGAAAATCCACTGAATGTTCAAAGTTCAGATTTCTTTGGGTGTAATTGAGGTCATAAACCCCCCAAAAAAACATAAAAAATAAAAAAAGGGAAAATGAATGTCATAGAACCTTTAAACCTACTGCACATATAAACAGAGCTGCTGCTTTTTTTTGTGTACTATGTAAATACTTTTGAGATTTGTTTTGCTATTTGTCCCAAAGTGACTGCAAAAGATTGCTGATATTTGTCTCAAAGAAGATGTATCGACACAATGTGACATAGCTCTGTTTACACAATGCTGTACCCCCTCCAGCTGTATATGCTTTCCCCATTTTCAACTGTTCCCCATGTCATTATATTCTAACACTTGCTTTGGCAATGAAAACGTATGTTTTCTCATGCCAATAAAGCTCCTTTGAATTGAAATTGAGTGAGTGAAATTGAGTGAGTGAGTGAGTGAGTGAGTGAGTGAGTGAGTGAGTGAGTGAGTGAGTGAGTGAGTGAGTGAGTGAGTGAGTGAGTGAGTGAGTGTGTGTGTGTGTGTGTGTGTGTGTGTCTGTGTGTGTGTGTGTGTGTGTGTGTGTGTGTGTGTGTGTGTGTGTGTGTGTGTGTGTGTGTGTGTGTGTGTGTGTATGTGTGTATGTGTGTGTGCGTGTACGGCCTGTGAAAATGGAGATTTGTCAGTTGATCATGGAGAGGAAGTTCTGATGGAGGGGGTGTAAGGCAGGAGGAGAGGAGATGAGAGGAAGGGAGGAGAGGAGAGGATAGAAGAGGAGACAATGGGAGGAGAGGAGATGAGAGGAAGGGAGGAGAGGAGAGGATAGAAGAGGAGACAATGGGAGGAGAGGAGAGCAGTGGAAGGAACAGCTTTGATCTCTGCTTTGAAGGGAAGAGGAAACGCTGGTAATTGACTCTCTCTCGCTCTCTTCATGCATTCTTTTGTTTTAATCTGAGAGAAAAAGGCAAGAAAAAAGAATCACATCCTGCTGTCATGAAGTACGACAGACAGGCAGGCAGGCAGGCAGGCAGGCAGGCAGGCAGGCAGGCAGGCGCACACACACACACACACACACACACACACACACACACACACACACACACACACACACACACACACACACACACACACACACACACACACACACACACACACACACACACACACACACACACACACACACACACACACCTTAGTCATTAATGAAGGTGAGAGTGGGAGGCAGGGAGAGAGAGATAGGTGGTTAGGATGGTCGATAGGCAGAGGGAAGAGAGAGGGAGAGAGAGAGAGAGAGAGAGAGAGAGAGAGAGAGAGAGAGAGAGAGAGAGAGAGAGAGAGAGAGAGAAAGAAAGAGAGAGAGTCCATAAGCAGTTTAACCTATTAAAACCGGGAAAGCATCTGCAAGCTGCGAGCTTGTACATCGGATATTTTTGATTTTTTTTTTAGAAACATCTTGAAAGTGTGAGAACTACCGATTCAGAAGGCATTTGTAGAATGGGCCTCATGCAGGTCTTAATGGGTTAATGACAGCAGAGGATGGGATGTGAACCCCAGAGGATGGGATGTGAACCCCAGTGAGACATTATTGTGCAGAAGACGGATGGTGGGTGGAACTGCTGGTAAATACATTCAGGGATCATAGAAGAACCATAATGACATTAATTTATATTCATTCAGACTTTTTCAAACCCCTACTGTGCGTATGTGTCACTTTTACTTTGGTTTATTTGACAGGGAGGGTGCACAATCATTAATAAAACATTTCCGTAAACTCTGTGCCAGAGTCACTGTAGCTATAGAAGCTAATACTGTATGGGTTTTTCCATCCATGGTGCCAGAATCTTTAATCTGCCTGTCTGCATCGGTTTAATTCAGTTTGATTTGTTTTCATGCTTACCCTTCGTTCCTCATTCCTGCCTGTCTCTACATTAGAATCAGAATCAGCTTTATTGTCACATCACAGGTTTATAGAAGTAAAAAAGTGGGTGACATTCGTTTTCGTGCATAGTTCCCATCGTATCGTTATTTCCAGAGAAAGGGAAGAAGAAAAGAGAGACAGGAAGGGAAAGGAGATCAAACAAGAAAAAAAAATGAAAAAGTTATCTACATATTTACACGTGGTACTTGAGATAAGATAAAAGCAGCAAGTGAGCATATAGCAGCAGACGTATACTGTGCATGATATACTTATGGACGAGCAAAAAGAGGGATTGCTCAGGATTCCATTCATAAATGTTTGCGCATCCTGGTGCTATGCATGTATATTTTCATCCACGCCTCTGGTTCCAGTAATCCAGCTGTATGAGACATCATAAGTGAATTTTCCATGAGGCATTCCGATCCTATGAGGCCAACGGGTCGACCACTCCGTCCTCGCATTTAATCCTCTCCTCCTCGCAGGGGCGGGCGGGGCTTATGCGCGAGTGGAGGACGCGAGGAGAGTGAGCGAGTGTGAAAGTTTGGGGGATTGGAATTCAGCTGTAGGGACCACGGTAACACATAGGAACCAAGGTAACACATAGGAACCAAGGGAACGCACACATAGGCGGCGTCTGAGCCTGACAATTGGGAAGGTTAGGAGATCTGGCTTGAGGCTGGGGTGGCCGACCGAAAAATTGCTGAAAAAATAGTTTCTTTTCGGTTTTTGGTTACTTTATTTCGGTTTTAGGGTTAGGGCTAGGTTAGGGTTATGTTATTTCATTCTTATTTTTGCCTGATTTTACTGATTTATTATCTATTATATTAATTAACTAAATAATGCTGCGCACATATATTATATATCATTTGCACAATTCCCAGAATTTCCCAGCATAACATTTGGGAAGGCTTAGCCTACCCTAGCCTTCATTACCCGCCGCCTATGAATGCACAGCAAATCTTAGATCTTAACCTCGCTGCAGGGCTCCTCTGCGGCTATAGCACTCTGTTCTGACCTTTCTGGGGGTGGAGGAGTGCCTTCTGGTATATAAGTCATCAAAAGGAAATATGTACTTTTGTGCAAATATAGAAATGGGAGAGAGAGAGAGAGAGAGAAAGAAAAAAAGGGATAGAGAGCAGTGTAAAATGCAAATGGGATTATTACCTGTTGATCCCTGTTTTTTCCTGCCAACTGACTGTCAGTCAAACACAGTGAGGTAGGGGGAGATGGAGCAAGAGATGGAGCAAGAGAGAGAGAGAGAGAGAGAGAGAGAGAGAGAGAGAGAGAGAGAGAGATCATTTAGATTCCAAGAAGAAAAAAAATACACATTTAGCAACAACAAAAAAATCAACACAAAAAGAAACCACATGTTTTCAAATTAAAGCACAAAGGCGTCCAATCAGAGAGACAGAGTGAGAGAAAAGCAAAGACTCGATGGTACATATACAGAGAGACAAGAGAGAGAGAGAACAGGACATAAAGTGTACTGTCAAACTACTGGGTTCCTGGGTGAACTCCACAGAACAGGACGTTAAGGTCAGGAAGGCACTAGCGTGGAGGGCCCTGAACGGTATGTCAAGAGTATGGTGCTCGAATCTCCCTCGACACATAAAGCTAAGCCTATTCCACGCCACTGTGGAGTCTGTCCTCCTGTATGGCTGCGAAAGCTGGACCCTGACACCCACCCTGCAGAAGTCCCTGGATGAGTGCTACACCAGAATGCTACGAACTGTTCTGAATGTGGACCAGAACATCCAAATTACCAACAAGGACCTGTACGGGCAACTGCCGAGGCTCAGCAAGAAGGTAGCAGTCTGGAGGATGAGACTGGCCGGCCACTGCCACAGACATCGGGAGCTCCCGGCCAGCAGGCTGGTCCTGTGAGAACCAACGTGCGGGCATCGATCGCGAGGACGTTACGCGCTAACGTATGTGGACGTCCTGAAGAAGGATGTGGGAGCTGAAAGCTCTTCGGAGCTGGCCGGGTGTATGGAGAATCGGAAGGATTGGAGACTCCGATGGAAGCTCGTCTGAGGACGACTGAGAGAGAGAGAGAGGTTGTTTGCGACACATCCATCAAATGTCGACTGTGATTGTCGACTGCGATCGTTAACTTGCCTCTCTCTCTCTCTCTCTCTCTCTCATTCTTTTGTTAAGGTCAGGAAGTGACAGTCTACGTGCATAGAATGACACCGACACTTTAACGGTGGATAATTAATATTCACTGTTCATCTAATGACACATTACACACACACACACACACACACACACACACACACACACACACACACACACACACACACACACACACACACACACACACACACACACACACACACAGATGTACAGGCATTCAAGCGTGCATGCTCCCTCTCTCTCCAGCATGTGTGCAGGTAAAAGCAGCTGTCAGTCATGTGTGTACAGAAAACCCCAAATGTCATCAGGTTCTGACATTCTCTTTGTTCACCGACTGAACAGAAAAAAAGGTCATCTCTCTCGTCTGTCATATCTCTCTCCCTCTCCCTCTCCCTCTCTATCCAGAACTCAAACAGTTGTTCCATCCGCTGATCCTTCCCTCATGGAAGCTTCATTTATGGAAGATAATTACACTCCAAATGTGGAACTGATATGAATTTTAGAAAAACAAACACAAAGGCTTTATTAAATGTTGCCTCATTAAATGTCGCTTTCATCGCCTTAAGGGGGAGAATAAATACATAAAAAATACCAGCAAGGGAAGATGAATCAGAAAGGACGATCTGGTGACAATTGAGATCGACAAATGAAAACGGCAGACATCTGATTTATTAAACCAACACACACAAAAAAAGGTAGGCAACCAGGCCTGGTGGAGATCTACGCTCAGAGAGGAGAGGAGAGGGGGGGGGGGGGAGAGAGAGAGAGAGAGAGAGACTACTGCTATAGGATAAGGATAATTCCTTTTAACAGGTCGTTCATGAAAGTCCTTGCGGTCTTGTTTCCAATGAGAACCTGTGAGCAATTGGGGTTAAGAGTCTTGCTCAGGGACAAATTTCATATCATCAGCACATATGTTGGGATAGCCTGGAATCGAACCTGGGGCAACCAGGGCCAGCTGGTTCCCTAGGCGGGCTCACTAACCACTCAGCTATGGCCGCCCCTATTGGACGGATGGGTAGGCGGGTTCTCTTTGTATATGTGATAGATAGTACATTAGAATGTTTGCATGATTGACTGTACCTGGCTGGTATGATAATGCGCTATACAAATGAAATGGTCTTGACTCCAGTAAACGCATGCATTCCACACATGCATGCATACAAAAGTGAAAGAATATCTTCAAGACCAAGAAGATTAGACCATTGTGAGAAAGCTCAGTTTAACAATACTGATGTGTATGGTGTCATTATAGTAATCCATTCATTTGGCACATATACGTGTGCTTGGCTGAGGAGCCACTGGACAGATGCTACCATCATCTGCCTGGCCTGTGACAGAACGTCTCTGTGACAGATTCTCGCCTAGACGGAATGATATGTGGGCAGAGCCATGATCCTTGGCTGGCCTCACATAGCTGCGGGGCGACCGCCCAGGGTGGCGGAGGGCTGTGGCGGCCCCTCTCCAGATGCGCACTTCATGTTTGTGAATCACTGGGTGCCAAATGACTCGTAAACAACCTGATTCTGGTTGGGCTCCGTCTGGATGTTGTTTATTGTATTAGAGCGGTTGCTCTTCTCTCCAAGCTCCACCAACAGAAGAGAATTGGGTTTATTATATGAAAGCCCAGCAAACACCCGCAAACAGAGAGATGCTGAACCGTGCATCATTATGACTGCATCCAGCTGCACCACAATAGCTTGGAAAACACAAATCTACCAGTGCAAGGAAAAAAAAAAGCCTTCTGCAGATTAGTCTGGCCCCGCCCGGTTGTGATTGGATTTCCCTGCCCCCGAAGTTGTGAGGCACCAATCAGGGCCCAGAAAGATGGGGCGGGTTTATCTCCAGAGGCATTTTTTTTATCCCGTCCCTTGGAAATACAGGTTCAATGGGGGGCGGCGGTGGCTCAGTGGCCGGTAGAGCCTGATGGCAACCGTAAGGTTCCCAGTTCGATCCCGGGCTCGCCCAGATAGTGTGGAAGTGTCCTTGAGCAAGATGCTGAGCAAGGTTGGTTGGTGCATTGCATGGTTTCCTCCGCCATCGGTGTATGAATATGTGTGTGAATGGCTGAATGTAATGCACAATTTATGTAAAGCGCTTTGGATAAAAGCTCTATATAAATGCACCATTTACTATACAGACATTCCAGACTAATATCTACGCAGTGATATTAGTCTGGCCATGCCAGGCTAGCACCTACAGAGCTATGACACCAAAACATAAATGCAACTCACTTCACCAGTGCTAGCCTTCTCACTCTCTCTCTCTCTGTGTGTGTGTGTGTGTGTGTGTGTGTGTGTGTGTGTGTGTGTGTGTGTGTGTGTGTGTGTGTGTGTGTGTGTGTGTGTGTGTGTGTGTGTGTGTGTGTGTGTGTGTGTGTGTGCACGTGCAATGTTATCACTCATTAGGGCTAGTGCAGTTAGGATCTGTGTCTGATTAATAGCTTAATTGATTAAGTGGCCCGGAGATTGATTGGTCGAGTCTGGCCATAATGGATTCATTAGAAACGGTGATAGATCAATGAGATCTGGCTGCAGCTGTTGGGTCTGGCTCTAGATGGCACCGCCTCGTAAAGGACATCATCTGTCTGTCTGTGGATCATGCACGCACACACACACACACACACCCCTACCTTACAAAAACACATACACTAAAAGCCCATAATGTGTATTCACACTGTGTGTGTGTGTGTGTGTGTGTGTGTGTGTGTGTGTGTGTGTGTGTGTGTGTGTGTGTGTGTGTGTGTGTGTGTGTGTGTGTGTGTGTGTGTGTGGCGTTGCTATACTTTACTAAGAGGGCTGGGACTCTTCCCTCTCCTTCAATCATCCCAAACAAGAAGAGGAGGTAAGGATACAGGAGATGAGGAGAGGAGGAAGGAGGAAGGTAGGATACAGGAGATGATGAGAGTGGAGGAGAGGAGGCAGGAAGACGGGAGAGGAGGTAAGGAGACAGGAGAGGAGGTAAGGAGGGGACTATTTTCACCTACAAGCAACCCTCTCACTTTCTCAAATAGGTGGGGAGTAGTAGGACAGAGTTGTGGTCTGACCTGCCGAATGGTGGACCGTAGGAGGGCTCTGTAACTCTCCCAAAAAGGCACCCAGTATTGGTCGAGAACCCTCTCCCCCCCGTGACATGTTGATAGTATTCTGGGAGGACTTTCTTCAGGTTGGATAAGTTCAAGTCACCCACCAAAAGCCATCAGGATAAGCAGAATCCAACTCATTAATTGTCCCATGCAATTCCTTTAGTGCTGCCTCTACTACTGTCAGTATTATTACACTGAATTGTCTAGGCTGACATATTGGTTGTAATAGTAGTGTTAAATACTCTATATCAGGAGGGCAATGGGATTTCAGACTCACTACGCTCCTGCACCATGATTGGCGTATCATTGCGCAGACTCCGCCCCCCTCTGTGTTTGTTGCCGGAAAGAGCATAAAAACTGTCCTGGCAATAGATGATGGTACTCTACTACACTGTGTGTACCTAAATTGGCTATCAAAAACAAGACTGCAAAACGTTGTGAGAAAGGTAGCGTGGCGGCTGGCCATCCACATGTAGTTCCATGAGAACAAAGGGTAATGCTTTGAAGTGCCATCATTTTCTCAATAAAACAAAGACAAAACTGAAGTAATTGTTTTTGGACCCAAGGGAAAACAATTGAAAATCAGCGCTCAGCTTCAAGCGGTAATGTTAAAAACCACAACCCAAGTGAAAACTCTTGGTGTAGTTATGATTTTAACAGCCACACAATTAAAGTCAGCCTACTATCACCTTAAGAATACATAAAGAGCTAGAAAAAGTGCTCCTCGGAGCACAGGTCTCCGCCAGGTCAGGTAGGTTATTGTGGGCCAGCAATGTTCAGAATTTGCCAATCAGGATGGAATATAAAAAATCGGACGGAACCATCTTGATCACTTGACTATAGAGATAATGTGTACTGATTTGCATGATGTTTGGACAAAATTTGTAGGAGTAATATAAAAAAGAAAAACGGCCTCCTGGTGGCGCTATAATAGGGCAATGTTAAAAGGGTGGTGTTTGTTCTTCAACGTAGTGCGAATGTACGTGCAAAGTTCCACTGCAATCGGACGCTAAATTCATGATTTGCGGCATTTTGTTCAAAACGGGACACTCCTGCAAACCTTAGATGTCAATATTAGCCAATCAGGATGGAATATGAAAAATCAATCAGATCCATCTTGATCACATGACTATAGAGATCATGTGTACCGATTTGCGTGAAATTTGCATAAAATCTGAAGGCTTAATCTCAACATATGTGTTTTACATAAGTCGGCCTCCTGGTGGCGCTATAAAAGGCTAATGTGAAAAATGCAGGGCAGATGTTTTTCCTTGGCCTCTAGGGAGTATGCGTGCAAAGTTTCACGCAGATCGGTGCAGTTACAGTTAAAAATGCAAATTGGCCTTTTATAGCGCCACCATGAGGCAGATTTGAAAATGTTCAAGTGGCATTTCTTCCTCGGCCTAGTGGGAATGTGCGTGTGAAATTTCACGGAAATCGCAAGCTGCGTTCATGATTTGAGGCATTTAGTTCAAAATGGACCAGTTCTGCAAACTTTGGAAGGTAACCTTAGCCAATCAGGATGGAATATGGAAAATCAGACAAATCTGTGTTGATCGCATGACTATAAAGATACTGTGTACTGATTTGCGTGATGTTTGGATAAAATCTGTAGGCGTAATATTAAAAACAAATATTTTGCACAAATCGGCCTCCTGGTGGCGCTATAACAGGGCCATGTAAAAGATTTGGGGCAGAGGTTCTGAATTGGCATCCAGGGAGTGTGTGTGCACAGTTTCGCAGCGACCGGGCCAACGGTTTCGGAGATTAGCCGCTCGCAGACAGATGGACACACGGACACACGGACACACGGACGGACGGACAGGGGTTAAAACATACTCTCTCGCCATGCCTTTCGGCCTGGCGGAGACAATTAAAGGACTTGTATCTCAGAAAGATTTTGTCCTACTAACCAAGAAAGTGGATCATATCACTCCAGTTCTTAGATCTTTACACTGGCTCCCTGTCTGTCAAATAATTCATTTAAAAATACTGCTGTTGGTTTATAAAGTATTGAATGGTTTAGGGCCATAGACACACGCATTATATTTGAGACCCGCTGCGCTACAAGCCTTAGTTCTTTTGAATCAAAGCTAAATAAAAGCTTTGTTTGCAGCTGCCTATTATTGTTTAGTTTTATCACTCTAGTTGACTACTTTTTACTTTGTTATGCTTCCGTTCTTTTAATACTCAAATGTCCTTTCATAATGTGTTTATTTTGCTGTCTTGATGTCTTAATACTTTTGTTTGTTTTGTGTGAAGCACTTTAAATTGTCCTTGTGTTGAAATGTGCTACAGCTATACAAATACAACTTGCCTTGCCTTACAAGACAGTTTATCGAGAGGAATTTCACTGTGTGTGCGTCAGTCTGTGCCTGTTCTGGACAACACAGACTGGAAAGATGCCACAATCATCACCAAGTACAAAAAGAAAGGAGAAAGACCTCTTGTGACTGCAGCAGAGGTGTTTCACTCCTGTCAGTTGTAGGCAAAGGCTGTAAAGGGTCATGTTTTCTCGCCTGGCTAGTGGCTACACACCAGGGTTTCCGCAAGACATTCTTGCGAATCTCCATAGCTACAGAGTTAAAAGCATGCGTGGCATAAAAACAGCATAGGCAACCAAACAATTACATGGGACCCAACTAGGCTAGACTAAAGGGTCAAATTTAAAACTAGGTAAATAAAACAATGGACCAGGAAAAATTAAGAAACATTTTGTTAAAAAGGTAGGTTTTTAGTCAATTTGCATTGCCGTAGATGCACTGATGTGTGAGAAGGGAAATCTTGTATTCAGTCCTGAAGGAGATGGGGAGCCAGTGAAGTGAACGGAGGAGGATGGGTGTAATATGATCGTATTTTCACACACGTCACATGCATGTTTAGATGCGTCAGTGTTGATTTTGACAGCAAATTTTGATTCTGTTTTAGTCATAGTCTTTTGAATAAAATTCCATTTAGTTTTAGTCATATTTTAGACATCTGAAATGTTTTAGTTTTAGTCTAGTTTTAGTCTACTAAATATCATGAGATTATAGTCGACTAAAACTACAGTTGATTTAGTCGACTAAAACGCATTTTGGCGGTGCCTTGATGGCGTTGTAATGGCTGATTTTATACTTGGTTGCATGCTGAAAATAGCCGATCTACAAGCTCACAACGCGTCGCAGCGCGACACGTTGTGAGCTTGTAGATCGGCTATTTTCAGAACTAGTCTTAGTTCTACTGGATCTCTTCTCCACTTGTCCCTCCCCAACATTTTTGTCTAGTTTTTATTTGTTGACGAAATTGTCAACATATTTAGTCTAGTTTTAGTCATCATAGCTTAGTTTTTATTTAGTTTCAGTGAAAAAAGGTAGTCGACGAACATTTTTTGTCATAGTTTTAGTTGACGAAATCAACACTGACGTGCATGTGTATACCACCCAACTGATTGCCACACCTGTGTAGCGTAGCACTTCTATTAACCAACAGACCCACTGCTCCTGCGTTAGCCCATATACCGTTGAGCTTATCCTTAGCAGTGATCCAGCTGTGTAACATCATGTCAGTAAATTGACGTCGCTTCAAAATGACACTTCACTGAGCGAGGAGCTTTCACTGTTCTCAAGTCGAACCTGATCCAGTGGAAGATGCGGAGGAGGCAAGTTTGAGTATTGGCATTTAGATTCTCTCTCCTTCTCTCTCCCTCTTCCTTTGTATCACTCCTTCATTCTCATACATTTGCTCTCCAAGCCCTTGATAAAAGCACTGCCTAAAATAAACTCGGATAACACAGGGGACAGGAGGACGCACACTCACAAGCCAGCGTGCGTGTGTTTGAGAGTGCACGTGAAACGGGGGTGTTTTTTTTGTCCCTTTACAAAGGATAGCTGCGAGCAGAGCGTCAGGCACCCAGCGCTTCTATCCCGATGTGTCAATTCCATAAATAGAAGCTCTAATGAACAGAGAGAGAGGGAGCACGCATTATTGCAGGGCATGCACGTGCACATGCACGCGCACGTGCATGTGTGATCCCAGTGACTTTCTCTGCACCACACTTTTATTTACTGACAGCAGATTCTGTTTGAACTGACTCAGGGAGGCTTCACATAATGACACACACACGCGCGTGCGCGCGCACATGCACACGCGCACACACACGCGCGCAAGTGAAATAGAGATGGGGCACTGTGAAGGTCTCTGCAATCACTGACAGGTTCACCCCTTGTCTCTTTTCCATTTGACGTTCATTAGATCTGCACCTCCTCACCTCGATCTGTTTTATTCCTGGGTCTCTGTGGCCACATACATGTCTAATCATCAACACCTATCTTTTATTTTCATCTCTCTCTCTCTCTCTCTCTCTCTCTCTCTCTCTCCCTCTCCCTCTCCCTCTCTCTCTCTCTCTCTCTCTCTCTCTCTCTCTCTCTCTCTCTCTCAAAAGTTGTATGTTCTGCCAGGAGGAGGAGATACTTGAACATCTATGGTTTAAGGTGCCCAAGGCTTGGTAGTCTGTTTGCGCTGCTACAGGGATGATTTTAATGAAGGACTAAGTGATGAAATGTTTATATTTGGGCCAAAGTACAAAGCATCAGAAAAGAGACGGTTGGGATTGTTTAATGTTTTGGCCGGGCAGGTAAAAATGAGTATCTGGCTCTCAAGAAGGAACAAAATCCAGGGAGCATCAGGGTCAGTTGAAGCTGAACTCATGGCAATGTGAAGACCTGTGCCTATCGGGACGGAACTCAGACTGCGCAAGTCTGCTTCAAACGTGGCGTGCCTCTGTCGTTTTAACAGGTTTTTTTGCGGAGCCGTCACTTAGTACTACTTGAGTGAAAATATGTTGCATGAACACACACACACAAACACACACACACACACGCACACGCACGCGCACACGCGCACACGCGCACACACACACACACACACACACACACACACACACACACACACACACACACACACACACACACACGATGCAAATTATCAATGAATTCATTAATTGATAGTTGACAATCTTATCGATCGATTAACCGATTAATTGATAAGCGGCGCTTTTTAGGACCAATGGGAAGATTATTGTCCGAAACCGAAAATGAGTGCAGAAACATAATTGCCTTGATGTATATAACATTAACGAGCATCAGCTGGACACAGACACACCTCCCCTCTGCAGTGCTCTATAGAGTCTGTCTAATTTCTCTCCAAAAGCTCTTGAATATGATGGAATATGATAAAGGTGTACTGTGATTATGGTAAGCTCACATTTGATATCACACACACACCATACCTGTAACTTTCTGTACCTGTAAAACACACACACACACACACACACACATACACACACACACACACACACACGCACACGCGCACGCACACGCACGCACGCACTCACACGCACACACACTCGCACGCACGCACGCACGCACGCACGCACGCACGCACGCACGCACGCACGCACGCACGCACGCACGCACGCACGCACGCACGCACACACACACACACACACTCTTGTGAAGACCTAGTCGGCTGGTTTACAGATGTCAGGCAGATGTATCTCAAGGTGGTGATAAGATGCAGAATCACTCAGATGAGGAGTAGACCACAGCGTTTATCTCAACCTTCAACACCACATTCACACACAGTGTGAGCGTGTGCCACCGTTGAGATTAACCCATTTAGACCGGGAAAGAATCTGTGTCATTTTTTAGATTTCTTTGGCTATTAAAAAATAGCAGATCTACAAGCTCATAGCGCGGGCACTCTACGAGCTTGTAGATCTGCTATTTTAGAAGAATCTTGAACATTTGTGCAACATTTGTAACTCAAATCTTTGCTTCTGGGGGATTCTACAGTGGTTCTCAAAACCCATGTCAAGGACCACCCAAAATGACATGTATTTGGCCGGCGACCCCCATCTGAAAATATTTAGTTCCAGGGACCCCCAGAAGCAAAGATTTGAGGGTTCCCTTTAAAAATATTCAAGTATTTGCACAAAATAATGGTCAAGATTTTTCAAAAATAACAGATCTGCAAGCTCATTGCGCTGCACTCGGTGCCGCGCAATGAGCTTGTAGATCTGCTATTTTCTAATAGCCAAAGTATGAAATATGGATAAAGTGGTTACTTACCGGTTTGAATGGGTTAAATCTACAGACTGTCTACACAGTGTGTGTGAAGATTATCATTAGATGTTCATTCCCTCTTAAACCCCCCTCCTCAAACAGACATTCCTGACCTCCCTTCACACCCCCCCTCCTCTCCTATCTTCTCCTCCTCCCCTCTCCTTTCATATATCTCTGTGTCTGCTTCCATTACAGTTATAACTGGATTTAAGAACTGAGCGTTTCAGATGAACAAAGATTCCGACGTACGTTATTCAACCATCTGCTGTGTTGTCTTCATGTTCTGAAACTCTCTCTCTCTCTCTCTCTCACACACACACACACACACACACACACACACACACACACACACACACACACACACACACACACACACACACACACACACACACACACACACACACACACACACACACACACACACACACACACACTCATGCCACAGAGAGAAAGTTGGCATAAATCTGTCTCAGAATAAAACAAGACTTCATGCCTTTTCAACTCTCTCTCTTCATTTCTTCTCTCATCCTGCTTCTTCTCTTCCTCATTGTGTTCCCTCCATCCTCTCCGTCCATCCACTCTCATCTTTTTTTCTCCATCTTATATTGTTCCACAGAAAACTCATTACAGTCAGTCCTCTCTCTCTCTCTCTCTCTCTCTCTCTCTCTCTCTCTCTCTCTCTCTCTCTCTCTCTCTCTCTCTCTCTGTCAGTCCATCCATCTGAACCCATCTCAGCCCATGTGAACCTTCTGCCAATTAGATCCATAAGTACAACATGCACGCACGCAAGTAAGCGCAGACACACACACACGGCACCCACAAGCAAAACCATACTGTATGTGTGCACGCATACACAACACACACACCTAGACAGACAGACAGACAGACAGACAGACAGACAGACAGACAGACAGACAGACAGACAGACAGACAGACAGTTTGTCAGTCACACCGGCACACAGTCTGTGCAGCCATCAGCTTCCTGTCCGATCGCCGTATCGTTCCATCTCTCTGTCCGTACACCGGGGTTTTAACCCCTTAAGACCGGGAAAGCAGCATCTGTGTCATTTTAAGATGTCTTTGACTATTCTATTCTATATTGACTATATTGAATACGGACCCCCATCCAAAGAAATCTGAAAATGACGCACAGATGCGTTTCTCGGGTTGAATGGGTTAATTATAGAAGCCTCATTACAGATACACAGAGAGGCAGCGTAGAGACACAGAGGCAGCACAGAGACACAAGACACACCAGGGGATAAAAAGATACACTCCTCTTTTCAGCCTGATGTAACAACTCCCAACATGGTTGCTGCTTGTAGCCACAAACCAATCAAAACTTCTCTCATCAAATCCACTCTGAATAACTGTCGACTGAAGGAAAAAAGAAAAAGGAAAAACCTGCAAATAAGTGTCCTTATGAGCGAGGTCACGTCCTGGCTTACAGAGAGTCTGCGGTTCAAATCCACCAGTAGTGGAAAGTAACCAAGTACATTTACTGAAGTGCTGTACTTAAGTACAATTCTGAGGTATTTGTACTTTATTGGAGTTTTTCCAATGCTCAATACTTTTACTTCTACTCCATTACATCTCAGAGGCAAATATTGTACTTTTACTCCACTACAATTATTTGAAAACTTTAGTTACTTGTTACTTTTTAGTTTTTGATTATTATTACAAAACATACATTAACCACTTCAGCCCTGTATACATTTCGGCCATTTGAAAATAGCCGATCTACAAGCTCACAAGGTGGACCACTGTGGAAGTTGATAAAAGAGAAGACAAACAGACAGAAAATGGAGTCTCTTCAAAGCAAACTTACTAAATCACACAGGTGCCGTCATTCATTAGATCCCATCAGGAAATCGGGAAGATCGGGTCACATAAGAACTGTCTTCCAAAAATGAACAAATCAGCCAGGCGATATTACTCATATGGATATGAAGCATCAACAAGTACTAATTTACCCCAAAAAATGAGTCACATACTAATTTTTTTTAGAAAATTCCACAAGAGGCCGCTCTAACACAACTTAGGAATGATCCCTTGACTCTGAGAGAAGGAATGGACGGATGTGACGTCATCCCAAAAAATGTCATTTCCGTCCACTCCTATGTTATGAGAACTCATCTAGCTTTCTTTGTGAAAACGAGCCTTATTCAACGGCCGATAGCAACAAAATGGCTGATCGTGGTTACAAAATGTTTGTTCCTGTGGATAGACGAGACCCTCCCCCTCCCCCCAGACAGCCTTTGTTTACATCCGCGTCCACATCGTGGCTTCCGCGGCTCACATAAGATCGTCAATATAAGGAAAAAAAACGCTGGCAGCAGCGGATGAATTAATTAATTAATACCTGGCAGAGAATGCGTTAACATAATCTACCATACCGATTGGTCAAAATAACATTTAACCTAAAAACTATAGGTAACGTTGGCCAAAACGTTGGCCTCTATTACAGCAGAAACAAAGCCCATGGTTTCAGTTGGAGTGATTCAACTCTTGGCTGTCTGTCTCGACTTCAGACAAAAGCTTTTCAATCTTCCACGCCAGCGCTTCTGAACTCAGGAGTCACGACCCCAAGAGAGTCATGAGATTAAGTGAGGTATAAGAAAAAGAAAGAAAATCAATGCCGGAGCTGCAATTATCTTAGCATGTCTCTGCAATTTGTGTGCTTTTTATCTTGGGAAATGATGAATATTTTTTGCTGGTCCTCGACTCCCACCAGCAATTAATGAAATGAAAAAGGCTAAGAGAAAGGGGGCGGGGAGAGAGAGAGAGGGAGAGGGGGAGAGAGAGAGAGGGGGGAGAGAGAGAGAGAGAGAGAGAGAGAGAGAGAGAGAGAGAGAGAGAGAGAGAATAAATAATAATAAAATAAGGCAGAGATCTTAACCCATTCAATCCGGGAACGCATTTCTGTCATTTTCGATTTCTTTGGCTATTCAAAAATAGCAGATAAACAAGCTCAGAGTGGCGCGCTATGAGCTTGTCGATCTGCTATTTGGGGAAAATCGTGAAAATTTGTGCAAATCATTTCGATATATATTTTTTAAAGCGAACATTTGTAAAATATTTTGTTCCAGGGAACCCAAGAAGCAAAGAGTGGGTTACAAAAATATTTATTCAAACAAATTCGTTTTTTCAGGCTATAAGCGTTTATATTTGCTATTTTTGAAAAACCAAAGAAATCTAAAGTGACACAGATGCGTTTCCGGATTGAATGGGTTAAACTAACCATTCCAAATTGTAATGCTGCTGCACCAGATGGTTGCCAGGATGTTTTGGCTCATTTGTGTGAGACGGTACCCTTATTTATACTCAATGGACAGTACAGACACCATCTAACAACACCAGTGTGTGTCAACGTTAACAGTTTCTTCAATATTTAGCACATTTTGCCAAACTAAAACTATGTCACTCGCCTTCTGCCTGATAGAAGAATGTGTGGAATGAGTTGTGTTTAATGATAGGCCAAAACATATTGAACATTCACCGACGTCATTGATTTAAGTTCAGAAATCAAAAAGCAATACAGTTCTGTTAAGGATTTATTGTCGTCTCGTCTTTCCACCAAATAATAGAAAAGTATCACTAGCGGTATCGATATATAAAGGACCTGGATGGATAAGCAGTATCGATATCAATATATGTAGGTATTTGTAAATCCGACCAGATACAGTAGTGTAAACAATTGAACATGATGCTGCAACAGGGGGTTAACCCATTCATTCCAGGAACGCAGTTTAGACATAGAGTTTTACATGTAGCTATAACCATTATTTTATACTCTGGGCTTTGCCGCGCTACGAGCTTGTAGATCTGCTATTTCTTTTGTTTTAATCGTGAAGATTTGTGCAAATCTTTGCATTTATATATATTTTTAAAGCCAACATTTTAACTCAAATCTTTGCTTCTGGGGGATTCTACAAATGTCTTCTAAATCCTAACAGTTCTTATATTTTTTTACTTATTTTACTATATATCAGTGGTTCTCAAACTTTTTCATGTCAAGGACCACCCAAATTGATATGTATTTGGCCGCGGACCCCCATCTCAAAATATGTTGTTCTAAGGACCCCCAGAATAAAAGATTTGAGTTAAAAATTGATATATATATTCAAAGATTTGCACACATTTTCACGATTCTTTTCCCCAGAAATAGCAGTGTGCTCGGTGCCGCACTATGAGCTTGTAGATCTGCTGTTTTTGAATAGCCAAAGAAATCTAAAAATGACACAGATGCGTTCCCGGTCTTAATGGATTAAACAAGTGTGCTGTTCCTTGAAGCTCAGCGAGTCATGATGCAGCAAAATGCTAAACACCTCCAGCAAATTAAACAGTCCAGCACTACAGCGCTGTAGCAGTCCACATACTGTGGATTGTGTGATCCTGAGATAGATCAGGCAAATAAGGACACACGCACACACACACACACACACACACACACACACACACACACACACACACACACACATGCACACACACGCGCACACGCAATATACTACTGTAAGCAGACGTACACTGTAAGCAGGCAGACAGGCAAGGAAGAATGGAGGAACCCCCACACACATACTGTACACCTTTACAAAAACACAATCACTGTCTCCAGGGAAGCTAAAATACCTCCAATTAGACGCACCACAAAGCAACTGCATGGAATGGGATGTGTAGGAAACACGCACGCACGCACGCACGCACGCACGCACGCACGCACGCACGCTCACAATCTCTCTCTCTCTCTCTCTCTCTCTCAGAGACATGGGAGGCTCTCATTTAAGAGTCAGTGAGGTGGAAAGGAAACATCTGGTGGGGAGAGTAGAGGATTAAAGACAGAAAAAAACACACGCACATGCACACACAAGCACACGCACAGTGGTGGCTTATCCAACGGGCTTGAGGTGCTGAAGCACAGGGCACCAACCTTGGGGGGCCACCAAACGGCGTGAAAAAAAAACGGAGAAAAACGCCTAAATTTAGAAGCAGGGCTCCGCTCCTCCCCCCCCCTCCCCCCCCCCCCCCCCGTTGACAAAACGCACCGAACCGGGTCCGCGCTGCTCCCCCCCCCGTTGACAAAGCGCTCCCGGGGGGCACCGAACCCGGTCCAAGCACCGGGCACCACGAAGGGTTAATCCGCCCCTGCACACGCACACAGTGTCGGCATATCTACACTATGCTTTAAACCCAGCAGCGCTGGCTCTATTCTGTGCCGAGTTGTGCACCTTTGCCAGTTTTATCTGGTTGCAAGGAGTCGTTTCTCCTCTGTCCAATCACAGTGGAGACAAACACAACAAAAGACCAAAATTGTTAACAATCAGTTGATCAATCAATCAATCAATCAATCAATCAATCAATCAATCAATCAAGCTCCCCCAAAAGCCTAATTCCAGAGCAATGGCCAGAGCAAGTACTACTTCTGCTATTAGTTTGGTTTGCCTGGCACCCATACTGTATGCGTTTCAGATGAAACATCACTGTGCCACCAAAGAACCGTCCAACGCTCCTAGTAGAAGCGATTTAGAAGAGTGCCTTGAAAAAAAAAACACACACAAAGAAACTTTGTGGTGAACACACAGCTTTAGGCTTTAGAGTCAAAGACAACCGTGATCTCTCGTATTTGGAAATAGTATGGGTTTTATCCAGATGCTATAGAAGGTGAAACATTTAAGGAATTAATTTAAAGGTTTCATGACATTCATTTTCATTAGGGTCTTTGGACCCTTATTGCATCTCTACACGTTCGTCTTCTTCCGGCACATTTTCTAGTTCTGGCCTAACCGTGTAGTCGCTTTTTTACGAAACTCGGCAATACAAACAACAACAATTTCAATTTGGGAAAATAACCAATCTACAAGCTCACCACGCCTCGCAACGCGGTGAGCTTGTAGATCGGCTATTTTCACAATATTTATCTGTGGAACCGAGTTTGATTGATTGACTGATTGAATACTTTATTAACAGTTTGCAAAAACAGCACAGTACAGGTACAGTTCCATGCAAAAGGATGCTAATAGGATGAACCCAAGAAAGCGCTATGGCTTGTTTCCATTGGGGTCCTGTAAAACTAAATGTAATGCCGTTTTAGGCTTTGAACTTGTGACCTTTGTACTTCTTTTTAACCTACGTCATTTTTTGTATTGCTTCATTTTGAAAATCAATACAAATATTTGAAACAAATATGATTATTTTGGGGGGTGCCCAGTTCAAACATGATTATTTTGGGGGGTTGCGGCCTGAAAAGGTTGAGAACCAATGATCTATTCTACACCATGCATGGGCGTAGGTACTGTGGAAGCTCCGTAAAAGGACAAATGTGGACGTAGTGACATCAGCGGGATGACGTAGGCGTCTTACAGGAATGTGTATTAAAGCGACATCGCAGCGGTTTCATTTGAATTGAGTGGAGTAAAGAGCTGGTCTGAGAGTGAGATAAAGATATATTCATTATCATTATCATTCATAATTTTTTCCAGATTGGAACCTTTGCAGGAAGCAAGCAAGCTGCCAACGGTGAGTACGGTCCCATGAGGGCGATTCTGAGGCCCATGGAAGCTAAAACCAAAGGCCTTAAGAAACACTGGCCCTTACTGCTGGTAATTATTGTATTGGTTCTGGCTGGGCTAGTTTCTGTTAACCTGTATCTGATCGGGTGTGGACAGCCGGCAGACTGCGGACAGCAGGCAGACTGCGGACAGCCGGCAGACTGCGGACAGCCGGCAGACGGGCCGGCCGGCTGTTCTGACATTGTCACGGTGACTCCATGGTTAGCGCCCATTGTCTGGGATACGAGTTTTGACTCTGCACTGTTAGACGGCATCTATGAACCCCTCAACATCACCGTGGCAACGACAGTCTTTGCTGTCGGCAAGTACACCAAATTCTTGCGCGACTTCCTAGAAACGGCGGAGCGCCACTTCTTTGTCGGTTTTAGAGTTCGTTATTACGTGTTTACGGACAGGCCGGACGAAGTCCCTTCCGTCAAGATGGCCGCCGGGCGTGAAGTGTTTGTCAGGGCAGTGCCGGGGTCGAACCGCTGGCAGGAGATTTCAGCTCGCAGGATGAACATTATCCAGGATTTATTGGAAAAGGAGCTTCACGGCCACGCTGACTACATCTTCTGTTTGGATGTTGACTCAAAGTTCCATGGTCGCTGGGGAACTGAGTCTCTGGGGCAACTGGTCGGCGCAATATTATCATGGCACCATGGCCAGCACCGCAGTAAGCTTCCTTACGAGCGTAATCCATCCTCGAAGGCGTACATGGCCACAGACGAAGGTGACTTGTACTACGGCGGGGCGGTATTTGGGGGGGAACTGTCTTACGTCCATCATCTGGTGTCAACGTGCGGCCACAACTTTGAGCTGGACGCCCAGCAGGGAATAGAGGCAGTGTGTCACGAAGAGAGCCACCTCAACCGATATATGTGGATGCATAAACCCACCAAGGTTTTGTCTCCGGAGTATCTGTGGGTGGACAACATACCCAGAGATCCCAAGGTAAGAATCATCAGATTCTCCGGAGTCATTAAGAACTATGACGAGATACGACCGAATGTCTCGAAATATCTGGTCTAGAAGCAGGGGTCTCCCAACCTTTTCCAGCTCTAGACCCCAAACGATAAATATTGTTGGGTCACTCACTCACTGCCTCAGGGACGTGCACAAGGATTTGGAGAGGCAGGGGCTGGAATTTCAAAAGGGCACCTATTGGATTTTTTTTTTTTGAACAATTACCATACTTTTAGGCCCGAAAACCCCCAAAAGGTATACCATTTTGTGCTTTCTGTCCTCAAAGTCATGCATCCAACAAGCTTTGAACTGAGCTTCCACATCTGGAAGCCAGTGTGGTAAATGAAGCAGAGGTTACCAGGCCCAGCTGCTTAAAACAAGGGAACCAGGAGACCTGGTACTGCCAGACCCCTAGTGGTTGAAAGATCAGAGCACTACGTCACGCTAAGCTTGGCCAATCAAAAATAGGACAGAAGACAGACCTCTTTTATGCCCATGTCTGGACGAAAACGTTTGGAGAGGGGGACCGACAAAGCCTCATGTAGGCCCCCCTCTTTTATTCCCATGTATGAACGAAAACGTTTGGAAAGGGGACCGACAAAGCCTCATGTAGGCCCGACCCCCTCTCCAAACGTTTTCGTCCCTTGTTTTAAGCAGCTGGGCCTGGTAACCTCTGCTTCATTTACCACACTGGCTTCCAGATGTGGAAGCCTCATGTAGGCCCGACCCCCAGTGTAGGCCAGACCCAGGGGGTCGGGCCTACATGAGGCTTTGTCGGTCCCCCTCTCCAAACGTTTTCGTCCATACATGGGCATAAAAGAGGGGGGCCTACATGAGGCTTTGTCGGTCCCCCTCTCCAAACGTTTTCGTCCATACATGGGCATAAAAGAGGTCTGTCTTCTGTCCTCTTTTTGATTGGCCAAGCTTAGCTGCTTCTGCTCTCGTACAGTGAGGATGCTTTTTTCTGCTCGCTCTGCCCTATGCTTACATTCCTATTTTTTTCCCCTGAGAAACCACAAATGGATCCTGGATATTTATAAACCCATGGGACTCTATTTCTTCTATAGATAGGAGCTTTTGCCATACTTCAATATACTATTTTTCGACTTATTTGTCGACCTCCAGTGATTGGGTACGTGGCATATAGTCAAAGCTAATTAGCATCAGGATGTACCCGACTTCAAAGGATTGCAGTGCTGGAAACGGAATTACACCGTTTAAGAGTGAATGTGGAAGTGAATCAACATTATGGAATTCCACAGTCTCAGAGCAACGGACAAGACCAATGCCAACAAGCAGCAGCCACCTAGTATGGTTTCTGAGAAACCCCAGGACAAGTCTTTCTCATGGAACACTCTCGGGGCAAAGCCAAAGGATTTGAAGGGGAGAATAACTGGCAAAACTCTGAGCCCTGTGATTACAGATCTGACCGGCTGGCCTGCGCTACCACCCGCGCGTCACCATCATCGATGCCCCCGGACACAGGGTACCGCGTCTTCTACCCCCCTTCAACAGTGGAAAACTGCCAAAGGGAGATCTACAAACAAATCTCCCAAAACATCGAGTGCTGAGCGTCAACAGTGGAACACTGCCAAAGGGAGATCTACAAACAAATCTCCCAAAACATCGAGTGCTGAGTGTCCTGTGCAGCTGGGAAACAGATTCACCCCATTGCTCCAGGACCCCAGATGCCCGTCTGATGACAGACAAAACAAATCCTCTTCACCCAGCAGGGTAAGAACCAAGAGTAACTCAGAAGGAAAAAGGCTATATGGTGAGCCTGAATTTCTGATCATAGGGGATGCCGCTGTTAAAGATGTTAAAAGCATGATAAGAAGAAAGGCAAAAGTGTTATGCTTCCCCAAAGACAAAGTCTCTGACATGAATGACAGAATTCTGAATCTTGTCGCTGAACACCCAACGGTGAAAACCCTGATTTTGCACGTTGGCACATGTGATACAGAGGACAAACAGTCAGAAATCCTAAAACAGAATTTCAAGGCCTTATTCAGCAAAATCAGCTCACTTGATGTAAAGGTGTGCATCAGCGGCCCACTACCACCTACAAGAGGCGGCGATGAACGTTTCAGTAGACTGTCTGCACTGAGCAAATGGCTTTCAACTACGTGCACCAACAAATATGTACATTTTATTGACAATTTCATAGATAGAAGGATAGAAGACACCTTTTTTCTTTGGATGGCCTTAAATTGAACAAGCTGGGAACAAAATTGTTTATGTCAAACCTTTTCTACAATGTTCCTATGTCTTTGCCAACCTCTGCCAAGGCCAGAGCACAAGATTCCATAACAACAGATAATGCTCTGTTATCTGCTACCGCTGCTGAAGAATATGAATGGCTCTGTGTAGACGAATACGCTGCCACACCACCCCCCACTGCTGCAGCTGAAGTGGAGGGGGCGCCACACCCCCCCTACCAAGGATGGTGGAGGAACATCCATAACAAATGAACTCTCTGATAGTGAAGACTCGGAAACAAAAACAAAGGACAGCGTACTGAAAACAACTGCTAAATCCACAGGAGGAGATTGCCACGGCCCCCAACGTCGACTCTGCAGCCACGGTCATGCTGGAAGAGGAAGGAGACACAGAGGAGTCTCTCAATGAGAAATATTATCCAACTCCATCACCTTCCTCCTCCTCATCATCATCTTTTTCCCTGTCCCCAATACCTCTTCTGGAGTTCACCAGTAGCATGAACGACTTGATTAGAGCGGGGATTAGACTCACCCCCCAAATCAAACGCCAGGCCCAACAACCACCAACCGTGCCCTGCCCCCCACCCATCCCCCCTCGACGGAGCCCCCCTCGCAAGAACGTCCTGTCGGCTTCCCTATGTAACCCAGGTAACTAACCAAGGTAACCAGGTAACCGTGGTTACCAGACAATCAGCCTGTCAATCATTCAATCATCAGTCAAATCAGTATAAATGTCTGGTTACCTGGTGTCATTTCCTGCCACTCCCTCCACTCCCTCCTGAGTGTTTGTTTGCAGCATGGTGTGTCTGCTGCTGCTGTGCTGTTAACTCTTATGCTCCTATGCTTCATACTCAACGGTGAGTTAAAGTACATTGGTTCAGTGTCAATGATTTGGTTGCTTGGTCATGGTACAATGTACAATGTTGTGTGTTTGTACAATGTTGTGTGGTAAAATGTTGTCTGCCATTTGAACTGCTTCTGCCTTGGGCTAGTGGAGCTAGCAGTTACAAAAATGGCATATCAACAAGGCTGAACTTGCCTTGAAAATATTTTGAGTTTAATTTTGATGAAGTGTGTTATGGAAGTATATTTTGTATTATTTTCCATGAATTTATTATTTAATGAAAATCATGATAAGTATTATTTAATGAAAATCATGAAATAATGACACTAATTTATTATTTAATGAAAGTCATGAAATAATAATTTGTTGAAACTTGACCCTGTTGTACAACGATAGATTACTGATTGCTTTATTTCACCTGGCCTTTTAGGTCAGGTTTTTGTGATTCGGCTGGAGATCCGATCCCATGTTGATGGCGAGCCTCCCAAACTGACCCAACTGGACCTGGATTCTGGAGCCTAATTCCCCACCTCCACTCTGTGTGGTAGGAACAAAGGAAAGGTTCCATGCCCCTTGTATTCTCTCCCCAAAGGAGAAAACCCCCCCTGAAAGGTCCACTGACACTTCAGACTTTAAAGGGCCCCCATTTTTTATTTTCCTTATAAATGCAATGTATGTACTATTATCCTGTTCTAATACAATCTTTAAGTTGAACCTTTTGTCTGTCTCATTCCTTGTGTTTTACACACATTGAGCTCTCCACCGAACCTAGTCTATACTAAAAGCCGTTATCCTTGTGCAACTGGCTACAGCTTGGCGAGCCAGCTAGGAGCTCAATAAGTGTGAAACCCATTGAATTGTTTTTTTTTGCATTTTCAAATTGAGATGGATTTCATCAAACAATCAGGTGTGAAGTTAGCCAAATCTGTGATTGTCAGAGGTGACAAAAACACAGCAGAAACAGATGAAACCCTCTTTAAATGTTTGAAACAGTATGGGCCGATTGAACAAGTCACTCCAGTGGATGACCCTACCAGTACGGATCACAAAAACTTGATTGTTGAATTCAAAGACGAAGATACTTTAGAAGCGTTAGAGCCCCTGTTGCCAATGGTACATCGCATGGATGATGAAGGGGTTGTGTATCAAATAAGTTCCTTGGCAAAAGAGTACGCAGCTACAGTAGGTGGCACACACACTGAGAACTACCTCAAACAGATTGCAGAAGTAGCCACCTCTAGTGGCAGAAGCTTTGAGGTCGTGTTAAAAGATATGCTCACTCAGATGAGTGAAGAACTGAGAAAACCCGGTGGAGAGGAGGGATCTGTTCTAAATGTTGAACAGGAAAGCTCTGTGCCTGACCGGCATGAGCCACAAACAGAAACTGGAGGCACCAGACGTGTCAGGAGAACAGTGTCTCTAGCAGGAGATGACTTAAACCCCCCTGACATACAAAAAGTTGTGGTGGAACATATATTGAAGAAGGAGGACTTCAGTTCTCATTCATTGTCCCCACTCAGACTCCGTGCCTTCTCTGGGAAATGTCCCAAACCCAGTAATGAAGCAGACTATGAAACATGGCGCTCACAGATTGACTTGTTGCTTGCTGATCCTAGCATGTCTGCCTTACATGTCACCAGACGAATCCTTGAAAGCTTGCTGTCTCCTGCAGCTGATGTGGTTAAAGGGCTAGGATCTGAAGCTCGTCCTGTCACCTACTTACAAATCCTTGATGCAGCCTTTGCCACTGTCCAGGATGGAGAGGAGCTTTTTGCTCAGTTCTTGACTACCTACCAAGACCGAGATGAAAAATTCTCTGCTTATCTACAGCGACTACAACTTGCCTTAAACTCTGTTGTGAAAAGGGATGGAATTCAATCCAGTGAATCAGAGAAACATCTTATCCGACAATTCTGTCGTGGATCCCTGGAGAACGCAGTAATCACTAATCTGCTTGATCAGAAGAGAGACAATCCTCCACCCTTTTCAGAGCTATTGCTCTTGCTACGCACAGAGGAAGACAGACAGCTGGCGAAAGAAAATCGTATTAGAAAACTTGGTACATCCAAGCAACGTGTGAATGTGAGTTCACACAGTGCCTGTGGAGCGACATCGGAACCTGCCCTCAGTGCAATTGCCGATCTCCAGAAGCAAATGAACAAGCTACAAAGCCAGTTAACAACCTTGCTTTCTCAAAAAAAGAGTCAAACCACATCAAAGTTTAGAGCTGCCACTGCTGTGTCACAATCTTCAAATAGACCAAGGCCTTGGTACTGTTTCAATTGTGGAGAGGATGGTCATATATCGTCATCTTGCAGTAGTGCAGCCAATCCAACTCTGGTGATGGCGAAAAGGAAGCAACTACAACAGAAACAACAGACATGGGACATGAAGAACAAAACAAGTGACTCAAACTGAATGCAGTCTCTGTGGAGGGACAACCAGAGGCTGCAGTGACACTATGTCCCATGAATTGCAACCAATCACAACCCAAAAGGACGCAAGGATGCAAGTTACCGAAAGGACTCATTGGCACAAGTAGCACTGCACAAGTGGACATCAAAGGAAAAAAATACAACTGTCTATTGGATACAGGCTCTCAGGTGACCACAATCCCCTATTCCTTCTACGTCAGTTGTCTGTCTGACCAAGACATCAAACCGCTGATGGATATATTGGAAGTAGAGGGGGCTAATGGCCAGAGTGTGCCTTACATGGGCTACATCGAACTTGCTCTTACCTTTCCACCCGAGTTCCTTGGCACATCTGTAGACATACACACTCTTGCTTTAGTGGTGCCTAATGTAAAATCAATGCATGGTCTTGTGCATGACCTTGTGCTAATTGGCACAAACACCCTTGATGTTCTTTACGAAAGATGTTTGGAAGACGACCTACCAATGAATCACTCACTCCCATATGGATACAGAGCAGTGCTGAAGATCCTTGAGTTGAGACACAACCAATCCAATCATGGTGTAATCAGACTGCATGGAAAAACTCCACAAACCATTCCACCAGGAAGAACAGTAGTTTTGGAGGGAACATCTACCAACTGCTTTTTACAAAATGCTGTCATTGTTGAACATCCATCTTCATTCTCTTTGCCTGGCAGCTTGATAGTTCAATCATGTCTGGTTGACTGTTCCAACCTTCAGCCATGTCAGTTGCCTGTCATTGTGAGCAATGAATCCGATCATGATGTCATCATCCCTGCCAGATCTGCTATTGCACAAATGAGTACAGTTAACACCATTTCAAAGGAGCAAAGCGTGTCTGATCCAGTTCATTCTTTATCACAGCCACTGAACTTCAACTTCAGTGACTCACCTCTCTCACCTGAATGGAAAGATCGCATTACAGCTAAGCTTAATAGCATTCCAGAAGTTTTTGCAAAACATGACCTTGACTTTGGCAGAACTGATAAAGTTACTCACCGGATCAAACTGTCAGATGACACTGCATTCAAGCAAAGACCAAGACCCATCCATCCCCAAGATGTCGATGCTGTCCGTACACACTTGCAGGAACTATTTGAAAGCGGAGTAATCCGTGAATCTGAATCTCCCTTTGCATCACCCATCGTGGTGGTAAGGAAAAAGAATGGCAGTGTACGACTCTGTATCGACTATCGGAAATTGAACTTACAAACCATTAAGGATGCTTATGCCCTGCCAAAGCTTGAGGATGCTTTCACAGCTCTCTCTGGATCTAAATGGTTCTCAGTACTCGACCTGAAATCTGGTTATTACCAAATTGAAATGGAGGAAGCAGATAAAGCCAAAACTGCCTTTGTATGCCCTTTAGGATTCTGGGAATTTAATCGCATGCCTCAAGGAGTAACAAATGCACCGAGCACTTTTCAACGTCTCATGGAGAAATGCATGGGAGAAATGAACTTGAAGGAAGTCCTTGTCTTCATTGATGACTTGATTATCTTTGCACCTACCTTAGAAGAACATGAAGCAAGGCTGATGAAAGTGCTCAATCGGTTGAAAGAATATGGCCTGAAACTGTCTGTAGAAAAGTGCATGTTCTTTCAAACAGCTGTTCGATACTTGGGACATGTGGTATCACACGAAGGTGTCGAGACCGATCCAGACAAGATTAAAGCACTCACTACCTGGCCAGTTCCCAAAACCTTGAAAGATCTAAGATCCTATCTTGGGTTCGCCGGGTACTACAGAAGATTCATAAAAGGCTACTCTGCTATCGTTAAACCCCTCCATGACCTTACATCTGGTTATCCACCATCCCAGAAGAAATTCAAATCGGCAATAAAACCAGAACAGTACCTGAATCCCAAAGAGCCATTTGGTGGGCGTTGGACATCTGCTTGTCAGGAGGCTTACGATACCATAATTCAAAAACTCACTACTGCTCCAATTCTAGCTTTTGCTGACCCGCAGAAACCATATCTCCTCCATACTGATGCCAGCTCCATTGGTCTTGGAGCTGTGCTATACCAGGAACAAGAAGGACAAAAAAGAGTCATTGCTTATGCCAGCAGAGGACTGTCTCGAAGTGAATCCCGATATCCAGCACATAAACTGGAATTCCTTGCTCTCAAATGGGCAGTAACAGAAAAGTTCAGTGACTATCTATATGGCAATGATTTCACGGTTGTAACAGATAATAATCCTCTTACTTACCTCTTGACAACAGCCAAACTGGATGCAGCCAGTTACAGGTGGCTTGCTACGCTATCCACCTATTCCTTTAAGATCCTGTATCGAGCTGGCAAGCAAGCTGCTGATGCAGATGGGCTTTCTCGCAGACCACATGGTGATCTGTTGGATGATTTCAAGTCTCAAAAGGAAAGGGAACGAATATGGAAATTCTGGGACCATCATCTACCTGATTCTGAATTCATTCCCCTTGATCAACCCACCCGTTCAAGCCATCTGTGACAGACAGCTCATCTTCAGTTCCAATACCAATCCTCATAACTTGACCCTTGTCCAATCACTGTCCATGTCCATTAAAGCCCTACCAGACAGTTTTGTTAACGACAAGCAGTTCGGATCCTCAGTCATTTCTCATCTTACAGAAACTGAGATCGCTGCAAAACAAAGAGCAGACCAAGTCATTCAGCATGTCATAACTCAACTGGAAAGTGGAGTCACACCACCACCTACCTTGAGGGACGAACTTCCAGATTTGCCACTTCTTCTTAGAGAATTAACTCGGTTGGAGTTCCGGAACAACATTCTTGTAAGAAGGCGACAAATTGGTTCTCAATGCTCTTTTCAGCTTGTCTTACCACAAGAACTGCGAAACCAAGTTCTCACCAGTCTGCATGATCATATGGGCCACATGGGAATAGAAAGGACACTTGACCTGGTCCGAACCAGATTTTATTGGCCAAGAATGTCTGCTGACATGTCTGACACAGATCAAAACCTGTGAAAGGTGTGTGAAAAGGAAATCTTTGCCTGAGAAAGCGGCACCTCTTGTCAATATAAAAACAACCAGACCGTTGGAACTCGTTTGCATGGATTTCTTATCATTGGAACCAGATGGAAGGATCAAGGACATTCTGGTAATGACAGACCATTTCACAAAATATGCCGTTGCCATTCCCACACCCAATCAAAAAGCCAAAACAGTTGCAAATGTTTATGGGATAACTTCCTAATCCATTATGGTATTCCGGAAAAACTTCACAGTGATCAAGGACCAGATTTTGAATCCCGGACAATAAAGGAACTCTGCAAGGTGACTGGAATTCACAAAATACGGACTACACCATATCACCCCAGAGGAAACCCAGTGGAACGTTTCAATCGTACACTGCTGAACATGCTTGGAACTCTGACAAATCAGGACAAAACTCATTGGAAGGATTTTGTAAAACCACTAGTACATGCATACAACTGCACTAAGAATGATGTATGGATTTACACCATACAAACTCATGTTTGGACGTCAACCAAGACTCCCAATTGATTTAGCCTTTGGACTACCTGTTACAGACAACCAACGTACATCCCATTATCAGTATGTCCAAAACCTTAAATCTCACCTGGAGGAAAGCTATAAAATAGCAACTGGAAATGAAGGAAAAGTCATGGAAAGAAACAAAACTAGATTCGACAAGCATGTCAAAGCTTCTGATTTATCTGTGGGAGATCGCGTTTTGGTCAGAAATGTACGCTTGAGAGGAAAACACAAATTAGCAGACAAATGGGAATCTGATGTGTACATTGTTGTTAAAAGAGCTGGTACTCTTCCTGTTTACACAGTCCGACCGGAGAATAAGGACAAGCCTTCTCGAACACTACACCGAGATCTTCTGCTTCCTTGTGGTTATTTGCCTGCACCTGAAAGATTTCCTCCCAAGAAACGGCTACTCAAACCAAAACCTCTCCCAAATGCAGACAATCATATCGATACGGATGATCTATCAGATGATGAAATCATTCCATCTCACTGGTACACTGGATCTTCCAACTCTGAACTTTCTAGATTCACAAAAGTAATTGATGTACCAAACCCTTCTGCTATGGATCCAACGCCCACGGAGTCCACACAGAACACATCCTCTGATGTAGTAGCAGAGGATCTTCCTCGGAACCTATCTAACTTACCTGATGTCACTGACGACCCTGAACATTCATACTTACCTGATAACGCTGACAGCCCTGGAGGTTTAAACTTACCTGGAAGTGCAGAACCCAGTTCTGAACCGGCTGATGAACCCATGGATGTAACCGATTCCCCCAATTTACCACTTACCTCGGATTCCTCCGGCTCAGAAAATAGTGACGACCTTGCTCCCGTAAGGCGTTCAACTAGGACCCGGAGACCACCAGACCGATTTGGTTATTCAAAACTTGGGCAACCAGTATTAGATGCAGTTCAATCATTGTTTCATGGTTTAACTACTGCATTTACGTATGCCCTGGCAGGCCCAGGTGTCCCTCATTGTACCATGCCAAAGTAACCAATCGACCAAAACCAGTTGACACCAAACCAGTTACATGTCACGGGACGTACATGAGACTCAGGGGGGGGAAGTGTAACCCAGGTAACTAACCAAGGTAACCAGGTAACCGTGGTTACCAGACAATCAGCCTGTCAATCATTCAATCAGTCAAATCAGTATAAATGTCTGGTTACCTGGTGTCATTTCCTGCCACTCCCTCCACTCCCTCCTGAGTGTTTGTTTGCAGCATGGTGTGTCTGCTGCTGCTGGGCTGTTAACTCTTATGCTCCTATGCTTCATACTCAACGGTGAGTTAAAGTACATTGGTTCAGTGTCAATGATTTGGTTGCTTGGTCATGGTACAATGTACAATGTTGTGTGTTTGTACAATGTTGTGTGGTAAAATGTTGTCTGCCATTTGAACTGCTTCTGCCTTGGGCTAGTGGAGCTAGCAGTTATAAAAATGGCAGATCAACAAGGCTGAACTTGCCTTGAAAATATTTTGAGTTTAATTTTGATGAAGTGTGTTATGACTTCATGTTTTGAAGTATATTTTGTATTATTTTCCATGAATTTATTATTTAATGAAAATCATGATAAGTATTATTTAATGAAAATCATGAAATAATGACACTAATTTATTATTTAATGAAAGTCATGAAATAATAATTTGTTGAAACTTGACCCTGTTGTACAACGATAGATTACTGATTGCTTTATTTCACCTGGCCTTTTAGGTCAGGTTTTTGTGATTCGGCTGGAGATCCGATCCCATGTTGATGGCGAGCCTCCCAAACTGACCCAACTGGACCTGGATTCTGGAGCCTAATTCCCCACCTCCACTCTGTGTGGTAGGAACAAAGGAAAGGTTCCATGCCCCTTGTATTCTCTCCCCAAAGGAGAAAACCCCCCCCCCTGAAAGATCCACTGACACTTCAGACTTTAAAGGGCCCCCATTTTTTATTTTCCTTATAAATGCAATGTATGTTCTGAACTATTATCCTGTTCTAATACAATCTTTAAGTTGAACCTTTTGTCTCTGTCTCATTCCTTGGGTTTTACACACATTGAGCTCTCCACCGAACCTAGTCTATACTAAAAGCCGTTATCCTTGTGCAACTGGCTACACCTACGTCTAGAGAATACATTTGATTGCTGAGATAGGCAGGGTCCATTATGCATAGCCAAAATCATGTCTGGGCCCAAGGCTATTTCAGTTAGCCTTGTAGAAGACAAGGTTTACAATATTTCCACTGTTATCTCAAATAGAGTTTCCAGGACAAGGAGTGACTTTAAACACTCTGCAAATATAGCAAATTTAACAGGCATTCCCTGTAAAGGCAACAGCCAAATAGTTCAATGCCTGAAGCTAAACTTGGTCCTATTTAACATCAGGTCACTTAATGACAAGTCTTCCTCTGTAAATGATATCATCTGTAAAGAGAAACTAGATATTATCTTTCTAACATAAACTTGGCTTGGTTCTGATGGAGCGGTGCTCCTAGCTGCAGCATGCCCACCAAAGTACAGTTTCATTCACTCAGGACGTGAGGGAAAAAGAGGAGGTGGTCTGGCGAATATCTTTTCTGACACTTTAAAATTCAAACCTCTGACAAACCTTGGCAGTTTTAAATCATTTGAATACCAGGCCACCATATTGGAGAGTCAATCCTCTGTGCTTATGATTAGTATGTATCCACCTCCAACGTGCAGCAAAGCCTTATTTCTAACAGAAATATCAGAACTTTTATCTATCTGTTCCACTAATTATGACAGAACTCTGATTACTGGAGATGCTAATCTACATGTTGACATTGCTTCAGATGTTGTGGCTATGGGTTTCCTACAGTTACTGCACAATTTTGACTTTATTCAACATGTTGTTGGGCCAACACATAAACATGGCCATACCCTGGACTTGGTGATCACTAAAGGTTTGAATATTATTGATAAGCCCGAACTAACAGACCACTATTTATTGTGTTATAATATGACTGTCTCTGATCTAGGGAAAAACAATACAGAATATACTATAGAAAAACGTTTTTTTAGCTCATCTGCATTAAACGAGTTTCCTCGTCATCTGGCGTGTGTGCAGGTGCCCCCCCTACTTGATGCTCCCTCAGTAAATGATATGGTTCAACATTTTAATCTCAAATTAGAGTCAGCTCTCGACATAGTGGCTCCTATGAAAACTAAAAAGAAATTTAACTCTAGAGTAACACTCTGGATCAACGAGCACATGCGCTCACTCAAGAAAGAATGTCGTAGAGCTGAGCGAATTTGGAGAAAAAACTAACTCACTGTCCACCTAGAGATTTTTAAGAAGTCAACAGTGGCCTATAACAAAGCACTGCACTTGGCAAGGCAGGTATATTTTTCAGGCATTATCAATGACAACAAGCAAAATGCCAGAGTCTTATTCTCTACCATTGAACATCTCTTAACCCCCCCCCCCCCCCCAGGCTTACAAGGAGTCGCTCCCTGCTTCTAAAGCTAAGTGTGATGAGTTCGCATCCTTTTTTGAAAACAAAATGTTTAGCATTCGAGCTGGTATTATGAATGCTGCTGCTAGCACTGCAAATGCAAATGGTGCATGGTGCAAAATGTAGATCACTCCAGAGGAAGCCTAATATCATTCTGCGCAATTAATGAAGAGGAACTCCGTAAAACTATATCACAGATGACATCATCATCTTGTTCACTGGATGCAATACCCACCCCGTTTCTCCAAGAGGTTTTAGACAGTGTGATTGGAGATATCCTAAGAATTGTAAACAGCTCTCTACTTTCAGGCGTCTTTCCAGACTCACTGAAAACGGCTATAGTCAGGCCGTTACTCAAGAAACACAACCTTGATCCATTGGTGCTGGGTAATTATAGACCAATCTTTCATCAACTGGATGTCTTCCTACAGAACAATAAGGTTCATAACAAATTCCAATCTGGCTTCAGGAAAGGTCATAGCACAGAAACAGCACTTGTAAAAGTAATTAATGATCTTAGGGTGTCCGCTGACGACAAAAATGTATCTGTTCTCCTACTCCTTGATTTAACCGCTGCTTTTGATACGATTGATCACACAATTCTACTACAACGCATGGAGTACTGGATTGATTTATCAGGCACAGCCTTGACTTGGTTTTACTCTTACCTAAAAGGCAGAAGCTATTTTGTCAGTCTAGCTAACTTTAACTCAGACAAACACGACATCTGTTCTGGTATTCCACAGGGCTCAATTCTGGGTCCCTTATTGTTCTCCCTGTATATACTACCGCTGGGAGAACTCATCGCCGATCACGGAGTGAACTTCCATTTCTATGCTGATGATACCCAGCTGTATCTTTCAGTAGCTCCAGACGACCCCTGCGCTCTAAACCCATTGTTGACCTGTCTGTCCAGTATAAAATGCTGGATGAGTGAGAACTTTCTTAAGCTAAATGAGGATAAAACAGAATTTCTCATAATTGGCTCCAGTGAGCAGAGAGAATCAATAATAAGTAGACTTGGTAACCTGGCTGTAGAAAGTAACACCACAGTAAAGAACCTGGGGGTTATTATCGATTCTGAATTGAATTTTAATACACACATTAAAGTTATACAATGCAGAATCCCAAATAACGATTTTTAGCAACCTCTGCTGGTCACTACCGTCACTGCATACAATTTCCGTAATCCTCGATTACCCAGAATTCCATTCGTTTTCACCGGAAGCCGGAAGCGTTTCAAAAAGCGATCTTTTAATTGTTTTATACTATCTACGGATCGTTTCTCTTAGCCAGTGGAGCATTAGTTACCATGAGCTGTGCTTTCTTTTTCTGTTCTTTTTCGATCTTCCAATCCTACATTATCTTAACATCAGCGTGAGGTTCCTTTTTGTTATAGCGCGGTAGTTCCTGGCCAAACAGGAAACCGTTGCGGTAGTTCCTGGGGACGTCGGCCACGACGTCATGACGTTGGCCAGGAACGTCATTTCCCCGGGAAAGTCCCCCCAGTCCACTTTCAATAGAAAATATATAAATAAAAGGCTTCCGGGGGTGAAATTCACGGAGTGGGTGTTGTGAAACTTTTGCCACTCGCAAAAGATATACAATTTAACTTTAGTTTTGTTGAAAACGTTACCTAGTATTACTTTAATCATGTCACCAAGATTGCTTTCTTTCATCTTGGAAATATTGCGCGAATTAGAGACTATCTGTCGTTAGACGATGCAAAAACGTTGATCCACGCTTTTGTTTTCTCTCGGCTTGATTACTGCAACGCACTCTACTCTGGCCTGCCAATGAAAACAACTGACAGATTACAACTTGTTCAAAATGCGGCAGCCAGAATTTTAACTAAAACTAGGATGAGAGAACATATCACTCCAGTTCTAGCTTCACTACACTGGCACCCGGTTGTTTTTAGGATTGATTTTAAAATTATTTTAATAGTTTATAAAGCTCTAAATGGTCTAGCACCTTCCTACCTCTATGACTGCCTAGAGAGATATGTTCCAAACCGGCCCCTCAGGTCTTCAAGTGCTGACCTGCTCGAGGTGCCTACAATGACATATAAAAAATACGGTGAAGCAGCATTCTGCTTTTACGGACCGACAGTGTGGAATAAACTCCCATTACACCTAAGACAGGCAGCCTCTGTCGATAGCTTTAAAGCACAGCTCAAGACCTATTTCTTCACTCTTGCTTTTAGCTGATTCTCTGGTTGATTTTTAAGTCCTCACTGTATTGCATATTTTAATGTTGTTTTATGCTTTTGCTTTTATTTTATTTTATTTTATTTTATTTTATTTTATTTTATTTTATTTTATTTTTATTTTTATTTTATTTTTTGCTTTATTGTTAAATTGGTTGCAACTGTAATTGTATTCTTGCTCTGTAAAGCACTTTGAGCTGCATTTCATGTCATGAAAGGTGCTATACAAATAAAGTTTATAATTATTATTATTAGCGTGACGTAGTGCTCTGAGGCGCGACCCCCTGGGTCTGGCCTACAAGAGGACAGAAGACAGACCTCTTTTATGCCCATGTATGGACGAAAACGTTTGGAGAGGGGGTCGGGCCTACATGAGGCTTTGTCGGTCCCCCTCTCCAAACGTTTTCGTCCATACATGGGCATAAAAGAGGGGGGCCTACATGAGGCTTTGTCGGTCCCCCTCTCCAAACGTTTTCGTCCATACATGGGCATAAAAGAGGTCTGTCTTCTGTCCTCTTTTTGATTGGCCAAGCTTAGCGTGATGTAGTGCTAGTGGGATGAATCTGCTAACTGGAGCGGCTACTCAAGTCTATATTCCCCAAAACAAGACAATACACGTGACAAATAATTCAAACAAAGAAATGGCAATGAGCAGCTTTGAAATTACGATCAAAACGATGCTGACTGAGCTCAAAGAAGATATCACCAAACAAATTGGGGGCCTCAGATCGGACTTTGAGTATTTTTCGTCTGTGACTTTCGTCACAAAAGTTACAAAAGGAAAGACTCAGGTACGCCCCAATAAGACAACAACTGAAAGAAAAATATATGAAGTAGTTTCTAATACACCCGGCTAAATTGAAGGTCTTCGGAGAGGATGGGTCGTTTATTATCTATGACACCCCGGAGGCTGCGGAGACGCAACTACGGGCCAATGGATTAATCTCCAGAGAGCCGTGGCTTGGAGCGCAGAGTGGCACGCAGCGCAAAGGACCTGTACAATCTACAGTGTAGATTGTAGATTCTACACCTTTCCAGAAGAGCGGCGGGACGGAGAGACTGTAGCTGGTCTCCTGGAAGACCATATGTTATGACTGTAAAGTGACCGAAGTCATCTACATGACTGGACGACCCTTTTTTTGAGGCGGTATAGCGACCAGGATTACTACATGTTTTTGTGAGGGTATTAACTACCCTAGGAGACACAGGGAGAACATGCAAACTCCACACAGAGAAGCACTTTCGCCAACCCCACCTAGGATATGGGCACTGATGACGCGGAGGAGAGGACACGCCCCCAGCACCCACAGCTGCCCCGGTGGGAATCAAACCCAGGACCTTCTAGCTGTGAGGCGACAGCGCTACCGACTGCGTTACAAAGTGACGCGCTGCGAGCTAGTATATGCTATTTTTGAATAGCCAACGCTAAAATCTAAAATGACAAAGCATGCTTTCCTGGTTTTAATGGCTATAATAGCTTCGATGATGCCGTCTCAATGTCATTGGCTTGTGTGTATGTGTGCATGCGTGTGTGCGTGTGTGTGTAAGTAGTAAGTGGTGAGCCATCTCTGTACAAATATTTCTGCTGCTTTAACGGTCTGGTGCACAAATCACTGAAGATCATTCCATGTTATGCGGGCTGAACCAGTTCTCTTGCAGTTCTCTTGCTGCCTTGGCGCTTGTTGCCTAGACGTTCTTTCCCGGTCTGTTCTCTTGTGTCACAGTCTCTGCTCTAACAAAATGTTTTATTTACGAATTCAGATTCTTATGAAGGAGATTGCAAGCATTACTTTTATGATCAGTGTTAACTTATTAGAGCTGTCGGCTCTATAAGAAATCGTGAGGATAAAATACGATGACATTTTGCTGTTTTGGTAGTCCCACTCCTCCCATTAATAAACCATTTGAAATAAAACATTGGCAGACACAAAGTGATGTAGGAATAACAAAACACATGGTAAATGTTGGCTACACGATTGCACCATTTTTTAACCAAACCTCAATTTAAACTACACCAGGTGTATGATTAAAACAAAACAGACTCCGCATACCGGATCATGGTCCCATAGTTAATTTATTTAATTTACCACCAAGCAGACATTTCAAGTGTCTTTGCTCTTCCTCAGACTGAAACAAACTGTGTGTGTGTGTGTGTGTGTGTGTGTGTGTGTGTGTGTGTGTGTGTGTGTGTGTGTGTGTGTGTGTGTGTGTTCGGTTTTTGATTTATCACTCACAAACTATTCAATGCGTCGCATCGCGATGCATTGTGAGCTTGTAGATCTGCTATTTTCAAATGGCCGAAATGTATATAGGGCTGGAGTGGCTAATGTATGTTTTGTAATAATAATCAAAATCTACAAAGTAACTGAAGTTTTCAAATAATTGTAGTGAAGTAAAAGTACAATATTTGCCTCTGATATGTAATGGAGTAAAAGTAAAAGTATTGGAACTTGGAAATACTCAAGTAAAGTACAAATACCTCAAAAATGTACTTAAGTACAGTACTTAAGTAAATGTACTTAGTCACTTTCCACCACTGTCTGGGACCAACGCATCCTCACTCTATTTGGGGCAGACTGGGGGCGAGTGGAGGGGTGTTGAACACCATCTATGGTTTTGTTAATTACCCTCAAGCTGCATGCTAGACTGCAGTAGTAATGAAAGACAGCACTGTGATCAGCTTTCGTACAAATAGGCTAATAAATGGTTATCCAGAGTGACTAACAAATGTTTTGTTGAGTGATTGAGAGTGTTTTTGCTGGAAGATTACCAAGCTCCGCACCCGAGCAAATCAATAGGAGGGGCATTTTTATTTTTATGAGGGGGCACTTTTTGAGCCAAGCAAACTGCAAGACAAGCCTGTTCATAAGGACACAAAAAGAAACGGTTGTACGTCGCAATACAATGGACAAACTAAGGACAGCACACTATAGATATGCATGTAGAGCATTGGTTCCGTGGGGGCGTTCCAGGGGGTCCCCAGCTAAATTTGTTAATATAGCATCACAATAATTTTAACCTTTTATACTTTGGCTATTCAAAAATAGCAGATATACAAGCTCACAAGCTGTGCGCTTGTAGATCTGCTATTTTAGAAAAATCATGAAAATGTGTGCAAAACTTTTTAAGCGAACATTTGTAACTCAAATCTTTGCTTCTGGGGGTCCCTGGAACAAAATATTTGAGATGGGGGTCCGCGGCCAAATACATATAATTTTGGGGGTCCTTGACATGAAAAAGTTTGAGAACAACTGATGTAGAGCACCGATTGTTGAATGGTTCAGCACCACTACCAATGGACAGCAACATGCCATGCACGCTGTGACCACGCTGTGGGCAGCTTCTGAGTTGTAAATTGAGTCTATAGGAAATGACAGTTCATATGAATGGCCTGTAGTTTAGCTGTTTTACCCCTGCTGGTGTCAGAAAGAATTTCTCTCCATTCAAGTGGGTGTTTTTTTGCCGAACTTTAGACTTGATTTTATTACCTTAATAAACATTGTCATAAATACTATATGCTTCCAGTCGCTAGTTTAAAGTCTACTTTCAATCACCATGATATGCATTTTGGTAAATTATGGTCCCATTTATTAAAAAAAATATGACAAAGTAGGGGATGCTGTAGGAGGGGCGTGGCTACCTTGTGATGATTTGATTGACAAGCTACACAACCAATAGCATTCATTCCCCACCCCTGCTCTGGTCCCAACCAATAGCATTCATTCCGTGTGCATAGGATATGACGCGATGTGGCGCAATATAGAAAGATGGCGGATTTGAAATTGCTGAAAAATAGGCTTCATTTACGGTCTGTAGAGTCTATATGGGCGTAACGCTGTCCATTCTTTGTTACAGTCTATGGCTGTGACGCAGCACCCTGCCCTTTGTACATGGGAATAAACTACCCAAGAGCAACACACAGAGTATGTTTGTAGTTAAGCCATTACCAACACAAAGCAAAGGGATAGAACACACACACACAGAACGCAACCTCGAAATAACAAGCTATACTGCGGTTGACAAATGAGTTGTGATTTTGTAGAACACTGTCTTTGTTACACAGTTGCAATCAAACTCAAATTACCCATTTCTCTGAAACTCTAAACATTAAAAGATGAAGTAGATATAGCTGTCATTGTAAGCCCTGTTCAAAAATAAAGTAGACATGGCACAGCGAGGGGTAGCAACATGTACACACTGTTGCTGTGAAAACAACTTGGTAAACTTGATAAGCAACACAAGCATGCTGACACATATACTTGTATGTTTTGTTTTATAGAGGAGCTCAAGAACATTCTTTTTTTGCCGTCATTTCATCATCATTGAGTGCTCAGCGCAGATTTTTAGAGAAAAGCATGAAGTGCTGCGATGATTACACTGACCTGGGGTCAGATTACTGCAGCGCCTTATACGGAGGAACAAAGTTGAGCCCTGCACGCTGACAGTTCAGTGACAGCGGAGAGCGCACGGACTCAGAG
>NC_137604.1:56432017-56462270 GCF_963280865.1 Gymnoscopelus braueri
AAAGTATAAAATAATGGTTATAGCTAAAATGACACAGATGTGTTCCCGGATTGAATGCCGATTAAAAATCATGAAACGCCCCGGTTGGCTCTAACGAGTGGCCATACATCGGTCTGATTAGCTGATTTGTAGCGCACACACGCACGCACGCACACACACACAGCTATCATTCAGTCTCACAGGGGTGGGGGGTGGGATGAATAACTCAATAGACAGAAATTTAAGGTGTGACTTTCTGCTGTCCTTTTAATTAAACAGGACAGATCTATTCAGGATTTTCAGTTCAGTTCAGTTCAGTTCGGTTTTATTTTCAGTTCCTTTGGACAAGTATACAAAATACAGAATAGATAAATATATATATATATAAAAATATGTATATGTACATACAATTAATTCATATATTTACACTAGTATTCATAATAATCATAGTATCAATCATAACAGTTGTCCAAGTCCCTGAAAAAGGGTTTGGGAGAAGCTTTAAGCTTGTCGAGCCCAACCCTTAATCATTTTCAACGAAAAACCAACAAACAAAAGAAACAAAAAAACAAAAACAAAAAACAAAAAACAAAAACAAATGAGAACAATAATAATGAAAATAAATGATAATAATGATAATATTTCTGTCCATGTCTTTTTTTTTAATCTTCCTATTTATCTATTCATTTATTTTTATATATCATGAATTTACGCGCCTCAAAGCGCACACAGTCTCTATACACACGCAGAACTACAGAACGTAATATATATATGTGACTGGGTACAATGCTTTATGCCGCAAGTTTTTTTACAGATTATTAAAGTACAGAATATAAGCTTTCATATGATGTATCATTCATTGAAATCGGAACATATTTGAATGTGCTCATTTGAAACTGGTTATCTATAATAGTGCAAACTGAGATAATCCCTTCTAAAGAATTGTCACTTCGAGCACCTCTGAGCTCCAGGTAATGGGCGTGAACAATGGGTAATTTATTCAGCCTAGCCACCCCTCTAATCACTCCCCCATTGACACCTTTCAGTCAGCTCTATTTAGTGCCAGGGACCCCCATAGAGGTGTGTTGTAAAAAATAGGCATATTAAATAATCATCATCATAATAGATTTTTTTTCACATACTAGTGTTGCCATGTATACTAATTAGCTCACAACTTGTCTTTTAATTTCACTGTTTGAAACAGGGCTTGAGTTGTTAATTCATAACTGCAAGTTTGCCCTTTTCACTACTGGCTTACATGAAAAAAATACCCAAATGGGTCCATTTGGTTTCATTAATGTCTTTTCTAAATAAATTATTCAATCAAAATACAAAATAGCTCACAATGCGGCGACGCGTTGTGAGCTTGTAGATCTGCTATTTTCATAGCAGATATGTTTCTAACTAGTGTTGCCATGTATACTAATTATAAGCGACCTCGTTTTCTGTAAAGTTGCTTGCAAATATTGGTAGCTGCTTTTTATTTGTAATTACTATTTTGTTGTGAGCTTGTAGATCGGCTATTTCCAAATCGTCTATTTTCAAATAGCCGATGCATATAGGTTTAAAGTGCTCATATAGCCTAATAGTCGCTTAAATCTTTGGGCTTGTTTTCATTGAACTGGTTGCTTATTTCTCTCTCAAGAATCTGGCAACCGTGTCATTGTTTACACCAACGAAGAAGAAAATGCGGAAGCCCTTTGAAAAAGACACAGTATTATGTTGCGCAAATATAAAGTCATTACAGCACCATAACATGGTTAATACATTTTATTTTGGGATGTACAATACATGAAAATTACGAGAGTAATAACGCGACTTGCGTCGATAACTAATGCAGAGCGGACATTACCGCGTTTGGCTAAAAACAGTGTGTTAGTAACGTCATACAAGCTAACTATTAGCCACATTCGGCTAACGCTCGTCGAGTCCTCCACTGTTATTTTCGATTCCACTTCACATTAACTCATTTATATCATATTTACATGCCGAGTTAAGCTCTGACATTTAAGTGATATGTAGCCTGATATTACCAGATTGCTATAGTGGGTTTAGAATATTTTAGACGATTTGGTGGTGCTGTGGAAACACACGGCCGCAGCGGCGAAACAAGCCTTTCTTTGCATTTTTTCAGACAAACAAACACTAGACTAGTGTGTGTGTCATCTACATAGTCAATCAAACGCTAAAATCAACGCCAAAGTGCGACATACAAAAGGTTTCAGGTTTCATGAAAATAGCAGATCTACAAGCTCACAACACAACACCTTGTGAGCTTGTAGGTCGGCTATTTTGGATTTCTGCAGAGTGTAACATTACTGTAAAAATGAATGAATAAACAAAGATACTGTAGCAACATTAATGAAACGCTGCTACGGTACTCTGGTGCGTGAAACTGGAGAACAAAGCCTATAGCCAGGCCAATCGAAACCTCTGCAAATGCTGGACATGAATGTTCAACCCCCAAAATACACACAGAAACTCTGTTACAAACAGAGGCTTGTTCACAATCTAATTGTAACCATTTAATGACTACTAAACGGCTTTCTGATGGAATACAAACCTTCTTCAACATTAGAACTGTGTTAATATGAACAAAAAACTAAAAACACAACAAAAAAAAAAAGTAATTTAATTCGTGATTATCTAGTCTTTCTCACCTGGCGAAGGTCTCACCAGTAGCAGTCACATATATATAAACACACACACATGCATGCACACACATACACATACATGTGTACATACATACATACATACATGCATGTGCATACATACATACATACATACATACATACATACACAGATACACAGTATGCAGCGTATAATGATACCCATAAACATACATTGTACACATTTATGCACTAATGCAATACACTAATGTCCACGTTAAGGCATTTATTGGGGCTAAGATGGCAGAGAGCATCCTATGGTATGTTATAATAATCTAACATCTATATGTTAATTAAACACAAGCCTGTGTGCGCGCGCGGCTGAAGAAGAGGAATTAAAATAACCAAAAAGAATCTCTCTCTCTCTCTCTCTCTCTCTCTGCAATGAGCTTGTAGATCTGCTATTTTTTTAAATCGTGGAAAACAGTTTTTTGAAAAAACTTATGTTGCTATATCGCAGATAGCAGATTTACAAGTTCATAGTGCCGCTCTCAAGCTGCAACGTTCATACTTTACTGAAGCTCTGCTCTCAATACCATTTAACGTCCTAATCAATAGTCTACAGGATATTCAATGTTTACACTGGCACACAGTTGTTTAAATGTGTCTTATTTCATCAAGTAACTAGTATTGTAAGCATTGCTAGCGTTGGCTTTAAATTGGTTTATTATAAAACAAAATGGATCAATTTCCCTTCAATCCAACAATCCACCAAAGGAATACAATGAAGGGATACAGTACCAGAGTAAACAGATACATGAAGAGGTGTGTGGAATAGTGAGAGGCCTAGGATTTATGTCTCGTTCAATCCATTTCACATCAAGACCAATACAGGAAAACATTCCGGGAACGCATCTGTGTAACCACTTAAACCATTATTTTATCCTTTGGCAATTAAAAATAGCAGATATACAAGCTCATAGCGCGGCACTCGGTGCCGCGCTATGAGCTTGTAGATCTGCTATTTCTTTTTTAAATCGTGAAAATTAATGCAAATCTTTGAATATATATATTTAAAGCAATTTTTTTTTTACACAAATCTTTGCTTCTGGGGGGTCCCTGGAAAAACATATTTTGAGATGGGGGTCCGCGGCCAAATACATATAATTTTGGGGGAAAAGATTGAGAACCACTGAGGTAGAAACATAGGTTTTTCAGAAAACTGTTTAGGATCTAGAGGACACTTTTAGATACGGCTTCAGGTCTTAATGGCTTAAAGGCAAGAGTTCAGGCAATCCTGGGCCAACACGCACGCACGCGTGGGGTGGGGTGGGGTGGGGGGGATGGTGAAGGTGCGGGGTGAACACGAACAGGTAATGTATTTGTCAGAGGGAGTCTGTAACGGTGGTTTCACACACAGAGACAGCCTTCTCCTCCCTTCCTGCCCTGCTCACCATGTCACTGTGGGAGCTGTGATTAACACAGGAGCTAAATCACAGGTTTGAATCCTCAATCACCTTAATAGTTCTTTCATACGGCGAAATGGACGAGGGAGACAGAGTGAGGCTAAGAGTTTTCAGTGGGAGCGACTGGAGTCTCGGCGAGCTTCCGCTGCGTAATCCTAAGCGTAACACACACACACACACACACACACACACACACACACACACACACACACACAGACTAACCTGGCACACATGCAGGCAAGGGGGTAATTATATGTGTGTGTGTGTGTGTGTGTGTGTGTGTGTGTGTGTGTGTGTGTGTGTGTGTGTGTGTGTGTGGGGGGGTGTGTGTGTGTGTGTGTGTGTGTATTTAGAGGTGGAGGATGGAGTGTGTGTGTTTAATGTCCCTTGGCATGGCCAGGGGGACAAACAGAGAGGGGATCCAACCAACACTGTGAAATCCTAGAGTGTCAACTGAACTCAGAAAGTGTAAATAATGGTTCATTTTCATCCTCTCTGGGTGAAATGAAGACTCAGGGTTTTGCAGTGAATGGTACAGCGGTGGGAAAAAGCATGTCAAGGCTAGAAGGTGAGTGGATGGAGGAAGAAAAGAGAGGAATGGAGGGATGTGGTCAGACCCTGAGCAAACATGGAAGGAAGACTTTTCTCTCCATTTCATATTTGTTCAACTACATCTCCCATGGCTCTGGCTCTCTCTCTCTCTCTCTCTCTCTCTCTCTCTCTCTCTCTCTCTCTCTCTCTCTCTCTCTCTCTCTCTCTCTCTCTCTCTCTCTCTCTCTCTCTCTCTCTCTCATATTATGTATGACTGCTGAAAATGGGCCAATTGCAGGTAATAATAGAAAAACTCAATACAAAACCATATAACATGCAGTATAAATGGAAGCATTGTCATAGTTTTGTGTGTGAACCATAGACTGTAAAAGAAAACACATGGACACACTGGTTTCCGGTCCCAAAATTCTACCGGAAACGACTGCTATTGGCTGAAACCGCAGTTCTCGGTAGAACCAGTAGAAACCCTAGGAACATACCCTATACTCAATACTCAATGATTAATTTTTAATTAATGGGACCATAATTTACTAAACACATAATCATGATGATTTAAAAAAAAGACTTTTGGCCGGTTGTTTGGCCCTTGGTGTGTACGTGTGTACGTGCGTGCGCACATGTGTACTGCAGCCAAATTAGGTGGATGGTTCTCTAGACAAATGGCTATTATCCTAATTAGCACTAATTATGTCAGCTTCCAATTAACCACACAACTGGAAATGAATCTGTCTCTCTCTCTCTCACATACACGCATGCGTGTGTGCGCACACACACACACACACACACACACACACACACACACACACACACACACACACACACACACACACACACACACACACACACACACACACACACACACACACACACACACACACACACACACACACACACACACACACACACACACACACACACACCCTTGTGCCTGTCTCTCTCTCAGTCCACCTCAGGACTGTAGCTGCCTTGTTTAAATCCTGCAAAATGCAAAAAGAGACAGAGAGAGAGAGACAGAGCGAGAGAGAGAGAGCAGGTGGATGTGACCTGAACAGTGTGAGTCTGCAGTTGGTTTTTAGTTCATCACTGACTTCACAGCTCTGTCCTTTTTAAAGATAAAATCTGATATCATTACTGGAATCACACACACACACACAACACACACACACACACACACACACACACACACACACACACACACACGCGCACACGCACACGCACACACACACACACACACACACACACACACACACACACACACACACACACACATACATACACACACAGCACACACACACACACACACACACACACACACACACACACACACACACCATTCTTTTCTACTGTCTCTTATACAATGAGCTGCGTCAGAAATTAATTAACAGGTGTAAAAACCCAGACTTGAGTCACTTAAGTGACGCAGAGAGATTTACATGGATCTTTGACAATAAGACATTCACACTTGCAGAATATTAATATAGAGAAAGCATGGGACAAACGGGCAAAGATCAATAACCAATACTTTCATTTTTATTTGTGCAGTTTTCTGTTTTCCAAGAAGTGAATGTGATATTGTTTATCGATGTCTTATAATCCCGTAAGGGATGGCACAATAAAAATGTATTAATTAATTAATTCATTCATGGGGCAGCAGTGGATCAGGGGTAGAGTGGCCGCCTGGCCGGTAAAGCAGACGGATGGCAACCGCAAGGTTCCCAGTTTGATCCCGGGCTCCCCCAGAGTTAGTGCTTGCTCCCGATGAGCTGGTTGGTGCCTTGCATAGTTTCCTCCATCATCGGTGTATGAATGTGTGTGTGAATGGGTGAATGTAATGCACAATCTATGTAAAGCGCTTTGGATAAGAGAGCTATATAAATGCACCATTTACCATTTACACACACGGCAATAAAAAGGTGACACTAGATACTGTAATACTAACACACACACACACGCACGCACATACAGTACACACGCAGATGCACACAGCTGTGTTCTCACAAACACATCTCGTGCTGTGCACACCTGTACTGTATAAGGGTCTGTAACCGATTCTCCTGTCACCGTGGCGATGCGAGATCAATAAAGTACAAACAATATTGATTACATCTTAGAGTACAGAACACTCTGTGACGCATAATCACACTCCAGTGGGGCTTTTTACAACACGCTGTCTGTCCACACCACTACTCTCATATTGACTGACTCTGTGTGTGTGTGTGTGTGTGTGTGTGTGTGTGTGTGTGTGTGTGTGTGTGTATATGTGTGCACGAGTGTGTGCACGAGTGTGCGTGTGTGTGTACACACCTTTATGTAAATAAAAACGACCGTAGTCGACCAAAGTGCTAAGGTTAAAAACCAACTAACAAAACAATACAATCAAAGCAAATGCAATCAAATAAACAAAGAACATGTGGTCAAATTAAACTTGAGCTCAGCTGTGATTAACTCATCCAGTGCCACTGATGCCTTTGACCATTTCATGCTCAGACACAGATCCAGGAGATCACGTGATCCCAAGATTTCCTCTTCCATTCACGTCCTTGTTAATCAATTTAGAAAAAAGCCTATATCTCGCCTCCCTGCTTTTACGAGACATGGTATATTCAACGGCCTATAACAAGCGAACGGGGAGGTGGGGGGGGGGGGGGGTCGCAATGATTTGTTTTTCTTTTTCGGAAGCACGGTGAAACCGCAAAAGCACAGTCGCCCCTGGTTTTCACTCGGGTTGTTTGGCAAAATCAGTAATGAGAGGTCAGCTTACCTTAAAGTTTGAAAGTGTTGAATAAAGTTCAGCCAGATATCTCAGTTATGCTGTAATGGTCTAGCTAGCTGCTAGGAGATCAGGGCGTTACTGCAGGACAGAGTTATGGAGTCAGATCACTGCCAACACTACCTATCAAAGTTTCAAAAGGTTGAAACATTATTTGCAAGACTGAAAAAATAAGTTACTTAATAATTTTGCAAGAATAACATTTTTTTTTTTTTATCTTTGGGGAAAAGTTTTGAACGCTTGCAGAGAGAGAGCGAGAGCGAGAGCGAGAGCGAGAGAGAGAGAGGAGCAAGAGAAAGACAGAGCCAAATAATAGCCAGAGAGAAAGACAGAGAAAAGGAAAGAGTGATATACCTGTGGTGATGATATAACCTGGTGGGTGAAGAATATCGAGCGATGGTAACAGACACAAACACCCCCGAGAAACAAACCAACTCTGACCTGAGACTCCTACATGCTCCTATGATGATGATCAGGTCATATCATATCAGATCACAGAGGTCAAGAGGTCAGAACAGAGCAGAAGAGTAAAGCCCCCCGGAGCTGTCAGAGGTTAAAGTACATACAACAGTGAACTGCAGTCCAGCTCACTGCTCCAAAGACCACCAAAGACCACCCACCACCCTGCAGGCCCTCATATTAACTACTACATTAGCACCAGTGGTGGAGAAAGTACCCAATTTGTTTTACTTAAGTAAAAGTGTCAATGCTGCAATGTAGAAATACTCTGTTACAAGTAAAAGTCTGGAATTAAAAATGTACTTGATTAAAAGTACAAAAATATTGGTATCAAAATGCACTTAAAGTACCAAAAGTAGAAAGGAGGCTACTCATTATGCAGAATGTCCCATTTCACAAGTTTTCAAATATAAAATATAGGGCTGAAGTGGCTAATGTATGTTTTGTAATAATAATCAAAGTCTATAAAGTAACTAGTAACTAAAGTTTTCAAATAATTGTAGTGGAATAAAAGTACAATATTTGCCTCTGAGATGTAGTGGAGTAGAAGTAAAAATACAGAAAATTGGAAATACTCCAGTAAAGTAAAAATAATACCTCAACATTTTACTTAATTACAGTACTTGAGTAAATGTACTTTAAGTACATTTACTCAAGTACTGTACTTGAGTACAATGTTTTACTTTACACCACTGATTAGCACCCTGAGCTATGCGCCGCAGGTCTGGACCTGACTTGATAATGAATATAACTGTTTATGTCATATTAGTTTTTCTTTATTATTCATTCATAACTGAGCTCTCTTCAATATGTTTTGGATACTGAGCTATGTTTGGAAATGGACTTAACCCATTAAGTTGCTATTCAAAAAGAGCAGATCTACAAGGTCATAGCGCAGCACCTAGTGCCGCGCTATGACCTTGTAGATCTGCTATTTTTTGGGAAAAAAAAGTGAAAATGCGTGCAAATCTTTGAATATATATACATTTTTAACTCAAATATTTGCTTCTGGGGGTCCCTGGAACAACATATTTTGAGATGGAGGGGGTTTGCGGACAAAAATATATCATATAGTATATAGTATAGCAACATAATATTAATTTTAAAGAAAAACTGCTACAGTAGGATTCAGAAGCAAAGATTTGAGTTAAAAATATTCACTTAAAAAAAAAAATATATATATATATATATATATATATATATATATTCAAAGATTTTTTTTATTTTATATTTATTTTCACAATTTTTCAAAAATATGAGCTTGTTGATCTGCTAAAAGCCAAAGAAATCTAAAAATGACACACAGATGCGTTCCGGGTCTTAATAGGTTAATGTTCTACACATTGCTAACTTTTGTGTTTCGGGGAAATGGTTTCAACTGGGAGATTTGTTTTGTTTTATAAAACATAGCGATTGATTGATTGATTGATTAAAATTTTTATTAGGCAAAAGAATGTAAAACAACACAGTTACTTTTATAATACTTTTGTCTAAAAGGTCAGACCAAAAAAGTCCTTGCGGACTTGTTTCCGTTGGGGTCCTTGAATTAATTTCATAGACATATATAGTAGCAACCAAACAGTTCAAAAATCAACATAAAAATACAGAGGAAAAAAAAACAAAAACACTATGTACAAAAAAAGCATGAAAAATAATAAATACAAAATATATACAAAAGGGGGAGGGGGGGGGGTCGTCTGTCTACAGGGAGACTGGTACAAGCTCCTCTTTTGGCCTCCAGAAAGATGAGTTTTTAGGGCTGTTTTGAATGAGCCCAGCGAACTGCATTTTTTGAGGGATGGGGTTAGACTATTCCAATCCTGGGTGGCTGTGCTGTAGAAGGAGAATTTGCCCATGTTTGTTTTATGGGTGGGTGGTACCAGATTGTTGTTTACGCTCCCTCTAGTTCCTTGACTGTGGGTGTCACTAACTTTCTCGAGGTATTTATACAGATATGCGGGTATAGGGGGCATTTCGGGCAAATCTGCATTTACAATTTTGAAGACCAGTCCCATTTTTAGTTGTTTAACCCTGTCTTCCACCCTGAGCCAGCCTAGGCTGGCAAAGTGAGTGGGAGAGAGGTGGGTCATGGGCCCCAGTCCGAGAAGTAATCGAATCAGTTTGTTTTGGGATGTTTGAAGCTTAGTCTTCAGTGACACTGAGGTGTTGGAGTACCAAGAGGAGCAAGCATAGTCAAAAAGGCCCTGAGACGGTCCTGAGGGCCTGAGGGTTGACAAAAGAGGAAACTCTGCCCATATATCTGGTTCTCTGGTTTACTCCTTTGACCACCTTTGTTGCCATGCTTTCACCTGTCAGGTATTTGTCAAGAATACATCCCAAATAGGTAATATCTTCTTTGCTAGTGATGATTGTGTCATCGACTTTGACCTTGAAGTCATTTACCTTCATTTTACTGAGGGAATGTTTGGTCCCAAAGAGAATGGATTCAGTTTTCCCAAGGTGTAGTGACAGTTTGTTATCGGTAAGCCAGGTACGGATTTTTGAGAGTTCAGAGCTGAGAGCTTCCTCAACTTGCAACTTGTCCGCACCCGAGATCAGGAGTGCCGAGTCATCAGCGAACAGGAACAGTTTGCAGTTACAGGCAACATTCATGTCGTTAATGTATAGAAGGAACAGTAACGGCCCTAGAATGCTGCCTTGAGGAACCCCGCAGCTCACCGGGAGGGATGAGGACATGGTTCCGTTGATGTCAACCACTTCTCTACCCTCCAAGTAAGATCTCATCCAATTTAGTGATGTGCAATCAAAACCAATCGCCTTCAGCTTATCAAGTAGAATTGTGTGGTTTACAGTGTCAAACGCCTTTTGGAGGTCCAGCATGACCATGCCGCAGTATTTGCCCGAGTCTACCTCACGTTTGATGTAGTCGGTCAAATACAGTAGGCAAGTGTCAGTGGAGTGGGATGTTCTGAAGCCCGATTGGAATTCAAACAACAGTTTACGCTCGCTGAGATAGCTGTTGATTTGTTCTTGGATTGATCGCTCTATAACCTTTGAGATGGAACAAAGGATGGAAACAGGCCTATAGTTGCCAGGATCTAGTTTGCTTTCTTTTTTATATAGAGGGATTACTCTTGCCAACTTGAATTCTTGTGGGACGTGACACTGACTGATGGATTGGTTTGTAATGTGGGCTACTATGGGAGCAATGGAGACCGCTGCGTCTCTCAGGAATCTGGTGGGGATGTTGTCAAGGCCGGTGGTCTTGTTTGGCTGTAGGGCGAGGAGTTTGTTTTGCACATCAACAGTCAATACAGGTTTGAAAGAGAAGGAATCTTTTTTATCCCCTAGTTTCTCATAGTGAGCTTGAATGTGGTCAGGGCCATACAGACCTGAATGCTGAGGGAGTTTGCTTACCAACTGGGTTGCAACTGTGGTGAAGAAACTGTTAAAACAGTCCGCCACCAATTGCTTGTCGGTAGTGAGCGAGCCACTTGAAATAATGCAAATGTTTGTAGATTTTGTCAAAAAAAATCCGTTGCAGCCTAATTGTTTTAGTGCCTCCCACAGTTTTTGTGGGTGGCTTTTGTTTGCCTCTATGAAATTCTTTTTGGCATTTCTGATCAATTTAGTAACTACATTGCGTAGTTTTCTGCACTTTTCAAGTAGCTGCTCACTTTTGTTTTTCCTGAACTCGGAGTAACTTTTGTTCCTGAGTTTGATGGCATTCAAAATGTCCCTCTTCATCCAAGGTTCTGTGCTTGCTTTGACCCTCACCACCTTTGTGGGTGCGATGTTATCAAGTACACACAAAAAAGCTTTTTTGAAACAGGACCAGGACTCCTCCACAGAGGTGCAATTTAGGACATGGGACCAGTCCATTTTTTCAAGAGCTGTTGTTAGAAGATCACTTGAGTAGTGTTTCATAGACCTGCAGCTGATTGTCCTGTGACAATAAGCTCCTGTAATGAGAAAAAAGAAAAAGAAAACACGAAACTGTTGCTTTTGAAATTAAATTGCAAATTGCATCTCAATCTCAATCAAACAAAAATAATTAAATTTGATTAAACAATCAGTACACTTCAAAATACAAATCAAAAATCAAAATCTGATCCTGCAACGCAAAGTTATTTTAAATGTCTCCAATGAGTTTCCCAAAAATAATCCAAAAGTAATCTATAAGGAATCCAAAAGGATTCCAACAAATATTGTAGATCTCCTATTTTCCCCAAATCCAGCAATCGGCAAAGTCAGCAAATAAAAAGGCAATGCATTGCATAAAAAAGAGGAAAAAGTATATTCCTCACCCAACCTTTAAGTCAGGAGGCCACAGGAGGTTCCTTTGTCCTGTCGTTTCTGAATTGATTCAGAACCCAAACCGTCAGAAACTTTCCTTCGACCAATCTTCCTTTCTTCCACCTCACAAAGTTCTTCGGCCACACTACTCAGTGGTTTAACAATCTCTGATTCTGGTTTAGTATTGGCTTACAAGAGTCTCTTTGACAAACCACCACCAAACACTCTTTTACCTAAAATGGAACCCCTCGCCGCCTCACTTCCTGTACTTTCATAGCTGTTCCTGGTACCTCACTTCCAGTGGAACTTTTCACAGTGATCCCTTCCTGGAACGTTTGCTACATGTGCTGCTTTTTCACCAAAGCGCCACCTATGAGTGAACCATGTCAACAGAAAATGTATCATAATGGCCATAATCAACTATACAAAACAATGTTTTCCCCCCGTAAACTACTTTTAGGTGTTAAATATTCAACCATATTTTAACCAATATATTCCCATATAATCACTAAGTATGTAATGTTTTTTTCTTTCAATACTCATCATACCTAACTGTACGAACAGAAACCTTACAGAATCGACTAAATGTGCTGAGGAAGAAGAGGGGGGGGGGGTGGGGACTGGGGGGTTGTGGGCATGGGCGCGCGTGCGTGGGCATGCGTGCGCATGTGTACGTGCATGCATGAACACAGTATTACCAAATCTGTCACTCCTTCCTTCCTTCATTGAGCCCTGCGTTCCCTCATTCACCTGCCAGCCTCTAACAGACCATGTCACAACCAGGCTTCATCGGTCACAGCTCACTGCTGTCTCTCTCTCTCTCTCTCTCTCTCTCTCTCTCTCTCTCTCTCTCTCTCTCTCTCTCTCTCTCTCTAGGTTAAAGAACCAGTAGGAGTGTGTGCGCTCTAGAGATTAGTCCTATACTTGACATGACATGACAGACAAATGGCAGGGGAGAAGTGTGTGTGTGTGTGTGTGTGTGTGTGTGTGTGTGTGTGTGTGTGTGTGTGTGTGTGTGTGTGTGTGTGTGTGTGTGTGTGTGTGTGTGTGTGTGTGTGTGTGTGTGTGTGTGTGTGTGTGTGTGATGGATTTATGTGGCAGCTAATTAAAAGCATGATTAGTGGATAATTAAAATAGGTCTCTGTCTTTAGAATGCCTAACGACCACAGACAGAGGAGAAAGACACACACACACACACACACACACACACACACACACACACACACACACACACACACACACACACACACACACACACACACACACACACACACACACACACACACACACACACACACACACACACACACAAAGATAGAAAGAGAGAGAGACACAGAGAGATACATAGAAAGAGAGAGACCTAGACATGTAGAAAGAGAGAGACAGACAGAGAGATATACATAGAAAGAAAGAGAGACAAAGAGATATACATAGAGAGAGAGACATGTAGAAAGAGAGAGAGAGACATGTAGAAAGAGACAGAGGAAGACACAGAGGATCAGATATAGAAAAGAAGACATGGCACCTCTTACAGATAAACATCCACAACATTAATCATCATCAGCAAAGGCTACAGAGGACACACACGCACATACACGCGCACGCACACGCACACAAACACACACACACACACACACACACACACACACACACACACACACACACACACACACACACACACACACACACACACACACACACACACACACACACACACACACACACACACACAGGGTACAGCTGTACATGAGTATGTAATCCGTTGTGTTATACATTTAATCCTTCCACGGCAGCTGCTGAAGAAAATGTGATTAGCTGGATTATGGTCAAATAAGCAGCCAAAAATAAATAAATATGAAATACATATGCACACACGTGTATGTATTGTCGAGGACTCAAGGGTTTAATGTACATATGGTTAATGGTAATTGGTGCATTTATATAGCACCTCTATCCAAGACACTTTACAACGATTGTGCTTTACATTCACACATTCACACACACATTCACACACCGATGGCGGAGGAAACCATGCAAGGCACCAACCTGCTCACCGGGAGCAGTTAGGGGTTTAGTGTCTTGCTCAAGGACACTTCGACACCAACTCTGGGGGAGCCCGGGATCAAACTGGGAATCGGGATCGAACTGGGAACCTTCCGGTTCCCAAGCGACCGCTTTACCTCCTGAGCTTGTGAGCTTGTAGATCGGCTATTTTTGGCGAACGTTCCCCCCAGAATAGGGATGCTGGGGGTTCAAGTGGTTAACAAAAGTGGCATTTTAGGTTTGAAGCATATTTTGATTATCGTTAATCGTGACACGTAATTTTCATATCGTCCCTAGCTCTCGTCATAGACTGGCTTCCATGTATAGTGGGTACTGCACTAACGGGTACAACGGGCACCTGGCGAGCTTCGTTCCCAACGGGCATCGGCCTAGTTATGGGAAGCCATCATCAGCCTCACATTTCACATATTTTCTCCTTTCCAAAACTTGTTCAACTTTGTCTCTTTTATTTAACTTTCCATTTATTGGAGGTACTGTACTGTACGTGACGGGGCAGAAATATAAACCCGGAAACAACCTGAGGACAGAGTGGCCTTGAATTTATGCCTGAATAACAAGGTTACAGCATACCATTTCTTATCATACTGTATTAGGGCTATTACAAAGAATAGTTTATGCTGACATCATCTCCACCGAATATACCAGAAACCAGTCTGCTGAAGGAGAGACTTCAAAAAGCATATTGTTCCCATTGTTTCTACCAAAAATACATTTTTTATACTTGTCCTGAGGGCAGACATAAACCCACACATGAAAAAAAGAGATCCAGTGTTGAGCAAAGCCACAACAAATTGTTCCTGACAGAACCGGAAATGAATATTCATAGCGTGACAGTATAGAGCCTGGAGTGCAGCCTTCATAATACAATCCAATCCCACTCTACCTTGATAATCTGGCTGAGAAGTGCACAATACAATTAATCCATTAAGACCGGGAAAGCATCTGTGTCATTTTAGATTTGAGCTAAAAAAGCATTATTTTATGCTTTGGCTGAAAAATTGCAGATCTACAAGCTCATAAGCTCAAACTTGTAGATCTGCTATTTTTTAAAAATGTTGAACATCTTTTAACTCAAATCTTTACTTCTGGAGGCCCTTGGAACTAAATATTTAACAAACGTTCGCTTTAAAAATATATATATTCAAATAGCACACATTCACTCATATGAGCTTGTATATCTGTTATTTTTGAATAGCCAAAGATATCTAAAATGACAGAGATGCATTCCCGGTCTCATTGGATTAGGACGAGTCCTCATTCCCTCCCTGTGTTTCCTCCCTCTTCACACGCGTGTGCTCTCTGCCAGGCACGTGCCTATAATAGACCAAAGGCTTGGCCAGCGGTCCGGGCACCTAGGCTACAATGTAGCCTGACAGCGCGCCGCGGCCTTTGCTGCGTGTCACTTCGCATCTCTCTCTCCCCATTTCCTGTCAGCCTACTGTCCTATCCATAATAAAGGCCTTTCCATGCCGTACCCGAAAGCTAGCCTGGTAAACCCTCCCTCCGGAAATCTCAATTCCATTTCATTTCAGGAGTGAGTCTGGCATGAACCGCCTCTCTGCAATATTGGCTGTGTATGCCAAACGGCCGCGCCTATCAGCGTCGTCGCTCATTGTTCTGTGATTGACAGCTTACGTTGGCCAATCAGGTGGCGAGTTCGAGTGAGCCCAAAACACGAACGGCAGCCATCTTTTTCTTGTGCGGCCAATTCTCCGCTATTTTTTTACTTCAAAAAGCTCTCTAACTTCTATTTTGAGGCACGGAATTTACTTATAAGATATCGTTTGGATAGAATTTAGTTGTTTAACTTCATATATGTGGTCAATTAATCATGACAAAGCCTATTTAAAAAATAATAATTAGAGAACCGGTAGGGGCGGGCAGTGACACCATTGTACCCGAAAAAGGCAACCCATTTTGGGTATGGCTGTCTCAAAAGTCCCGTCGCGTCACATTAAGACTGGTGAACTGCTGATTGGCTGAAGGGGAAAAATTATCATTGGCTGAAGGGGTTGTCAGTCAACGGTATTACTCCCGCCCAACTCCAGCACAGCCAATATTGCAGACAGGCGGATCAGGCCAGACTCACTCCTGAAATGAAATGGAATTGAGATTTCCGGAGGGAGGGTTTACCAGGCTACCCGAAAGCAGCATTCAAGAGAATTGCCTATTCCAAACTCTCCTGAACTTGAATACAGCATTTTATGTTGAAAATATCACCCTCTGTGTAGAAATCCATGCCGTATGGCCTATCTCCAGTAATGGCTGGATTTAACCTGGTTGAGCGCGGTGTGGCGGACCAAAAATAGCCGATTTGCAAGCTCACCGCACGACACACTGTGAGCTGGTAGATCAGCTATTTTCAGCAATAAATAAAATTTCAGAACCTGCCCCTTCAATATTCTCTGCACGTCCATGCTCTCTGCCTGTCGTCATGCAGTACGTTACGTTTCTAAAGATTCATGAGGTTATAAGAAATACATACAGTAATCCTTGACAAGCCATGAGGCCCATAGGGCAGGAGCCTATCTGCTGTTGTCTGTACTGTGAGGCAGCTTGATGTGAAAGTAAACCCCCTGGACATGACCCCAGTATGTCGCAGGGACTTACAGTAGGCATTGGGCCTCATTTTTAGAGTCTTTAATATGACCGGGCTGGAGATCAAACCCAGACCTCTCAGTCCCAGGGCGGACACTCTAACCACAAGGCCACTGAGCTGGAGAGATATACATGGGGACATAACAAAAGTCAAGAAAAGTTATTATATATACTGTATGCAATGTGTTATTTTCCGCCACATTAAGAGACCAAAGGAGCAATTCAATTATAGTATGAGAGAGAGAGAAAGAGAGAGCGAGGGGGGGGGGGCAGACAGAGAGGGAGAGCGGGTGGGGGCGGGGCTGCGGTGACGGGACCAATTGGAACACATAAAGTTCTTGGAGACACCAGAGAAGAAATGCTGTTGTTTCATTTTCATTCTCCTCTATCTGGAGTTGTCTTAATTAAAGCTTTTGAACAGTTGATGTGAAATGTCATTATGTTGATATCATAATATTATTAGAAGAACTCACTCCAGTGACTTGAATGAAAACCAAAAAAGGAACAGGCAATGAACTTTAATTTAACACAGTCTCTTTTAAAAGTCCATTATCTCTATCCTGGAATTTGTTTTGTCCTTATGGGACATATTTAATCTACTCAACAAAGCCAAACACTCAGCAGACTCTACAGAGACAATGTGAACTTATTCAGTCAGCAGAAGTTGGTTAGAACTAGAATATAGTTGTTTGAGAGAGAGAAAAAGGGGCCACAGTGTGGCGTGTGTTGAGCCACCTGACCTGACCAAACTTTACCAATTATGTTTAGCTAATGGGGCTCGGGGGCCGGAACCTGACTGGTGGATATGCGTCCTCCCCCCTCTCTGTCTTCAATGTCCTGTCTCTCTATCCTATGTCTTGGTGACATGACTTCAAATCGATATCACAATTATTTAAATCTTTTGCCTCAGTTTACTACAGACAGTAAAAAAAGATGGACAAAGGTACGCCCATAGACTCATGAAGCCTATTTTTAAACAATTTCAAATCCACCATCTTTCTATATCCGGTCCGAATATGCAAATAAGAAACCGGAAATTAATGAATGCTATTGGTTGGGGAATGAATGCTATTGGTTGTGTAGCTTGTCAATCAAATCATCACAAGGTAGCCACGCCCCTCCTTCAGCATACCCTACTTTATCATCAATTTTAAAATAAATGGGACCATAATTTAGCAAAATGCATATCATGGTGATTGAAAGAAGACTTTAAACTAGCGGCTGGAATCATATAGTATTCATGACCATGTTTATTAAGGTAATCAAGTGTAAAGTTTGGCAAAAACCCATCCGCTTGAATGGAGCTTATTTACTTCCGACACCAGCAGGTGTGAAACAGCGAGACTATACAGGCCATTCATATGAACTCTCTCTTCCTATATAGCCTCAATTTACAACTCGGAAGCTGGCCCCTTGGTTTACTATTAAAAATAGTATTATCTTACTATTTTTAATAGTAAAACAAGGGGCCAGCTTCCGAGTGAAACTTTGCAGATTGGCTAATCAATATTAAAATTATATAATTTTTTAAGTGAAGATTGGCTATTTACTATTGTTGTATGCCAACATTGTACAATGAAAATTAACACAGGGTTAAGTGGTTAATCAGACAAAAATAGAAGAAGAGAAGAATACATTTAGCTAGCACCTACGCCATTTCATTTCTGCTATAGCTAGGTCATGGCCAGAAAAACACACAGCAGTGGTAGCAGTACATAGAACAGATATACAAAAGACCCCAGAAGTGTTTTAAAGTGAAATAGCCCTTTCATTATTTCAATGATGTACCACCTACAGGCCACAATACACCAGTGGGGCTTAGCAATGTGTTTGCTCTACTCTTTAAATATGATCTGAGGGAGGTATATAACTATGATTATAACTACAATAATTATAACTAACAATAACTACGGTAAGTGCTTTTTGTGAATAGCCATGTGCCTTTTTACTTGTGGTCTCTAAAGACACAAGTTTCTTGTAAAAACAGTAAGCTAGGGCGAGATATGCCACCGATATTGATTGCCTTGAATTTTTGGGACAGATACTTCATACACTGTACCATAATGTGAAGCACAAGAAATGTGATAAAATAAGTTGATTGATGTATTGAATTTGATGTCATGGGGTCTTTTACTTTCACTTCCATAGGCAAATAAATCACATAATTGATAAGGAATCACATGTATATTTTCAGTTCTCTCAAGTTCAGAACAGATCAGATTTTAGATTATAGCTTAACCCATTAAAACCGGGAACACATCTGTGTAACCACTTAAACGGATGTGATCTCCCCCCCATCCAAGCCCTGTACGACGACCGCTGTGTAAGCAAAGCAAGAGGAATCATCAAAGATCGAAGCCATCCCAACAACAGACTGTTCGAGATGTTGCCGCATGGAAAACGCCTACGCAGTCTCAAAGCTACTAGCAATAGACTGCAAAAAAAACTTCTTTCCACGTACAATCAGGGGTCACCAGAGATTTCGACCCAGGACAATTCGCCCAGCCGCGAATTTGAGTCAGCTCGACCCAAATTTACCGGGTCGAATTATCTGTGTAACCCCTAGAGGGTAGTAGAGTACAAGGTGACGGTGGTGAGGTCCTGAAGCTACAAGGTGACGGTGAGGTCCTGAGTAAATATTGTAAGCATGCTCCCCCAGTTGCATACTTTTTTTTAAATAAGTTTTTTTGTAAACCTTCTTTTCTAAATGAAATAATAATGTATGCCTTACAGCTCCGCGGAGCTGCCGGCGGCGCCAGCTTTGGGAGTGTGCTGCGTTTGTGTAACGCAGTCCCCACCAATATTATTTACGATTCTGTGCCTATCGGTACATAACTCGGACGGCGCTTAGTCGAATAGCAGACCATCGGCCGGTCGTCGCGGGCACTCGCGCCTGGAGGCGCTCGGGCGCGACTCCTTGGCCTCAAGGTCTGCTGATTCGGCGCGCCTCCGTCATGGTCCAAAACTATACTTTATATGGCTGTGCTTGAAAGCCTTTGGGCTTGTTTCACCCTGACAGACAAATAATAATTGTTTGGTAAATCAATGTACATATTATTATTATTACGTCTCTGTCTCTCTCTCTCTCTCTCTGTCTCTCTCTGTCTCTCTCTCTCGCGGTCCGGGTCGAAATGTCAGGTCCAAGCGGGTCGAAAGCGGGTCGAATGGTCCGGGTCGAATCGTCCTGGGTCGAAATCTCTGGTGACCCAATCAGGCACATGAACGGTCTGACAAGAACTAGGACGAACCAAGGCAAAGGGAAGTGCTAAGCTAACACCACCACCCCCCCGCCCAACCATCCATCCCTTTTTTGCACTACTATGCCTGAACTGCACCTGCTGCACCTTATCTGCTGTATATAGAAAAAATACTGTGAAATTGTTTACACAAAGTTAGGTGGCAGCTACTGAAGAAAAATGCTGGTGGTGTATACAACGTACCAAGTTTTTTCTTTATTTTTATGCAAATGTACATTTGATTTGATTTGATGATGCTTTTTTCATACTCTTTTTGCACTCTTTCTTTAAATCTTTTTACGTTTTCTTTATTCTATTGTTATTACTTATGCTGCTGCATTGTCTGAAGGAAGCCGAACCAAAATTAGTTTTACTCTTATGTACACAAGATGTAACATGAAAGTACAACCTTGAACCATTATTTTATACTTTGGCTATTCAATGAACTATGAGCTTGTAGATCTGCTATTTTTTTTAAATCGTGAACATTTGTGCAAATCTTTGAATATACATATTTCGAACATTTGTAACTCAAATCTTTGCTTCTGGGGGTCCATGGAACAAAATGTTTTCAGATGAGGGTCCGCAGCCAAATACATATAATTTTGTAGGTCCTTGACATGAAAAAAGACACTGATTCAGCAACATACGTTTTTCAGAAAACAGTTTTTCTGATTTAGAAGACATTTGTAGAATCGGAACCTCAGGCCTTATCGGGTTAAAGTATTTTCTATTCACAGCATTTATTATTTCCACCATCTTTACCTGCATTTTCACTGCTCTGATCCCCATCTCCTCATCTCTGCCACTCATCCGTTCCCTTAGGTGACCAGCCAGTGAGTGGCTGTCTCTTACACAGAGCTCGTCTGTGAAACACGACAGCAGAACTTTTAAATGGCAGACTTGTCTTTTCAAAGTGTTGTCTTTAGACTCTGTCCTCCACGTCCTTTCCCTCTCTCCTTCTCTCTCTCCTTCTCTCTCTCCCTCTCTCTCTCTCCAAATGACACTTTTTCTCTTGATCTTTACCTCGCTTGCCCACACACTCACAGACAACATCTGCTCACAAAGTTCAAACAGTGAGCAACTGCTGTTCTGTGTGTGTGTGTGTGTGTGTGTGTGTGTGTGTGTGTGTGTGTGTGTGTGTGTGTGTGTGTGTGTGTGTGTGTGTGTGTGTGTGTGTGTGCACGCGCGCGCGAGAGATAGAGAGAGAAAGAGAGAGAGAGAGAGAGAGAGAGAGAGAGAGAGAGAGAGAGAGAGAGAGAGAGAGGGGGGTACTCGAGGTAATGAATCACTCTGTTGGAGTGCCGTTTGACAAAATCTAAGTCCCCCCTATACCTAGCAATGATATGATATTGCTAGGTTTTTAATGTAATGAGTCCCAGGACTCACAGGTGGTCTTTTATATGAGTAGGGAAATCTATGGTCTAATTCTATCAAACTAATGTTTGATCTTATACAGTATGATTATAATTATGGTTATTTTCACGTATGTTGAAACGTATCTGGAAAAAATATATATGATAGACTGTTTTGAAATGGAGGTTAGTGGTTGTACAGCCATAGGAAATACTTTGTTAATCAGTTCGGACTCAGACCTCGTAGATGTGCAGATGGTAAAACACAACGATTATTCTTCTGCAGTCATTTTTTTGTTTTGTACGTATAATATTGCATTGATAGTAGGTTTAATGCGTCCTTTCGGAAGAGAATACGTGACATCTCTGACGCAGGATGTGTAGGTAACAACATCACTGCACACACACTCACACGCACACGCACACACACACACACACACACACACACACACACACACACACACACACACACACACACACACACACACACACACATGCGCGCACACACACACACACACACAGACACAGACACTCCGATATCTATGGCAGATGGCTGATTGGACCAGGTCAATCAGGAATGAGGAATATCTACAGTCTGGTATATTCACCTCCTCACTGCCACGTGATGCGTCTGTATAGATCACTCTATCTTTATTTGATCAAGCAGGTCCTCGGCCGTGCCCCGATGGACAAAGGATGAAAAGTGCAGGCCTCTCGTTTACCTCCTGTCTCCTGTCCTGTGGATGCCAGAGCTATAATTTCACATCCCATCTACCCTCAGAGCTTAATTAGCAGCAGCAGCAGCTCTCCATTTCTGCCACCTGGCCTGCAGGTTTCATCAAAAAATACCTGCCTCAAAATCTAGCAGAGTATCTCTCTCTTTCTCTCAAAATAATTATGTCAGAAGAACTTCAGAGCACAGGGAATTAAAGACAGACACTTTGGGAAGGGGAGGGCAGGCTGCACGAGGGAGGTAAGGAGGAAGGCAAATGGATAGAAGGGATATGGGGGGTGGGAGGTGGGGGTGATGGTGGGGGGACTGGATTAGATTAGAGCAGGGTGTGTTGAAGTGACAGCTTGTGAGGACTCTGCTGGCCGCTACGCTGAGAGCTGGGGCTGTCTGGGGATGTTGTCACACTGACAGATACTGGCAGATACTCATGGAGGGATTGGTTGTGCAGGGTGCACGTTAAGACAGGCAGAATTAGAGAGAGAGAGAGGGTTGGGGTCTTCATAAATAACATCATCAACTCGTCGCCATGAAGCCAAACGCCAGGCACCATCTGGCCTTTTTCTCCCCGCACCCTGGATCAGCCAGTGTGACCTCAAACCCATGCACGCACGCACGCAGGCACGCACACACACACACACACACACACACACACACACACACACACACACACACACACACACACACACACACACACACACACACACACACACACACACACACACACACAGAGATAGGTGTGCTTGCTCTCATGCATAATTGCACACAGACACACTCAAGCCAGGTATCAGGTACTGACTTTGCGTGCGTGCGTGCGTGCGTGCGTGCGTGCGTGCGTGCGTGCGTGCGTGCGAACCACAGTGGCTAATTAGTTTACTCTGGAACAGACGCTTACGAGTTCAGCAACATTACAGCAGCATTATATTAATATTCTGCTACATTACAGCAGCATTATATTAATATTCTGCTACATTACAGCAGCATTATATTAATATTCTGCTACATTACAGCAGCATTATTTTAATATTCTGCAACGTGACTCTGCTAACGAGAATACAGAGTAAAAGTATTGTAATTGTGCTCGATTTGAAACTGGAATAAAGTAATAACACTAAGCAATAACTGCAGCACAGTAATCATGACTGCATTTACAAACCAAAAAGCACTAGCAATAAGTAAATACATTTTGCCCAACAAATAAAACTGTGGTTACAAGTTCAACAGACAATTAATACACTTACAATTCCCAAGAAGCCCAAGAAGTTGTTGATGATATTAACATGCTTTTATTTGTCTTTTTTCCCCTCAGGCAAGCAGCATCATAAAAAAACAAATTAAGTTTCTACTAAAAAGACGGCGAAAATGAATAACTGAATAAATTGTGTCAAGGTAAATAAATAAATCCTAAAACTAAATGAATAAATTCACAACATAAAAAAACAAGCATAACCAGATAAAAACAGTATAAAAGGGCAGTTCATTCATTGAGCAAACATTAGTCTTAAAACTTTTCATTTGCATGCGTACAACTTTGTGGCATAGAACAGTTCTCAACCTTTTCAGGCTGCGAACCCCCAAAATAATCATATTTGAACTGGGGACCCCCCATTTTGTTTGACTCCGTTCCACAGAAATACTGTGAAAATATTTTCACAATTTGTGCCTCTTTCTATTATTTGACTATTTGGGCAATGTTGTATAGTATAGTTTGGGGCACGATGGCGCAGTCGGTATAGCGCTGTCGCCTCACAGCTAGAAGGTCCTGGGTTCGATTCCCGCAGGGGACGCTGGGGGCGTGTTCTCTCCTCTGCGTCATCAGTGCCCATACCCTGGGTGGGGTTGGCGAAAGGGCCGTTCTGTGTGGAGTTTGCATGTTCTCCCCGTGTTCCCTAGGTACCCTGACCAAAACATTCAGTAATCCTGGTCACTATACTGCCTCCCCCTGGCCAGCCGGGACACCTGATGGAGGGGGAAAGGGGGGGGGGTAAGTACTGCAATGTAGAAATACTCTGGTACAAGTCCAGAATAAAAAAAATACTTGAGTAAAAGTATTGCATGTACTTAAAGTGCCAAAAGTAGAAAGTAGGCTACTCATTATTCAGAACGTCCCATTTCGCAAGTTTTCAAATGCATACAATGTATAATAATCTTTTGAAAATAGCAGACCTAAAAGCTTGTAGATCGGCTATTTTCAAATGGCCAAAATGTACTATATACAGGGCTGAAGTGGTTAATGTATGTTTTGTAATAATAATCAAAATCTACAAAGTAACTAGTAACTAAAGTTTTAAAATACTTGTAGTGGAGTAAAAGGTACAATATTTGTCCCTGAGATGTAGTGGAGTAGAAGTAAAAGTACTGCAATTGGAAATACTCCAGTAAAGTAAAAAATACCTCAACATTTTAATTATGTACAGTACTTGAGTAAATGTACATAGTTGCTTTACACCACTGACAAGCAGAATGAAAACAACATCTTGCATTTCTTCTCCTGTACTTAGCTACATGGAGACCAGTGTTGTGCCAGGACTGGAGATGTGCATGGAAAACAATATTCAGGGGTATAAATAAGAAATGAAAATACATTATGAAAAACAAGCTTGCTACTGTGTTTTATCACATACCCAGCCTTTAGGGTCTAAATCACAGGGAGGACATTACACATTTAATGTCTACCAACCAAATAGTTTCATCATCCTGCAACTTTACATTTGTAAGTAGACTGTGTTCTTCCTTGATTCAGAGCAGTGTCTATGTGTGTGTGTGTGTGTGTGTGTGTGTGTGTGTGTGTGTGTGTGTGTGTGTGTGTGTGTGTGTGTGTGTGTGTGTGTGTGTGTGTGTGTGTGTGTGTGTGTGTGTGTGTGTGTGTGTGTGTCAGTGTGTGTGTGTGTGTGTGTGTCAGTGTGTGTGTGTGTCTGTCTCTCTCTCTCTCTCTCTCACAGCTGTAGCAGTATAGTCAGAAACGATATACACATGCTGAAACTGAACAAGACAGTAATGTGAAACTAATCCCTTGTCAAATGCATAAAGCACAACTTACCTTGAACCCCCTGAACCACATTCAAATCACCTGGGTGTGAGAATGTATACGGACATTCTCACACCCAGGTGATACGATGACGAGTTGGGCAGGGACCCTGTCACATCGGATGTCTGACACGACAGTAGATTTTGCCCAACTCGTCACCATATTAAGACCTGGGGTGAGAGTGTGTAGCTCTACACAGTAAAATCTTCAGTGTTAATTTAAGTCTGAGAGAGTAGAAAAGGAACTACAAGTATGGACCCTCACTGGTCCATCTGCACACTCTCAGAGTTAAATAAACAGTATTTTACGGTGTAGGCCGGCTCCAGTCAGGCTGTGCATGGCTAGCGCAGGATATTTAATCACTTTGTAGATCATTTGCAGAGGTGAAGTAGATTTTAATCATTGGAAAGTAATTTCTTCTCCCTTTGGGTAATGGCTTTTTGATAATAGCCTGTTGAATTATTATCTAATAAAACATTGAAGCCTAATTATTTAGAATAAATGGTAGGTACTGTACGGTTTTATTATGTAATGCCTGTGCTCCCAAAACAAGTTAATTAATATGTCACTGAGAGATAAAATCAACATTTTCTCTCTGCCGAAATTCTTCTTTTACACACCCTACTACCGTGTGTGTGTGTGTGTGTGTGTGTGTGTGTGTGTGTGTGTGTGTGTGTGTGTGTGTGTGTGTGTGTGTGTGTGTGCGTGCGTGTCTAGCTGGGGTGGCCGTGGAGGTACAGAAGCTAAACTTCTTGACAACTTTTTTTTGGCTAATGTGCTAGATTTGAATAATGTGATAATTCCAAGCACCATAAATTAATCCTTATTTCTGCTTATTATAACAGTATAGTGACTATAGTCATTTATTGGTCCTTAGTAATTTTACTTATTTTATAACTTTTATATATAACTTTAAAGGTAGAGTAAGTGATTTACTTTGGTTAAAATAAGTGTTAAATAGCTCTATATTCTAATAGTACTCATTGCAATAGAGTGTTTGTTCAGTAAAAGGAGTCTCCCATGTCTCTCCAGCTCTTTATTAAACAGAAAATGTACTATATTCTGTTTACTAAAGAGCTGGAGAGACCCCTGTGACCAAACAAACGCTCTGTAACAATGATTAATATCAGAATATAGTACTTTAACCTTTTTAACAAAAAAAAAATGTTACCAAAAAATATCACTTACCCTACCTTTAATATCTAAACAGTAAATAAGTATAAAGTATTCATGTTAACATTCTCCTTGAATGAGACATCAGAACACAGTGATTATTGCGAACGCGGAAGGAGGCGCGGCGAAGCCACGCCTCCGACCAAGTGGAGCTTACTATATCACCGTGCTTGGGTTGTGTGTGTGTCTGTCCCTTATTTATGGTCTGTCCGTGTGTGTTCACGCTCTCATTGGCTCGCGCCCCCATGTGACTCGAAACTCTGTGCTGAAATGCCAGCAGCTGCACTGCCTGTATACAGCCGGCAGAGTGCGGCAGAGTGCACTACTAGTGTGGTTGAAATATAGCAGCCAAAGTCAATCTGCGTTCGCTTCCAGCGTTCGCGCGTCTTACTTGTGTGACAATCCACACCGTCTTTTAACTGCAACATTTTCAGTAGTTGACTAAGAGTTTATATTACTACAGCAAAATTTGACTCTGAGGACCCCCCTTATCGGTCACTTTTGAAACATTTGAAAAACAAAAATATATATTTATGACAGTCTAACTGTGTGTGTGCGTGCGCGTGTGTGTGTGTGTGTGTGTGTGTATTTCATGACCTTCCTCGTAGAATGGAATGGAGACTATGGTTTGCAGTGCTGTCAACAGAAGGGAAAGGCCCAAGAGTGGTGGGATGTCCAAGTTGGGTTTAATAGCTTGTGCAAGTCTAATGCAGAGCCTGGCATAGGGCACACACTTACTTATGACTGCACGCATGAACACACACACGCACACACAAACTGGACATCACTTTGTATCCCATTACCAATATGAGGACAGCCAAGTATTAAACTGGCAGGCTGCCAACACACACACACACACACACGCGCAGACACACACACACACACACACACACACACACACACACACACACACACACACACACACACACACACACACACACACACACACACACACACACACACACACACACACACACACACACATCATACAGCAGCTCTCATGCAGAAACAGATACTGATAATGGAGTGCTGTTGTTGCTCTCTCTGTGTGTGTGTGTGTGTGTGTGTGTGTGTGTGTGTGTGTGTGTGTGTGTGTGTGTGTGTGTGTGTGTGTGTGTGTGTGTGTGTGTGTGTGTGTGTGTGTGTGTGTGTGTGTGTGTGTGTGTGTGTGCGTGCGTGCGCGCGCATGCGTGTTTATGAGCGTGCGTGCGTGTTCCTGCCTGTGTGCGTGCAGTGAAAATATCGAGCACATGCTCTGGCTGTCTTGAACATTTTAAAAAGGTGCTGCTTTTAACCTCTCACTAAACAAAAAGTTCAAGGCCGACAGGAGACAATCAATAGGATAATTTCTCTGCCAATTTCACTGACACAGCCTGAGCCTCGCTCACACGGACAAATCCCCGGTGTGATTCTCTCACAGTCACCACCGTCTCTGCCATTCCCATGTCCCCAGTGCCGTGACACTCTGAGCTGGCGCACCTGTGAAGCTCCTCTCTGCCTAATCTCCCTAATCATCCCCACAGTCTATACCAGTGTTGCCAAGTCTGCTTATTATAAGCAACTTTGGGCTTGTTTTTCTGTAAAGTCGCTTGTATATAATTATTGGTAGTTGTTTGTTTCTAAAGTGTAGTTGCTTATTTTGGCTTGCTTCCTAAATGTCGTTTAAACCAGTGGTTCTAAAACCTTTTCATGTCAAGGACCCCCCCCAATCAACGTATTCCGCGGACTCCCATCTGAAAATATTTTGTGCCAGGGACCCCCATACAAGATGTGTTTATTTAAAATGTTTCAAAAACATTCCAAATTTTTCTTAACTTTTTAAAGATTTTTATTGAAAATAGCAGATCTACAAGCTCGTAGGCGTTGTCATGCGACCGTGGTGAGCTTGTTGATCGGCTATTTACAAATAGCCTGCTACATGTATGCAGTAGGCCTATTAGTCCTGGTCGCTTCTTTTGGGCTTGTTTTCGTATAGACCTGGCCGCTTGTCTCTCTCGCAAAATCTGGCAACGCTGGTCTATTCGCGCTCTGACTTTCCTGTGCCTGTCTATCAGTTGCATATGAGCCTGAAAGGGGTCTCGTTTGCCTCCTTTGAGGAACTCTGCAAAGTTCAATATACCGAATTCTCATTTGTTCCGATATCTTCAGGCCCACGATTATGCTAGCTAGTACACATTTTATCCCCTTGCCTCAGTCTCCAACAGGCTCTGTTGTTAATGAGATACTCTCTTTCCTCGAGGCAGGATGTCGATCCTACATGGCCTTAACAGTATATCATATCTAATGTGTTCTCTCTTGCGGGGGGATTAGAGGTGAATGGGAAGAAGAGCGTGGGTTTGATGTGACAGATGAATGGTGGGAAGAGGCTCTCTTAAAGGTCAATATACTACCATCTTCATGTGCTTCATATGTGATTTTTAATACAGTTCAAGACAGGGTTCATTTTTACTAAAGCCAGACTAACAGGGATGAGTGACAGTTTGTGACAGTAAATGGATTCTATTACATTGGAAAAGCCCAGATCCACCCTCCACTACATCCTGGCTAATGGACTTCATGTCTTTTTGAGGTCAGCAAAGGTGAAGTACTCTTTAAGAGGCTCAATTGTATTATAGATATTATAGATTATAGACTTTCATTTTGTTTGTACTTAACACATCGAGTACCAGAGGTTTTTTAAAACAGGGTACATCCATTGCCAGCGTTCTTACCGTTTACACCGATCTGCTTAGAGCTGTAGAAGCCACGGCGAGGACCCGAATGTAAACAAAAGGTGTCTCCGCGATGGCCGATGGTCTTGTCTAACGACTAGAAAAATTACATTTCTAACGCGATCCGCCCTTGCAGAGTGATCCCGAGTCGAAAATGACTTGTTTTGACCACTGTAAAAGATATGGAGATATGGACCTTTTTCTCAAGATCCTATCATTGGAGAGGACGGAAGTGACGTTTTTTGGACTGGATTCACATCCGTCCATTCCAATTTTAAGGGTCCTCGGATCATTCCTAAGTTGCGTTAGAGCAACCCTTGTGGAAAAAAAATAAGAAAACATTTGCAAACACGTAGATCTACGTGTTTGGCACTCAATGTGTTAATTACTCTGACCCTTCTTCCCCCCCCAACCTGAATTACATAGCACCACAATAGAAACAAGTCCCCTGGACTTTGTGTTCCGTACTGTTTGCATTTCTGTCTAATAAAGTATTCAATCAATCAAACAACAAACACTTTTTAAGATGGTCACCTCAGATACCCTGATGTGATTCCCTCGGGGTGCTCCTTCCATTCCGACATCTCACTACTCCGACTAGTGGCTTCCGCGTGCGGTTAGGGTTAGGGTTAGGGTTAGGTATAGGGTTAGTAACCGTCGGAAAGGCGACATGACAGAAAGCCGACATGTAACCGATTCCCTCACCATTGCACGCAGGCACACATGCCATGTTGAGTAGCTGGAAATAATAAATAAAATCAATTTCACCCGCTGCCTGGCAGTGCTAGTCCTTTCATCGATGAGACAGAAAGGTCCCGTCTGATAGTATTAAACAACGGTAAACTCACCAACATTATACACCTCCACAGCTTTGGTTATCCTCTTTGTCTCTGCAAAGACTTTGTATCACAAAGATCCGCCATTGTCGCTATGAGTAACGTTCTGTCAATAAACTCTGTGAAGCAATAATTCTCGTCCGACGTGAGTGAAATTGTTTTGGGGTGCGCTCGTTTTGAATCTCTCATCGTCCTGCACACCACCTGTTTCGACAGCAAACGAAGAAAAAACTATGGAATGTTGACAGGACGTTGTTCATAATGACATCGGTGGATTTCTGTGAAATAAAGTCTTGAGACAAAGACGATAACCCAACAATGCTCAAGTCGGGCGTGATAATCGGACTGTGGAAGCAGTTACTCTTCGTGCAAGAGTACTCAATATTTTACTCAATATCCTGCTCTAGAGGCCTTCTAACTTTACATAGGG
>NC_137604.1:56462470-56507470 GCF_963280865.1 Gymnoscopelus braueri
ATGCTGCTACAATTTTTTTTAAATATTTTCCCTTTATTTAACCATGCACGGCAAGATTAAGAACAGAAGTGCGACCTGGGCCTGGCAAGCTTTTGTTGGCATAACACTACTTGCTGAAGTTGCCATGAGTGGTAATGTTTTATGCAGACAATATTGATGGGAAATCCCTCCTCCTTTTTGGAACGGCTCGGCCAAAGCCCTGCAGATACTGTCAGCAGTGTTGCCAGATGTACAATAAGTATTTTATTTGTGCTAGAATTTTACCCACTATGCGATCAATAATTAAAAAAATGCCCAAATGTACGATCATTTCACCATATTCAAAAATAAATTGTGAATTTACAAAATTCCGGTTTGGCTTTTCAAAATAAGTCATTGAACCAGTAAATCTGACCCTAGATCTGTACGTGGAGGCATTGTAAACACCAGTCGCATTTTTCTAGTCCAGTTTCAGGCTTTTATTTGTGTGAGGTCCAGGAAGTTGCCTGCTTCCACGCAGCATATGTGATGCGTTGTTATCTCGTAGGAGTCTCAAGCAAGGTTGTTTCTTGTATAAATATGGGTGAAATTATATATTTACACCTGTGATTTATCTTTTTTGGCTGTGTATAGTTTTCTTTCAACTACGATCATTTTAAGCCTCCGGTACGAAAATTTCCCATCTGGCAACAATGACTGTCAGTGACCCAGCCTCAATTCCCCAGGCTTTCTTTCTGAGGAAGCAGGCCTGGGTTTCTCTACACATGTAGAGAAACCACTGACCACACAAGGACATTTCAGTGAAGCCACATGTTGGTCAAAGTTTCTCGATGCCCCAAGATCTGTGGTGAAAGTAGTATGAAGGCGTGTGGGTGCAAGTAAGGACATTCAGCTGTGTTATTTTTCTCCAGCTAATCATCCTGGACCCCGGTTAGCTGATTAGCTGTTATGCATCATCAGCTAATGGGGATATCCTAATGAACTCAATCCCACAATGGCTTTCCTGTTTGGGTATATTCAGGGCATTCAGGACTTGCTTTAGTCTGGCTAATGGATATGCACCTTTAAAAAAAAATTCTGCAACATTTGAAACGTTTGCATGAATTTCTCTCAGCAGCAAGATGGAAACATAACAGACAGGCTAAGAGAGGCACACACCAGTGAGTGTGTGTGTGTGTGTGTGTGTGTGTGTGTGTGTGTGTGTGTGTGTGTGTGTGTGTGTGTGTGCGCGTGCGTGTGCGTGTGTGTGTATCTTTGTCTGCCTGTGTGTGTCTGTGCACGTGTATATGTCTACGTGTTTACACACGCATTGCAGATGTGTTCGTACAGTATGTGAACATGTGTGCATATTCAGTTTTATATTAAGACATTGAGCCATATTAAGACAGGCAGATGTGTGAAATTACTTTTCTTTCATTTTCCAATAACTTCATATGTCAAGTTTGTCTATCACTCTCATACTTGCCCACATTGTTTGTCTCTGTGTGTGTGCATGTGTGTGTGTGCGTGTGTGTGCGTGTGTCTTTGTCTGCCTGTGTGTGTCTGTGCACGTGTACATGTCTGTGTGCAATGAGTTCGTATGCAAATATTATGTTTTATATTAAGACATTAAGACATATTAACTCATTCACTGCCAAGGACGTAATTAACGTAATTATTTCCAATGACCAATTCTGCCACGGACGTAATACTTTTTTTTTTTTTTTGATTTTATAAAGGATTGCACTGTTCTTTATCACCCACAGTGACCACTTTCACTGTAACTCACCCGGATACGGAAATAACGCCAATCCAAGATTTCCGTTTCCGTCCGCTTCCTCTTTAACTCTTTCATTCAAACGGCTCTTTCTCGAGTTGCCTTTTGTTTTGCCGTGTTACGCGAGGCGCAGCTGTTTTGAAACTGATGCTACGGGAGAAGGGGATGTCGCGGATGGAATATTTTTTCTCTGGGCGACACACACGTACCATGTGTGTTTACAAACAGTCGGACACGCGATCATAAAGGTCCTTACACACCGGCGAATGTGCGAATATACGCAAAATTCGGACTCGTTCCGAATAATTAAAAGACGCTTTTTCGCTTCGCTTTTCCGCTTTTTCGCGCCATGTACGCTTGCATTGACTTTATAAGGTTTTTAAAAAAAGCGTATTATTCGCACGAAAAAATCGCCCCGGTGTGTAAGGACCTTTAGGGATGTACATTTTCTGTGGCCAGCTGAAAAAGTAAGAGAAGCATGCATCTTTGGCGAGAAATGGTGTATTCACCTGGGGCTGCATGAGAAGGGGCCGAGCCGGTTGGAATGTTTGTTGTCTGGGCAACACACACACGTACCCTGTATGTTTACAAACGATCGAACATGCGATCATAATGATTTATTTTTTTTGTGACCTGTTGAAAATTGCTGGCAGTGGGCAAACACAGTTTGGCAGTGAATGAGTTGAGACAGGCAGATGTGTGAAAATACTTTTCTTTCATTTTCCAATAACTTCATAATGTCATGTTTGTCTATCTCTCTCATACTTGCCCACATGTGTGCACGTACAGCCACAAAAGCCTCCTCTTTCAATACACCGATACCTTTAGCTCACAGATAGACACACTGTATAGGCTAAGTTGGTTGGAATCCGCCATGAAAATTTAGAATTCACCGATTTCAGTTTCATGATCTCAGAAAGCCATCTTCGGTTGGCAAGTGTTTGGGAGTCTCTCAGAAATGCTAGTGGCAATTTATCAATAGAGGAGGCCCTCACAGAATGGTTGGTTGGAATGGTTTCCAGGCCCGCGGTGCAGACTCTGAAGTATGCGTGCGTGCGCCGTGCGTGCGTGCGTGCCTGAAGAAGTGCTATATAAATAAAGTTATTATTATTTTTAATTTCTCTCACTTGGTCTGTGAGACCTAGAGAGACAGAAGCTGGTACCACTCATCTGGTCACAGCAGCATTAAGGAGAAGGACATCTGTTGTTGTCCAACTTAAAGGGATAGTTCACCCCCAAAAAAACTTTTTTTCTATCGGTTAGTCACATTACATTACAGTCATTTAGCAGACGCTTCTATCCAAAGCACTTACAATAAGTGCATTCAACATAGTTAGGGAACAAAACTACTAATCACCAGACGTATTAAGTGCATCTTCTAAAACAAGCAACTAAGAGTATACCTAGCGTTTCACATTGTCACCTACAGATACAAGCGCAAACAAAACAAAATTCCAAACTTTGTGGTGAAAGTTGCTGTGTGAGGTGTGCAGTCTAATTGGACATCAGTTATGGTTACAGCGAAATACACCACTGTCCCTTCCATTGATCCCTAAAATGTGCGTGTGTGTATGTGCATGTGTGTGTGTGTGTGTGTGTGTGTGTGTGTGTGTGTGTGTGTGTGTGTGTGTCTCTCTCGGTCTAAAAAAGTGTGTGTGAGAGAGAGAGCATGCGCCTATGGTGCAGCTTAACACATTGACTGCCATGAACATTATGTCATCTCTAATCCCACGCTCCACTGCCAATGACGTAATATTACGTCATCTGGTTGTTGTTGTTTTTTTTTTTTTATTATTTTATTTGGCTTTTTCTGCCTTTATTTGAGAGGAAAGCAGGCTGACAGGAAACGAGGAGAGAGACGGAGGGGGAGGGGCAACACACAGCAAAGGCCGCCGGGATCGGGAGTCAAACCCGTGACACGCTGTAAATCTGGATTACCAGCATGTGGTATGCACCTGGACCGCTAGGCCAGCGGGCGCCCCCATCTGGTGTATATTAGTGATTACGCTAGAGGGCGCTCTTTGCCAACCTATGAATGATGCCTTGACTTCGAGAGAAGCATACACCCGGAAATGACGTTATCTAAAACATTTTCACCCCGTCCACTACAATGTTATCAGATTTATAAAAATACATTTATCTCGGATTTCTTTTCCCAGATTGCGTTTTTGGTGAAAACAAGCTATATTCAATTGCTTATAACTACAGAACGGACGATCGCGGTTACAATGTCCGATGTTTCCACCGAGACATTGTTTGTTTACATCCGTGTTCTGTAGATCGTCAAAATAAGGTAGAACCTCTGGCAGTGGTGAATGAATGAATTAATTAATACCTGGCAATGAATGTGTTAACAGTCTAATCTCAGATCCCATCACTAAACAGAGTCGTCGTTCTTGGTCTTGACTTTGACCTTTAGCACTGCCTTCAATCATGTCCTCACGGGTCTGACGATCTGTCAGCTGCAGACTCGTATCACAGCGTTTAACCCTCACACACACACACACACACACACACACACACACACACACACACACACACACACACACACACACACACACACACACACACACACACACACAGTGACAGATCCTGTCTACAGCTGACAGGGTTTTATATCAGCAAAGACACAGACCAACCGCCCCTCCCCTCCAGTACGACCCCTCGACCGCGCCATGATGAGAGATGAGACAATCTGCTCTCTTGACACTTAATTCTGCCCATCACTGTCACACACACACACACACACACATACATACACACGCATTCCAGAAATATACATGGTATACCCCCACAAACACACACATTATTGCGAACGCGGGAGGAGGCGCGGCGAAGCCGCGCCTCCGACCAAGTGGAGCTTACTATGTAACCCTGCTTGGGTTGTGTCTCTGTCTCTCTGTCTGTCTCTCTGTGTGCACTGCCTGTGTGCAGCTCCTCTGAGATAAGTAAATGTCCAATTTAGACGTACCATACATCAAATGAAAGGTCTTTGAAAACTGAACACACCTGTCAAGGTTGCGTTTAAGCCCGCCCCTTCCCCCGGAAGCCACGCCCCGGAGAAGGCTCCTAAAAACTCCCCATTGAAACCCCATGTTAAATGAAAAGTGCCCGAATCGCTCCCAAACTTTTTCTACCCCCCCTAAGTGGGGGTCTACGAACAAATACATCGGGCTCGGATTTTGGCTCCGCCCCCCGGAAGTGGGTGAAACAGGCACTTCAAACACTTTGTTGAATTGTTCAAAAACATTCCAAGTTTTTTTTTTGTGAATTTGTATTTTTCTAAGATGCTCCTTTTAACGCAGATTTAAAAAAAAAATAAAAATTATTGGTTACTTTTTTTTCAATATTTTTTTTCATTCTTTTTTTTCTTTTTTTGCGTTCGCTTACCGCGTTCGCGCGTCTTACTTGTACAGTACTTGTACAGTATATACATTCACAAACACGGAAACACAAGCCAGACGCACATAGGAGAAAGCAGTGTACCATTTAACGCATGAAAAGGCCCATGTGTGTGCTCGTGTGTGTGTGTGTGTGTGTGTGTGTGTGTGTGTGTGTGTGTGTGTGTGTGTGTGTGTGTGTGTGTGTGTGTGTGTGTGTGTGTGTGTGTGTGTGTGTGTGTGTGTGTGTCTTTGCACGTGTGTGGCAGCCTCTTAACTGAAGGCTTTGTAAAACCCTTGTTCATCATAACTGTGATGTTCTAGCCTGAGGGCTCAGAGGCATAAAGCAATTTCCCTGTCGTTACACCGGGCGCGTATTAACCTCCCCCCCACACACACACACACACACACACAAACACACACACACAAGAGACTCCCCTGCCATTTGTCTGTCATGTCAACTATAGCAGGGACTAATCTCTAGAGCAGGTTATTCATAATGAGGGTTGTGTACTTGCAGTGTACCAGTCTACAGAGGAAGATATATCCCCACATTATGTGTCATGAAGGCTGCTTTCTGAACAGCTCGCCTAAGGCCATCCTTTCTCTAGAGTTAGCTAGAAGCTCTGTGATAAACCCCCCTGTCCTTTCTTCTACAAGGACCAGGCTCTGTGCGGCGTTGCCCTCTTTTTCTTCAGATGCTGTTCTCTCTTTTGTATTTGTCTTCTGCTGGGTGGTAGTGTTGATTTCGTCAACTAAAACTATGACGAAAACGAAATAAAAACGAAATAAACACTAAGCTACGATGACTAAAACTAAGACTAAATATGTTGACAATTTCGTCAACAAATAAAAACTAGACTAAAATGTTAGGGAGGGACTAGTGGAGAAGAGATCATGTAGAACTAAAAAAAAGTCTTTTTAGTTTGGTTGAGCTCTGAAAATAGCAGATCTACAAACAGATCTACAAGGCAAGCTCACAACGCGTGTGAGCGCGTTGTGATGTAGAAGTTGTGATGTAGAAGTACTCTGTTGTGGAATTCTTAAAGTACCAAAAGTAAAAGTACTAAAATGTTTGAAAATAGTGTATGTTTTATAATGTAATCATTTATATCTACAAAAGTAACCAGTAACTAAAGTTTTCAAATAATTGTAGTGGAGTAAAAGTACAATATTTGCCTCTGAGATGTAGTGGAGTAGAAGTAAAAGTATTGAAAATTGGAAATACTCCGGCAAAGTCAAAGTACCTCAAAATTGTACTTATGTACAGTACTTGAGTAAATGCACTTAGTTACTTTACACAACTGCATGTGGGTTTGTCTATATAGAGAGATGTGAGGATACTAAGGACAGGAGAACATTACACTTTCACCAATTAGCTGATCGCTATTTCCTATAATTAATATTATAACATATTATATATGTATATACAGTATATTCATAAGGAAGGACATGAGCGTCATGGGTGAGAGCGAGGGTTCTATCGGGATCTGTGACAAATAGACGGTCAGCAGAAGACACTGCTCATCTCTCCATCACAAATTTCACCCACAATCCGCTGAGGAAAAGTGAGTGTCCTTAAAACATTGACAACCAATGACGAGATTTCTCCTCATGTGGTGTTTTCAGTGGTTTACGATAGAGGGGCGCTCTTCCGCAGTCTGTGAATGATCCCAGGATCACCCAAGAAGAGTACACCCAGAAATCACACCAAAATTAAGCTGGTTTTGTTTAGTATTATAGGATTTATAAAAGATGATGTTTTCTCTGCTTTCTGTTGCGTTTTGGCGAAAACAAGCCGCATTCAACTGCCCATAACTATGGAACAGCTTATCGTGACGGCACGCTTTATTTCACGCCGATTCTCCAAGACCCCCCTACGTCTTTTGAGGCGATCGCCAGGTGGATCATTGTGAAGAATAATATTCTATGATTTTGCAAAGGTTAGTAAAAAACGCTCGAAATCGCTGGCAGGGGCAGCTACAGACGATGTTTTAACTCTGGCTGTTAAATAATGAATATTATAACATATTGTGTATATACAGCATATTCATAAGGAGGGATATGAGCATCATGGGTGAGAGCGAGGGTGCTATCAGTATCTGTGACAAATAGACGGTGAGCAGAAGACACTGCTCATCTCTCCATCACAAATTTCACCCACAATCCACTAAGGAAAAGTGAGTGTCCTTAGGAGCTTCCCACAAAGGAAAAATAAGTGTTGTACATCCTCTGGGCGTGCCCTGCACTTCTCCCTGGCTACGAGGCAGAGCCCAGCTGGGCTCATCAGCCCACAGCCTCCCGTGCACAGCTGGGTTCAGCTGAGTACACAGTGCTGCGGATCAGAGGTAGAACTTCCCCATGCAGCGGATGGAAGAGTTTATTACGAAGTATACTCAGCGCCTACTCTTTATCTTTCCCTGCACTCGTTTCATTTATCCCTCCCCAAGGAACTATGAAGGATTGATTATCTACTCCCTGCTATAGGAGATAGTTAGCTTTCCGCAAAGCCCTCTCTCTCTCTCTCTCTCTCTCTCTCTCTCTCTCTCTCTCTCTCTCTCTCTCTCTCTCTCTCTCTCTCTCTCTCTCTCTCTCATCTCTTCATATTCCATTCCGATTGGGTACGGCTAGCATCCAAAGTTTTGCGAGAGGACCCATGTTTTGCAGCTACAAAACATAGACATAAGAATAGAGAAGACTTTAAGGGGGAAAGAACTTACATAAGGACAGCAATATCAAATATACATAAGGTGCCCCTTGTTTTTTCTGCTCAAAAGAAATACAAATGAGACAGAATATCAGTCTCTAGTGCAGTAAGAGACATCACTTAGCATCAGATATCAACATATAATTGTACTCAGTGCGGGCAGCAACTTGGGAGCCAATGGAGGGAGCGGAGAAGTGGGGAGACTGGTGAAACTTTTGGCTGGTTGAAGACCAAGCGAGCTGCGGCATTCTGGATCATTTGGAGGGGTTTATGTGCACATGTCTGGAGGCCAGTAAGGAGGGAGTTACAGTACAAGTTTTGATATGACTGAGGCCTGGATAATGATCTGGGCAGACTCCTGGGTGAGGAAGGGTCTACTCCTTCAAATGAGCTGACTGTCCAGGACAACACAAAGACTCTTGGTCGTTGCAACCGAAGCCACTTTGGAAATAGTGAGAACCTGAATCGTGCAGGACTTACCTGGGAAGAAGAGAAGCTTGGTCTGGTATGGGGTCAGCTTGAGGTGGTGAGAAGACATCCACTGTGAGATGTCAGCCAGACATGTAGCGATGCGCTCTTCCACCTGAGATGAACAGAGATGACAGAGCCAAGAGATTTAGTGTCCAGGGAGAAAAGGAGGGGGCCAAGTATAGATCCCTGGGGGACATAAGTGATAGTGCCATTGCAGCATCATCCTACATATAATTCTTGGAATCTCTGTCTGTCTGTTTGAACACGTTTTTCTCCTCAGTGGGTTGAGCAATTGATCTGAACTTGCACACGGGCATACAAGCATTACCATGTGCAAACACTCAGGAACGACATGTTTTACTTTTCCCAAATTCAAGCTGCTTATTAGCGTTCTTTGTAAACTCTGTATCTCTACGGTCGCAGTTTTTGCCGTTACCGCGCATGTGCAGCCATACGTGTGCACGCTTTGGCATGCACGGCCACGGGGTCTGTCGTTACGGTTACGTCTAATTGCATTGCGTGTAGATTGTTTACTCAGTCATTGATACAACGGGACATTCCTGTGCTTTATGTGCGATCTCACCAAATGTCAGAAAGTACATTCTTTCAACTATTTTCAAGTGGAGAAACTTCTCTCTGTGAATGACAAGAACAGGGTCTGAGCTGCCATCACTGTGTGTGTGTGTGTGTGTGTGCATGTGTGCGTGTGCGTGTGTAGTGATGGATTTGTGCGGCAGCTAATTAAAAGCATGATTAGTGGATAATTAAAATAGGTCTCTGTCTTTTGTCATTTGATAATGTGCCCATGCATCCCAAGCTGATCTCTAAAAAACTCTCTCCCCAAGCCCCAGACTCTCTGTCTCACCAGCTGTGCTCAATCAATGCCATTATTAACATGCAAGACCGCAACAAACTTGGTCTCCCAAAGTTTAACTAAGCATAGGCTACTACTGTGTATAACCCAAAGTCTGCAAATGCTTTTGAGTGAGTGCACACATCCCCGGTGCATTCATAGTCATACTGTACTGTATACATAAAGTGATAATGCCTGTATGACAGCCTATGTCGCCAAGGCTGACATGGTGACAGGGCTCAACGCTCGTTCAACAGCCTGATGGTAACGTAAGTCTGTGAGCCATTGCAAGCAGAAATTGTATGGAAAGAGAAGCTGAGTGAAAATGGTTAAAAAGCTGGTTTAGTAGCTTTTGTAGCTACTAGTGTGAAGTTGAAGCCAGTTGGTTTCCACTGGTAGACTGTAGCTTTGTAGCTGCTAGATAGTGTAAATGCAGCATAATGGATGTTCACCCGTTTGAATGCTCTGAGCATGTCAGCCTCCTCAGGTATAGGGCTGTCTCTTGCTGGTTGGTGCTGTTAACCTCGCACCGGGCAAAATGGGTGCTCAGCTCACCTTGTTATAAACAAAGAAGATTAAATACGTATCTTACAACAAAATTGCTAATATTTGTCTATATATATAGTATATGCGTGTGTGTGTGTGTGTGTGTGTGTGTGTGTGTGTGTGTGTGTGTGTGTGTGTGTGTGTGTGTGTGTGTGTGTGTGTGTGTGCTCCTTTTCTCTGCATTTCTCTCATTTAAGTGATAATGTGATTACCACTGAGTCCTCTCCTCTCGCCAATGACACACATTGTATTTGAATGAAACAGTTTGAGCTTGGGATGCATGCTTGGGATGATGCTGCGTGCATGCGTGTGTGAGTGTGTGAGTGCGTGAGTGCGTGCGTGCGTGCGTGCGTGCGTGCGTGCGTGCGTGCGTGCGTGCGTGCGTGCATGTATGTGCATGTCAGGTTTTTCCAATTTGCTGCTATGTCTGACGGCTGCTCTCTAATTCTCCCAGAAGGCAGAGCAGCGGGTAGAACAGAATTACTATTGTTACACCCTCGCCAAGCTGATTACCTATCGACTGGCCTAAACACCTTGGTAACACCATACTGGCTGTGCGTGTGCGTGTGCGTGTGCGTGTGCGTGTGCGTGTGCGTGTGCGTGTGTGTGTGTGTGTGTGTGTGTGTGTGTGTGTGTGTGTGCGTGTGCGTGGATGCCGCATGACCTTCCAGACTTTAACAGGTAGTTTTAAAGGCAGTGATTGGTCAGGTCGAGCCCCCAGCGATCAATAGGGTGATGAGATGATGACATCACTCAGCAGGATGAACCCGGGGTCAAATCCTTATCTGTCCAATCAGCTGGCAAGCTGACTCTGATGACCTCATCACTAATGGCCAGGTAGAGAGAAACTAGATAGGCCTGCACACTGTGTCTGCCAACACATACAAGAAGTCTCTGGAACGGCTTATGCACTATTACTGACCAGTTCTACACTCCAGACATCAACATAAACCAGTGTTGATTTTGACAGCAAATTTTCATTTAGTTTTAGTCATAGTCTTTTGAATAAAAATTCGTCATTAGTCATATTTTAGTCACCTGAAATGTTTTAGATTTTGTCTAGTTTTAGTCGACTAAATCTACAGTTGATTTAGTCGACTAAAATGTATTTTGACGGTGCCTTGATGGCGTCGTAATGGCTGATTTTACACTTGGTTGCATGCTGAAAATAGCCGATCTACAAACTCTTGTAGATCAACTATTTTCAGAGCGCAACACCCGAGTTCAACCAAACATAAGATTGTCTTTTAGTTCTAGCTTTTAATTGTTGACGAAATTGTCAACAAAAATATTTATTTTTAGTTTTAGTTATCATAGCCTAGTTTTTATTTAGTTTTATTTAGTTTTCGTAAGTGAAAAAAGGTAGTCGACGAACATTTTTCGTCATACTTTTAGTCGACGAAATCAACACTGACATAAACCAGTGATTCTCAACCTGTGGGCAAAGGACCACTGGTGGGTCGTGAGGGTATCGCAAGTGGGCCCCCAAATAATTGCCAAAACCCTAAGATATTAATGAAAATATAGCGTTATTAGAAATGTGTACATGTAAAGAAAATGTCTTGGTATTTTGTCTTTAAAACGTTGAAAAGTAATTTTTCAATTTGATACTGCTGGGAACTTAAAGGTAGGGTAAGTGATATGTTTGGGTTAAAACAAAAAGTATTTTGTTAAAAGGTTACATTCTGATAGTAATCATTGCTATAGAGTGTTTGTTCAGTAACAAAGTAGGAGTCTCCCCGTCTCTCCAGCTCTTTAATAAACAGAAAATACATTTTCCGGTAGGTGTCAAAATCTCAGCCAATCAGGAGAAAGTACCCATTTTTAAGCTTCATTATTATTATTATAGTGTTCCAGTTCCAATTTTGCCTGCTCATTTCTTAGTATCATCACTTCCAATTTCACTTGTTTAATCTATATCTTGATTGAGTTCTCTATCCTGATTGGATAAAATTGGAAATGAAACTGAAACTGAAACCAAAATGCATTTTCTGTTTTATAAAGAGCTGGAGAGACAAGGAGACTCCTTTTACTGAACAAACACTCTATAGCAATGAGTACTATCAGAATATAGAGCTATTTAACACTTATTTTAACCAAAGAAAATCACTTACCCTACCTTTAATGTGACGTGTTCTGAGCTTGTCGCTCTGCTATATCACTGTTATTGATATTTTTATTGATACATTTAAAATTTGTTTTCTTTTCACATTGGTACAATGCATCGTGCAATGCGATGCATTGCTTTCAATGAAGCAATGCATCGATTTGAAAAATAGGAAATTACATTTTGAATTTGTACTTTTGAATACTACACCTCACCTCAAGTACAAATTTGACAAAGCAACTTTCACCCGTAGTTGACCAGGAGTAAAACGGAGAGAGAGAGAGAGAATGAGAGAGGAGATGAGGTCAACCTATCCAGCCTTCCATGTGGGTGTCTTCTCAATTTGTTAGACGGAAATGGAGAGATAAAAGGATAAAAGGGAGAGATGGGGGTGGAGGGCCGAGGAACAGGGTGCTTTTAAAAAGTAGAAAAACAAACCATTCAGAAGTGCACACACACACACACACACACACACACACACACACACACACACACACACACACACACACACACACACACACACACACACACACACACACACACACACACACACACACACACACCCCAGTGGTGTAAAGTAACTAAGTACATTTACTGTACTTAAGTACAATTTTGAGGTACTTTTGCTTTACTGGAGTATTTCCAATTGTCTATACTTTTACTCCACTACATTTCAGAGGCAAATATTGTACTTTTACTCCACTACAATTATTTGAAAACTTGAGTTACTATTTACCTTGCAGATGTAAAAAAATACATTAACCACTTTAATCCAATTTTATACCTAGACTATTTAAAAATAGCCGATCTACAATTTGAGTACTTTTTCCACCACACACACACACACACACACACACACACACACACACACACACACACACACACACACACACACACACACACACACACACACACACACACACACACGCGCGCACACACGCACACACACACACACCCCTCCCCCCATGCGCACACGCGCAGATGCACGCTGCCCCTCGGTTCAATCAAAGCCGCTACCATTACAGTGGCAACACACAATGAATCATGGGATTGATGACGCGCCCTCGCAGAGCGGACAAGTACTTTCTACTGCCGGGCAGGATGAAGGGAACGAAGGGATGAATGGAGAGGAAGAGAGAGAGAGAGAGAGAGAGAGAGAGGATACAGTCGGAGGGGGGTTAGAGGAAATAGAAGGGTTAACTGGATGGGTGGGAAAGGATCTATCAGTCTTTGACCTATGTGCCCTCCTATAACAAGACCACAACAGCAAGATGCAGTAGGAATAACCCTGAGACACTACCAAGACGATGGAGAAGACGAGGTACATACTGTACAAGAGAGGAGAGGACAGAGAAGGAAAGGGTGTGTGTGTGTGTGTGTGTGGGGACAAACGCAGGACAAGAAAGTCCAGAACTACAAGAGATCAGCAGGTTTAGACCAGGCGGCAAGGAATTGAAGCTGGAATTTAAACTCACTTCCGGGTTCTCTTTCAGCCTGCTGTTTCTATTAATGGCCCAGCAGATGTCACTATTTCACCTTCTACCAGTCGCAATACGTTATAATCTCAATCAATACAAATCAATGAGGTTTTGGGCAAAATGTACACTTTGATTTTATTGCATTTTCATAAACACAGTTTTCAATCGCTAGTTTAAAGTCTTTTTTTAAATCATCATGATATGCGCTTAGTAAATTATGGTCCCATTAATTATAAAATGAATGATAAAGTAGGGTTTGTTTCTAGGGTTGCTACTGGTTCTACCGAGTGAAGACCCAATAGCAGTCGTTTCCAGTAGCATTTCGGACCGGATATAGAAAGATGGCGGATTTGAAATAGCTGAAAAATGTGCTTCAAAACGGGTCTGTAGAAACCAATGGCGTCACTTTGTCCATTCCTTTTTACAGTCTGGTTTAGACCCACGAATGGATGGATTCAGAACTGTTGTTTCACCACGTGTGTTTGGTGAGTAGCACTGCACGACGCGCCTGGAGGCGCCCACAGGTTGACGAGGCGGACAGGGATTCTCCCACGTGTCTGAGGACCTCACTATATACCTGTTAAAGGAGCCTTCCAGAGACATTTTCCATCAAGTGTGTTTTCACCAGAGGAGAGGGAAAAAGGGGAGATACCCAGCCATTCCTGTGAGACTTTAACTTTGATATTTCTGTCCATACTTTCATGTTCTCTGTGAACTGGGCCCATGCTGTACTAAGGCTCACTGACTAAGTAAGCAGTGGCTGCTACCCAGCCATGAACCGCATGGAGCTTTAGAATCCCCACAACCAGACACCACTCACTTCACTCCCTCTAACACCCAGTGGACACTTAGGACTTTCAAGCTAACACAATGCATCAGTGCAACTCATTTTTTCCTGAGTGGATATAGTCTGGCAACAGCTACAGTGAAACACACACACGCGCCTACACAGACTCATTGAATCATATTGTACATTAGAGTAGCATCCCCATCACACCTCAGTCTAGTCCTCTCTCATAATGTACCTTTTAAAGAACTCCTACGCACACTCTTCTGCAAACACACATGCATGACTGCTAGGGTGTTTGCACATGCACATGCACATGCACATGCACATGCACATGCACATGCACATGCACATGCACATGCACATGCACATGCACATGCACATGCACATGCACATGCACATGCACATGCACACGTGTATCTGCAGTGTCTGGTGAAATTAAAGAATAAGTCAGAAGCATAAAAATCGACCCTGAGTATAAAGGCTACGAACACTGTGTCTGCTCTCGCTCTCTCTCTCTCTCTCTCTCTCTCTCTCTCTCTCTCTCTCTCTCTCTCTCTCTCTCTCTAGCAAGGTCAGTGTTAATTAATGGCCTAACTCAACATGTGAACCATTCATCTTGCCGGTGATGCTGGTGAAGCTGTTTTCAGAAGTCCTCTCCCAGGACCTTGTGTTAAAGTGAATCCTCATCTGACCTGCCCTGCTGTCATTGGCTCTCTATGTGTCTTACATCATCTTAATGTAGGAGGAGAGCAGGATGACCTGCTGTGCCTTGTGACAATGACACTGATTTCATTCATGGATGATCAGGTTAAAAAACGCATTTACGACTAACTGCTCATTTACCTCTGACAGTGTAAAACGCCGGTCATTATTGAGGGTGGTTGATGATCGACGAGTTGGGTTTCCATTATTCTGAGGTTATGCATTACTGACATGAGGAAAATGGAAGTGTTCCACAGCATGCCCTCTGACGAATATGCCAGATCTTTTGGCCCAATAAAATCTCCAACAATGAAAAAAACAGGGAGCCGGGAGCATCACCAAGGAGATTATACACAGACGCCTGAGATGGCTGGGACATTCTAGATTTCTAGAACTAGATTCTGACCAGTTCCGGAAAATACACGTTACGGAAAAGACACGCTGTGATTGGCCAGTAGCCACTTTGAGTGGCAGTTGGGGCAAACACTCACCCAAAAATATGATTTACGATTCTGTGCCTATCGTGGCTCTAGCGAACTTGAGCCACGAGAGGCACCGCCGAGCGAGCCAAAGCCAGCAAGTCGCCGTGCAGAACGTTGTGCCGTGCTGATCGTTTCCTATTTCCTTGTTTTCTCGTTTTTGTAACAGACAATCGTAAGGCAGGCAGGGCGGGGCTTGGTAGAATCTAGTTACCATTAAATAATACGCAGCAAGACCCGCATCACAAAGGTCGCCTTAAGATGGACACCACCAGGCAAAAGGAAACCTGGGTGGCCCAAAACCACCTGGAAAAGAACTGTGACACAAGAGCTGGAACAGATGAACCTGTCATGGAAAGAGGCGCAACATTTTTGGTAAAACAATTTACATCAGGGTAAAAAAAAAAAACTTTGATGAATTGAGTACAAAGGACCTCAATGGAAACAAGCTATAGTGCATTCTTGGGTTTAAAATCCTCTTAACAAACCTTGTATTGAACTGTACTCCGCTGTGCTTGTCTTTGCAAACGGTTAATAAAGTATTCAATCAATTCAATAAATCAAACATGCTGCCAGGGACAGAATGCAATGGAGAGTGCTCATTGAAGCCGTATATCCCATAGGGGACGAAGAGGAGTAAGTATGCATTACTGAAGTAGCAAGGGACAAACCAGTTTTATATTCTCCTTATTCTGTCCGTATCCTGCCCTGCCCTGCATCATGCATCATCAGTGAAGTCAACAGCTGAATTATAATAACAAGAACCCAGTGGTGGAAAAGGTAGTGACATTTTTTATTTAAGTAAAAGTATCAATACTGCAACATAGAAACACTCTGTTACAAGTAAAAGTCCATAATTCAATATTCACTTGAGTAAAAGTACAAAAAGTATTGGTATCAAAATGTGTTGCTTTGCGACGCATTGTGAGCTTGTAGATCAGCAATTTTTGAAATGGCCGAAATGTATATAGGGTTGAAGTGGTTGATGTATGTTTTGTAATAATAATCAAAATCTACAAAGTAACTAGTAAGTAAAGTTGTCAAATAATTGTAGTGGAGTAAAAGTAGACCCACAATATTTGCCTCCGAGATCTAGTGGAGTAGAAGTAAAAATACTGAAAATTGTAAATACTCCAGTAAAGTAAAAATACCTCAAAATTGAAGTACAGTACTTGAGTACATGTACTTAGTTACTTTACACCACTGACTATAGAACCACTATACAGCAACCGCAGCGGTACCGATAGAGGCTGGGGGCCTTCACCCCCCCACCCCAACATGGAGAGCAATGCAGCGCTACTCACACAGACTAATATACAACGGCTACAAAGACCTGCCTCTGAGCGCACGCCGCATCCACAATGCATGGGGTTCTGACCCTGAGCAGCATGAGGCTGAGGAATTCAACTCACCTGGGCGAGCGAACATCAAAGCACCACAGCCAAGGGGAGGGGGGGGGAGAGAGAGAGAGAACGAAAGAGAGAGAGAGAGAGAGTGTATATGGAGGAAGAAAGAAATTGGCGAGAGACAGAATTGGCATTATTGTGGTGATCCACTTTCAACAGCACTTTGGCCGCATGGGCTTGTGAAAAGTCAACACAGTTTGGAAACACAGCCGAAGTCAACAATATCTGAGGATTTGTTTGCGTGTGTGTGTGTGTGTGTGTGTGTGTGTGTGTGTGTGTGTGTGTGTGTGTGTGTGTGTGTGTGTGTGTGTGTGTGTGTGCGTGCGTGCGTGCGTGCGTGCGTGCGTGCGTGCGTGCGTGCGTGCATGTCCTATTACAAGTGCCGTAAAGTGTTTACAATACAACACTTTACATAAAGTGCTCTTTATGACTGAACCAAAATCTCAGGGTCAAAGTCGTTGCTCAGTTACACTGGTATGTGAGAGGAGAGGAGAGCACTCCTCCCACATGATGCTGCTGCAAAGGTTTTGCATAATATGTACAGTATGTGCGTGTGTGTGCGTGTGCGTGTGTGTGCGTGCGCGTGTGCGTGTGCGTGCGCATGTGCGTGTGCGTGTGTGTGTGTGTGTGTTGCCAGTTGACACTGCCTCTGCTGCGTCTACGAGCCCAGACTCAGTCAGTATTAGGGATGGGACTACTAGAGTAGGTGGCCAGTGACTTTGTGCAGTTTCACAAAACCTTTGCATCATGCATGTCACACAAACAGAATGCGATGCATTTTGTTTATATAACAAGTTTGTTCATATAGAGTCCTATTCACAAATTCACCATTTAACTTCCACAATCCACATTATCAAAACATTGGTGTTGTGTGCTGGATTTGAACCAACATCATCTCGGGTCACACGCTCCATGCAGGAGGTGTGGAAGGAAAATGGACAAAGTCACTGGCCACCTACTGTAACCATGATTTTAAACATCACAATTCATTAATCGTAGAGGCTCAGTATAATCGTGATAGAAAGATTAATAATTGTCTATTTTCATGTCCAAAAGAAATGTAGAGCTGAACATATTCTTTCATACAGTTGAAGAGCCTTACAGACAGAGGTCCTGCAGCCTACATGAATGTTTAAACATGTAGCTTTTATTTACTTCCAAAGAGATACACTTTTTATTTTGTATGTATTATTTGGCTACTGCAATATTTATTTTGAAAGGCAGCAACTGTTAGAAAAGCCAACAAATAAATATTGTGGGGAAAATATAATAAAATATCTCATTTACAAATGCTCATGTGATTTTATACATCTATAGTTTGTGGAATAAATGTACATACAATAATCGTGATAAAAAGTTAGAGAAAAACTTCTGTCACTATAATCATACCAAAAAAATAATATGTATAAATAATCGTCCAACCACTAGCTAGTACTCTATGTGAGGCATGTGCTGCCTCCCATAATACACACACACACACACACACACACACACACAAAAAAATAACTCCAAATGAATTGAGCTGGGAACGCAAAGTAATGCAAATTAGCACAAAAACACAAACCTATCAAACATGTGCCCACATCTGTGCGCACGCACGCACGCACGCACGCACACACACACACACACACACACACACACACACACACACACACACACACACACACACACACACACACACACACACACACACACACACACACACACACAGAACCGCTGGTGCGTGACTCACTGGCCAACACGAGTACCGAACACCTACAGAAGTTTTCTGATGTCTCCTCGGTTGCCAGTTGCATCACAGATGACAATGAGGAGGAGCACAGAGCCAGTGCTGTTGAGATTCATAGGGGCACCTCCAACACTCTACTCCAGTGGTTCTCAACCTGTGGGTTGGGGGTCCCCACATGATTTTGGTGGGGGGGGAGGGGTTGATCCCTGGTTCTTTCTGGATTGCTATGATGCGAGAGTACGGTCTAGCCAACACCAACTCAGTACTCAAGAATCGCTGCCCTACACACTCTCCTATTTAGCAGGGTCTTGAGCTCTCTGAGTGTTAGCTAAGCTGTCGCGCCGCTAAGCTGTCGCGCCGCAGTGCATTTAGGGTGCTGCGCTTCTTGCCTTTCCTGGCTTGGCTCCCACAGTGTCAGTTTGCTTGCCACTATTTCCGGGTGCCTGACGCAGTGCCAGCCTCATCCTTCTCTCTCTGACTTTGTCTGTTACCCGTGGTAGGTCCCCATAGAGGACCACATTTCTGATGTGGTCCGTCCATATGTCCTGGCTTAGGATCCTTGAGCAAGACACAGAATTCCCAACTGCTCCTCCTGTCTCCATCAGTGGGTGAATGTGTGCGTGCGTGCGTGCGTGCGTGCGTGCGTGCGTGCGTGCGTGCGTGCGTGCGTGTGTGCGTGCGTGCGTGCGTGCGTGCGTGCGTGCGTGCATGCAGCTTTCATTGAAATGAATAGGTGGGACGAGGTTGTCCGTTCTCTAGATATATTATAACTCGATCTGGTCATTTTAAACATGGTTCTCAGGGTAACAGTTGTTGTGTTGCATGTGACGTCAGACCACAGCTCTGGTCAGCCTTATATAAGGCGCTTAAGGACGTTACAAACACTAGTGTTGTAGAGATAGAGACAGTTACACCGGGACAGAAAGCAGAGAAATAAGAGACGACAGAGAGTCAGAGAGTCGTGGAGATAGAGGGACAGACAGACAGACAGACAGACAGACAGACAGACAGACAGACAGACAGACAGACAGACAGACAGACAGACAGACAGACAGACAGACAGACAGACAGACAGAAACGGACGGAGAGAGACAGAGAAGAGAAAGATGTTCTGCTGGACAGTGACCAAAAAGGAATTGGGACCAGCGGGTACCTGTCATGCTGCTGTAGCCGTCGGGCACAAGCTTTACTGCTTTGAAGTGTTCTGTGACATGGAGACCTACATGGACCACATGGATCAGATCGAGGTGCATGTCTGTTGGAGGATCCTATTCCAGCATCCACAGTTACCTGTACATACTAGACTTAAGTCCTAGTCTGAAGACGATATGCTAGCTAGCGGTTATTCAGTACGGTTTGGAGCAGTCAGAACTCCCACACAATGTCAGGTGGGAACTGGACAAAAGCCACAGAGGACAAAAGAAGAGGCGTTCCTCCAAGCAATGGAACCTACCAAAGAGCTTGTAGAGTGGAATTTTATATTTTTGAACATCTTTCAAAAAAAATTATGTTTCTGCCATAAATGTGTTCTACAACCATACCTTACTTAATTGAGCGCGATGCCGCACAGTGCGCTCACAGAATTATAGCCGATTTATAAGCTCATTGCGCGTCTAAGTATGTGAGATACTGACCTACCAAAGGGGCTCAGTAGGTGTTTTGTATAAAGTATAGTTCTGGACCGTGACGGAGGGCGCAACGTCTCAAGCGAACTTGAGCCACGAGAGGCACCACGGAGCGAGCTAAAGCTAGCGAGTTGCCGTGCCGAACGCTGCGAAGTTCTCTTGAGCCAACTCAGCGCCGTCCCAGTTAAGTACCGATAGGCACAGAATCGTAAATCATGTTTTGGGGTGAGCGTTTTGCCCCAACTTTCATCAACTCACAGAATAACGACCCCACCTACTGAAAACGATCAATAGTCTGATTAAACGTGATAATGTCACATTCAGTGCATTGACAGCATCCGAAGCCGGTGGTGGGTGAATGTAATGCACGTTGTAAAGTGCTTTGGATAAAGGTGCTATAGAAATGCAGACCATCGGGCGCCCGCTGTCCAGGCGCGTACCACATAAGTCTGGTAATCCAGTCTTACAGCATATCGCGGGTTCGACTCCCGATCCCGACGGCCTTTGTTGTGTGTTCCCCCCCCCACCCATCTCTCCATTTCCTGTCAGCCCACTTTCCTCTAAAATAAAAGGCAGAAAAAGCCCCAAAAATATATATAACTAGAAAATGTGCTCCTCGGAGCACAAGTCTCCGCCAGCAGACCTGTGCTATTTTAATCAAATGAAATCACTTACCCTATCTTTAACCATAGTTCTCTAGGAATGTTCTAATTTTTACGTAAAATAGAACATGTTACTATATCATAGTAATTATATTATCATAACAATAAGTAATGAGATACAATAAGTAATGAGATACAACCTCTGGCAGGTGAACAGACAATAATATTAATTGTCATAAATGTATTACTGTATTACAAAAATGTATATATACTATGACGCATCTGATATATAGCAATTACATTATCATAGCAATAACTAATGAGATACAGTAGGGTAAAAGATATATCCTTTAGTTAAACAAAAAGTTCTTTCTTAAAAGGTGAATGTTAAAGAAATATTTATTCTTCATCAGGTTTCAGATGCTCATTTGCTGCTTCTTTAGTTTGCATAATGGGAGTTAGTTGCATTGTGTGATCTCAGCCTCTCCTATCTAAGTTATTTATATATTTATATCACATATTGTGATGTCACGTAAAACTGACCAATGTTAGGTGTTCTCAGAGGAACACACACACGCACAGACGGGTGATTTGTACTGGAAGGTACTGTTCCAATCAAGACTGATTGATCCTGTCTTACCTCACTTCAAAAAGCATAAATAGCTTTTTGAAGTGACACACCTATTTATAGGGTTTTATTTCGTCATACGTCCCTCTAGCCAATCAAAGGCATTGGTGTCAACATATTGACACGTGTCACGTGGAGCTTGACCAATGTTAGCTTGGCTAGGGGCCATACAAACACACGGCGGGACGAAGCGAAAACATACTCTCCACCTACGGCGGAGACAATAAAAAAAGAAAAGAAATGCAGACCATTTAGGTTCGGGATGTACATTGTCAGAACTTTGACAGACGCCTGTCAAAGTTTCAGCTCTGTTCAAAGTCTTTCCGCATTTCCCTGTCCTAACATAACTCTGTCCTCCCAATATATCTAATTTTCATCCCTGCACATCCACCCTTTCATCTGTCAGAGGGTGGAAGAGGGGGGCATCACACGCTCCACTCGTTCTCTGCTTCCTCACTTTTGGTTGCAATTTGAGACGACATCTGGATCACATGATGTCATTTCTCTCTCTCACTCTCTCCCTTTTACTCTCCCTCCTTCTCCCCGACCAGGAGTACAGAGCCCTGGGGTTGAGATTAGTAGGGTAAGTGTTGAAGCTCTCACACACACACACACACACACACACATACACATACACATACACATACACACACACACACACACACACACACACACACACACACACACACACACACACACACACACACACACACACACACACACACACACACACACACACACACACACACACACAGTAGTTGTAGGAGCTTTGGACTCAAGAGTGTATACGTGCAAGATAGGTGTGTGTGTGTGGGGGGGGGGGGTGCATGCCTTCGTACCATATGAATATATATGAGTTTATGTGGGTGCTTGATTGTGCATTAATATTTCATCCATTTCCAGCAAAGTGAGGACAGCGCTGCTAAAACAGTCCATTTAGGAGCTCTGCGGCCGTTAAAAGCTGTTATGAGACGTAAGGAGTTATGGCACCTCATTCTCTCTATATATATATGCCTCTCCATGCCACATGAACACGCAGTACCAGAGAGTCTCCCACAGAGGATGAGAGAGAGGCAGGACAGGAGGAGAGGGAACGTTTGGGAGCAACCAAGCCCCCAGAACCTAGAGGGAGCAGTGAAGCGCATTGGACATGGTGGCCAATCATAGGTACTGCAGCTTATTACGACTGGTGCCAGACACATGAACGAGCGAAAACGGTTTTGACCAATGGGCTCAACTCACAAGCTTGCGCACGGGGTTGCGCATGGAGGTGACGTCACCTCTGTGACGCAAAACGTGTCACCTCCGTTATGCAAAACGCATCACATACTGTAGGCCCCAAATAGGCCACGCCCTTCACATTTCCCAACCCGGAAGAAGGGGTGAAAAGGGAGTATGCGCTGGGTGAGCAACTCCATACAAGTGGATGGACGGGGATTTCCGTTACCTCTCCATTATTTTTAACTCTATGGGAGCAACAGGTACAGTAGGGAGGTAGAGGCAACCAGAAAACCAGAGAGAGAGAGAGGGGGGGGCATGCAGTGGTGTAAAGTAACTAAGCAAATGTACTCAAGTACTGTACTTAAGTACAATTTTGAGGTATATTTCACTTTACTGGAATATTTCCAATTTTCAGTACTTTTACTCCACTACATCTCAGAGGCAAACATTGTACTTTTACTCCACTACAATTATTTGAAAACTTTAGTTTCCAGTTACTTGCCAGATATAAATTATTACATTAAAAAACATACATTAACTACTTTTATACCCAAGCCCTTTTATACCTAGGCTATTTGAAAATAGCCGATATAGATGCGACGCGTTGTGAGCTTGTAGATCTGCTTTTTTCAAAAATTTTAGTTACTTTTGGCACTTTAAGTATATTTTGATGCCAATACTCAAAGTAACATTTTGAACACAGCCCACTTTAGTGGGCTGTCAGGGAGTCAGTGGACGGGTCCTTCTGGGACATGGAGTTTCAGTGCAAAAATAATAATGTCTGCACTCTTGGGTCTCAGCTCCACTTTTTTATTGCTGCAGCGATAGAAAAGTGGAGCTGACTTTATTCTTTTTCCACCGTTGACCTGCCGTTTTGTCCAGCACCTGGACTCTGATTATAGGATGTGGATCTGTTCTTGCCATATGAAAAGTCAGTCCCTCGCCCCCTTGCCCCCAAGAGAGAGAGAGAGAGAGAGAGAGAGAGAGAGAGAGAGAGAGAGAGAGAGAGAGAGAGAGAGAGAGAGAATGAGTACACTCTAGCAGGGCAATTATCATTGCCATTTTGCAACCAACGCAGTTGCCATTTTCACGCCCACCGCCCACGCATGCTATATAATTACCAATGGATGGAATATTTGCCATACTGTAACTTGGTGTTATTAATGTGTGTCTTTATGTTGTCGTTTTTATATGTGACAGTGTGTCGGGACACACAACCTGTGTGTCCCGACACACAGGTTGAGTGTAAAATGATTTGTAAAGATAATGTGTTTGTAAAAAGGAGGTGGTTAAGTTATCTACCGTTTGACCCGCTTCAGAATCAGTCACGGCATATTGAGGCGCTGACAGACTCGTCGGTCGGCGTTTCACGTTGTATACTTTTTTAATTTCTCCACCAAAGTGTTGTGCTTCCTTAAATCCTTCTCCTTGGCTAGAGAGACGCAATGACCCGCCTTAAGCTGCCTCTGATTGGTTTGTATTAGTGACAGACGAGCGTCATGTGAACTAGAGGTTACGAATGTAACCCCGGTTTTAGTAGGTTCGGAGTTTACTACTCACTATGGGATATCAGCGCCCTCAGGCGATGAGACAGAGCAACACACACGCTCCCGGTGCCAATACTGATTGGCTAAGGGTATGTCACGAGTCCGGAAGACCCGGGAGTATAAAGCTCCCTCGTGACGTAGGCTCTTCCTCTTAACATTCTCCTCTCTGCATGCCAAATGCGCACAGAAAGGGGTGTCTGGTGAGTAGTAAACTCCGAACCTACTAAAACCGGGGTTACATTCGTAACCTCTAGTTTTACCACGGTTCTCCGTTTACTACTCACTATGGGATTCATAAACCCCCCTTGAGGTAATGAGCCACACAACCCTGACAACCCCGCACGCCCCTCAGCTCCTAGGTCACGTCCCCCCCGGACGTGACCTAAGACCCCCAGGCCATAGGTCCACGACCTCACGGCCCCTGGGCGCCCCCCCAGCCCACCGGGCTGGGGTGCGGGATAGATAACAAGAGTAGGCCCTGACAGACTCTAGAGTCTGCCCTATTTACTAACAGGCAGACACAGTCCGCCTCATAATAATGAGGAGCAGGGCCCTATCCCCAAGACACAGCCCTACTGGTCCCAAGGAAACCTAAAGAGGAAGTCGGAAGATATGGAGAAAAGGCCCCAAGCCTACTCCCTATCCTCCACTGACCTGGAGGCAGCAGCCACACCCAGGACAGCGTGCGCCATTGATGACGCCGCCACGTCCAGACTGTAAAAGGCCGCAAAAGTCGACGGTGACGACCAATTTGCAGCCGCACAAATCTCCTGGATCGAAGCTCCCTTGTAGAGAGCCCAGGACGTAGCCATGCCTCTAGTAGAGTGGGCCCTCAGACCCCCCGGGACAGGGACACCACTACTCACATAAGCCAGCTTAATGGCATCACGGATCCATCTAGAAAGCGTCGCTTTGGTGACCGCCTTCCTCTGAACCCCCACGCCAAAAGAGACAAAGAGTTGTGTCGATGAGCGACTGGCCGCCGTCCTCTGGCAATAGAGCTTCAAGCTCTCACCGGGCAGAGGCAATGTAACCGCCTGTCCTCCGCCGAAGCGAAGGGAGGCGGATGAAAAGCCACCAATTCAACCGGATCTGGGGCCACCACCCCGGTCTTTGTAACGAACGCCAGGTTTGGTTTAAGCAAAACCCTCCTGTCGTTGTTCAGAAAATTCATGCACTCCGGGCTCACCGAGAGCGCATGCAAGTCACTGACCCGTTTAGCCGTGGACAGGGCCACCAAAAGGACCGTTTTTAGACTAATGACCTTCAGGTCCATAGACTCAAAAGGCTCGAACGGGTGACGGCACAGTGCCTCCAGCACCACCGTCAACTCCCAGACTGGGAACAGTGGCCTGTTGACCGGTCTAGCCCTTCTGGCGCCGTTCATAAATCGGCGCACGAAGTTATGCTGACCCACCGTCTTGCCATCGTCGAAACCTAGGTGGCAAGCCGAAATGGCAGCCAAATACACTTTCACCGTCGAGAAGGATAAACCCTGATTTAGCCTTCCCTGCAGAAAGTAAGAATGCTACACATCGAGGCCTGGAAAGCCACCACCACTGGTGACTGTTCCAACCCCCATCTGACCTCGTAAGCATTCCTCGTGGACACGGCCCTTGCGCCCTGGATGGTAGCCATCACGTCAGGGGGAAGGCCACACGAGCTCAAATTCACCCTCTCACGGGCCAGACCCATAGGTCTAGGTCCTGAGGGCGTCCCCCCTCCCTGCCGCAGCAAGTCCCTGCCGACAAGGAGGGCCCAAGGCACGTCGTGAAGGAGAGGAGTTATCTCCTGACCTCTACGTGTCCCATGCTGGGGCCACCAGCAACATCAACAACCCTCGGAGCCTGACCCTCCCCCACATGGGGAGGATCAGCTCTATTGGTGGGAAAGCATAAAGCAGTTCGTTCAGGAGGCTCGGCACCTGGAACGCCTGAATGGACGCGAGACGTGAGTCGCATCACAGCACCATCTCGCACGCCAATCCGTCCAACACCAGGGAGGCCAAACCTTCCTGCTTGTTGACATAGCACATGGTCGCGGTGTTGTATGTTCTGATCGAGACAGAACAACCCGGAAACCGAGCACCGAACTGTTTGAGAGCGAGGAAAAACCCCGTGAGACTGGCGTCCGTGGTGATGACCTTCTGTGATATCACAGCGCCTATACTGACCCCCTGGGACAGAAAAGCCACCTGCGACCACGATCCGAGTGTCTCCACGACACCCTGGAAACACCACCACTTGCTGAAAGCCTGAGGTGAGTGGGATCCGAAGAGCCCGCTGCCACCTCTATACAGGTCTCATGTAGAACCTGCCCAAGCGGATTAGGTGAATGACTGAAGCCATGAGACTCACCGCCTGCATGCCTAGTTTGTAAGTGACTTGACGCCCCACGCGAAAAGACCTCACACAAGCTAAGACGCTGTCTAACCTGCCCTTGGACAGCCGCGTTCTGAGCGTGTTCGAGTCCAGCGAGATCCCCCAGAAGGTGGTCCGCTGAGATGGAACCAGAACGCTCTTCTGGACGTTGATTGTGAACATAGCGACGTCAGGTGGGAGAGGGCCACGGCCGTGTGCCGTGCCACCTCCTCCTCTGAGCCAGCAATTAACCAGTCGTCGAAGTTAAGTCGACAGACCGATCCCCTGTCGCCGCAGTGGAGCTATGGCCGCATTGGTACACTGCACGAGCACTCGCAGGCTCAATGACATACCAAAGGGAAAAAACGTGTACTCGTACACTCCCCTTTGTAGCCGAAGTGCAGGAATTCTCTGTGTGGAGGCCAGACTGGAACGTGGAGGCAAGCAACCTAGAGGTTGATGCCCGCCCATCAGTGCCCCTGATGTACCGTTTTGCAACAGCTTTTACGGTCGTCAACCAAGAAATGGATACTTGTTGAGGCCCTTCAGATTCAGAAAGGGCCGTACGCCCCCCCCCCTTTTTCTCACCAGAAAAAGCTTTGAACAGAAACCCAGTCGGTTCTGATTCGTAGATATTTCTCTGGTAACGCTCATGCTCAAGAGAGAGAGAGAGAACCTTCTCTCTTAGAGTCGTGGCTGCTTTTATCTTCCGCATGAGAGAGACACACTCGTCTGACATAGGAAGTAACACAAGGCATGTGGAAAACACACCAGTTCAACCACAATGTGTTGTTGTTGTTCAGGGGAGCCTGGCCAGTACAACCACAGTGTGTCACTGCCGTACTGAGCTTAACCAGTAAACACAGTGCAACGCTGATGTACTGGGATAAAAACAGATTCGGATTGCAACCCTCCCAAAAGCTGCTCACCGAGCGAGCGAGTCGGGAGGGGGCGCTGCTGATATCAGTCCCCTGGGCAACGTGCACATTTCCACGGGGACCGATGACGTCGCCACGCGGTCCAGCGGACTCGTACTGTGGCGTCCATTAGAGACCGTTAGTGTCTGCCATGCTGTGAAACAGGCCTGTCAGGCACAAAGGGCTCATAGAGGAGGCCATCGACGCCCAGGGACCCCCTGGGACCCCTAGCGTCGTGACCTCCTGACCGGGGCTGGATTACGTGCTTGTGTATTTTAAGACATTTTTAATGGAACAAAATAAAGCACAGAGACAGTGTAAAACAACATAAAAAGTTTAACATACTCTTATGAAAACCCTTTATGTGTGTCTCAAAGCACTCAATGAACCTGAGCCTCCATCGTGGTAGTATAGACAAAGGGCTAACTAGCTTAGTTTGTAAGCTTAGCCTGGTCTAGTCTAGCCTAGCTACAGGTCGCTTTTAGCCTTTAGCTGCTACCTGTAGCTGTTTGGCTAACCAAGAACGAGGGAGAGCTATGCCCACCGCAGCGTTGTTTTAGGGGACTGGCTAAGCGCTGCACCAAAACAACACTGCTCTTTAACTGTGTCGATGTTAGTGAGGCTAGTCAGCCGCTAAGTGAAACAACATCAGCCTGACTCTATGGGCTCATAGAGGAGGCCTTCGACGCCCAGGGACCCCCTGGGACCCCTAGCGTCGTGACCTCCTGGCCGGGGCTGGATAATGTGCTTGTGTATTTTTGTACATTTTTAATGCAACAAAATAAAGCACAAAAACAGTGTAAAACAACATAAACAGTTTAACATACTCTTATGAAAACCCTTTATGTTTGTCTCAAGGCACCCAGTGAACCTGAGCCTCCATCGTGGTAGTGTAGACAAAGGGCTAACTAGCTTAGCCTGTAAGCTTAGCCTGGTCTAGTCTAGCCTAGCTACAGGTCGCCTTTAGCCTTTAGCTGCTACCTGTAGTTGTTTGGCTAACCAAGAACGAAGGAGAGCTATGGCCACCACGTGTTGTTTTAGGGGACTGTCTAAGCACTGCACCAAAACAACACTGCTCTTTAACTGTGTCGATGTTAGTGAGGCTAGTCAGCCACTAAGTGAAAACAACAGCAGCCTGACTGGAGGCTATGCCAACCTAGCATGCTAGGGTACCATAGCTAGTAATAGTCACGGCTAACTCACCAAGAGTGAAGAGACGTTGACATCCGTTTCCATGGAAACAGGTGACGTCGACACCTAACCCACGGGGCCCGTGCAAGCGTGGGGGTCACGTGACTGAGTACGGAAGCATTCCACGCTGCTCCCTTGTGTTTACAAAGTCCGTCGCCATCTTGTCTAGGCTTCTTGGCCTGGCTAAAGGAAGCGACGGAGCCACCTCCACCGAAGGAAGCACTCTGTCGCCCTCCAGAGGCTGGCGTGACACGGTGCTTGGCAGGTTGTAAATATTGGGGTGACCTTCGACCCGCGCCGCCATCTTGCAAACCTTCCTTCCCACAGTGGGCCTCTGGCGCCCTCTGCCGGATGGATGGTAGAATTGGAAAATTTTTGGCGTGACCCATGTACACTGGCTTATAGAATTAGCAATGGGTTTATTACCTTTGTCTTGTTCATATCATGCACAGTATTCATCCCAGCAGCGTTTGGAAAGTCACCAAGGGACTTTCCAAGCGCTTTGGGCTTATAAGGGGTGGTTATCAACACGGGGACCACCTAGTGATCCCTATGCATCGATGCACCCCGACAGTTGTCGAAAACAGGTAGAGAAGTATCCCATTATTGTCTATCATGCTGTGAAGGCAGGCCTGATAGGCACAATGGGCTTATAGAGGAGGGCATCGACGCCCGGGGACCCCCAGGGACCCCTAGCGTCGTGACCTCCTGACCGGGGCAGGATAGTGTGCTTGTGTATTTTGGGAAATTTAATGGAACAGAATAAAACACAGAACAGTGGAAACAGCATAAACAGTTCAACATACTCTTATGAAAACCCTTTATGTGTCTCAAAGCACCCGATTGTAGCCTCGTTCTTCGTGGTACAGACGCCGGCTCTGAAGAGGCTAACGAGCTGGTGTTGTCCTACCAAGCTAAGCTAGAACAGCGCTGCTAACAACCTGTTGCTTAGTGAGGCTAGCCATTCGTTGAAACCAGCCGCCACAGGTTCGAGGATCTCTTCCTCGGTGGCTGCGGGAGGTTCTCCCCGTCCGGGGCTCGTCGTGGACACCTCCTGGGTGTCCTGGTACGACGGGAGCTCCAGGAAATCTTCCCCGTCCTCCGCCATGTCGTCATCGTGAAGAGCCATCGACTCCTCGCTGGCAGGGGGGGGAGGGAGGGCCGCTGCTAGCATGCTGCGATGGGGACAAGCCCCCATCGCAGCAGCAGCGGCGGGAGGTGGCGTCAGCGTCGTGGACGCTTGACGCTCTAGTCTTGGCATCGGCACCGGTGGGGGTCCCATGAGCCGGGGGGCCGCTCGTGCTGCCCGACTGGGGTCCCCGGTCCGGTGGCGGTGGAGGTCTCACCGTTATCTCGTCTAGTCCAGCCGACCAGGGTCCTAGCCCTGACAAGCCGAGCGTCAAGTTGAGAAACGGTTAACCTCGTGCAGTTAGGGCACGCATCTGTCTCACCCGGGTGGGTCCTGGCGCAGAACGCGTGATCGACCCCCAAGCAGTGGATGAAGACGCGGTGGGGGTCGTCTGCGGCGATGAGGGGGTCGCATTCCGCGACCCCGCAACTCCTCGGTGGTTCCATCTTGGTCCTCGGTCTGGGAAAACAACAGGCTAAAGCCTAGCCAGTAGCGTAGCCTAGTAGCTGCTAGTATTAGCCTAGCCACTGAATGAATGAATGAGCTAGTAGCTGCTAACCGGTGTTAGCAGCTAACCGGCTTTTTCAGCTAACCGGCTTTTCCAGAACAGACCAAGAAATAAGGAAAACTGAGAGGATAGGTAAATAAATAAATACTTAATAAGTTCCGGGAGAAAACTTATTTGCAAGGATTTTCCCGTGGGGATATACTCCGTATTCCCGCGTTGGGTTAAGTTGAAAATTTCTTGCTTTGTTGTGTGTGAATTTCTGCGCATTCGCTTGCAGAGTGGAGAAAAGAGGAAGAGCCTACGTCACGAGGGAGCTTTATACTCCCGGGTCTTCCGGACTCGTGACATACCCTTAGCCAATCAGTATTGGCACCGGGAGCGTGTGTGTTGCTCTGTCTCATCGCCTGAGGGCGCTGATATCCCATAGTGAGTAGTAAACGGAGAACCGTGGTAAAACCGTGGCTGCAGTCCATCGCGCAGCGCACCAACCACAAATCTGGAAAAGTCGTCCTAAAACACCCTCGCCCCCGGTCTAATGCGGCGGCCACGGTCCGCGAAAAAAGGGTGGCAGTGTGTTTTAGGACGAGGCTTCCGTTTTCCACCCGATTGCTCTTTTTTTTTTTTTTTTGCTGTGAGAGGGGGAAAAAGCGTGAGAAATGGCAAGTGTGGCGTGAGGCGTGAGAAGAGGTTAAATTGCGTGACTCTCACTCTCAAAGAGTGAGAGTTGGCAGCTCTGCCCTTCTATATTGTATGAAATTGAACTATTTTTCTTTTACTTGGTCTGCTCTTTTTTCCCCTCTACACCTATATACCTCTTTGCCAAAAATAGCAGCTCTACAAGCTTGTAGATCTGCTATTTTTGGCTTTAGTCCTCCTCAGAAATGGGATGCTAGTAAAAAATATCATATCACACAAAAATGTGGAGGCCCCCCCTGTAGTAACTCTGAGGACCCCCTAGGGGTCCCGGACCCCCTGTTGAAGACCCCTGGACTAGAGTGACATAAGGTAAATTTCTCACCTTGAAAACAATTAAATGCAGACATGTCCTGCTATGTGTCTGAATGGGAAAACCTTATTTATTTATTTTAGCTTTTAGTTCAAATAAGAAAATAATTTTGCATTAAGATAAGATTTTGTTAGTTAAAAAAGATAACCATTTTTTATAAATAATAATTTCAATAACTGATATCAATATGGACCCATAATAAGTTTTGCCAAAATCATGCAGCTCTATAACAGCAATGGTACAAATAAAATAAATGATATAGGCTACAGTAGTATTCTTTTTAAAATTCTTTTTGTTTTTGTAATGACTTTATGCCTTTCGTTGCATACTGTAGTTATGGCATCAATATTATAGCCACATCATGATATTGGACTGGATATCGTCTGTGATTTTGGATATTGTACTATTATGATATGGCATAAGTGCTCTTTTCCTGGTTTAATCTTATTGGTACTCTGTATTGGCAAATACACAAAATTAAGTACTTGTACTTAGCTTGAAAAAAATCTAGTTAGAAAATAGAAAATCGGTATTGGTAAAACCGGTATCGGCAGGTCAGACTTAAAAAAACGGTAATTGGTATCGGCCAAGGATTTTGCAATCGGTGCATCTCTATCTCTCACCCTGCCTCCTCGGCTGCTGCCTGACACCCACTGGGTTTGAGTCCAGAGAACTTATTTGATTGATTTGCACTCTCCTGTGGCTGTGTGTGTGTGTGTGTGTGTGTGTGTGTGTGTGTGTGTGTGTGTGTGTGTGTGTGTGTGTGTGTGTGTGTGTGTGTGTGTGTGTGTGTGTGTGTGTGTGTGTGTGTGTGTGTGTGCACTGTGAGTGCAGCTGAGTACAGGGACTACTACAATTCATTTATTGGCTTTCAGAATGGTAGATTGCAATCTGTATCTTAATCCATGAAGACCGTGAACTTTATCTGTGTCATTTTAAGATTTCTTTGGCGATTCAAAAAATAGCAGATCTACAAGCGGATCTCATAGTGGCGAGTGTCGCGATATCACCGCTATGATGCTATTTTTGAAGAATAAAAAATGTTTTACTTAAGTAAAAGTATCAATACTGCAAGAAGTCCTTGAGGAAAAGTGCAAAAGTATTGGTCGAAATGTACTTAAAGTACCAATAGTAAAAGTACTAAAATGTTTGAAAATAGACGATCTACAAGCTCACAATGCGCCGCGATGCGACACATTGTGAGCTTGTAGATCGGCTATTTTCAAATAGCCATATAAAATACAGCTAAAGTGGTTAATGTATGTTTTATAATGTAATAATTTATATCTGCATAGTAACTAGTAACTACAGTTTTCAAATAATTGTAGTGGAGTAATTGAAGCTCTGGTAAACCAGAACATTTCATCATGTGATGCAATGCAAATGGACTTTTGTCTTCTGTTGAAGCTATAGGCGATCTAAAGGCTGTCAAATTGTAGAGATCGGTGCCAAGCGTAGCCATCCAAAAAAACGGTCCGAGACAGCATATCTGATACGCATCTGATACGCTGCACGCAGGAGGAGGGGCTGGGCTGGGGGGGCAGCAAGACTAGTCTTGACTCTGAGGTGAAGGCTTATCATGTGTGGCTATCGTTCTTGAGGTGATAATTAATGGCCGCTGGCGAAGGAATTCACACATTAACTCAACGACCTGCCATTCACTTCATTGAACAGCAGGTCACTGAAGTGAGTAGGCCTACTTCATTAGTATTCAAATTGCGCGTCATAGCACAGCAAACAATCTTGAATGTCCAATATTGTTTGTGTCTTCAATGCCCAGTTAATACTATTCTGTAATAGATACAGGAATGCTCGCTGTTAACACTGCTATTATATCTGAAGCGTAATCAGCATTTATATATAACAATCCTTGCACTTAATCCATGCTTTGCATTGAAAATGCATCTAAGGCTAAACGCAGCTCCAAGTGGTTGAGTTACAGGGTGATTAACATTAGAAACAGTAGAAAATCAGTACAAAGCAATTGTACCCAGTGTTACTGCGAAACTGGCCCTGACTGGGCCTGGCAGATGCTGCAGGGCCACATACGCGTGTGGAGCGAGCGTGCCCATTTTTAACATTAATTATTTATATATGCGCACATGTGTGTGTGGGAGGGAGGGAACAGTTAGTATACCCTCCAAAAATAATCTAGAACATACCACTGATTTAAACCTACAGTATATGCATCGGCTAATTGAAAATAGCAGCTCAGTATATCTGTTATTTTCAATAACTCTTGCAATAAAATGTGGAATATTTGGAATGATGGAATGATGGAATAATCTCGCAAATGTGCGAGATTATTCTCGCAAATCTGTGAGTTATATTTTTTTCACCAAGATGACTACTCCGTCGTATAAAATTGTTAAATACACAAAATGTCTGGATGAAAAAACAAAAAACGAACTAATGATGATGGCAAACTTGCCATAAATTGAATAAATGGATCTAACATTGTCTTCAGTGTTCTATTCTTTTGGAAGGAAAAAAACATGAGAGTAGCCTACAGTTGCACCGATACAGGTTTTTTCAATTCCAATCCGATATATTCATTTGAATATTTCCCGATACTTTCCCGATAACCGATAATTACATAGAAAAAAATAAGATACAAAACATATTGTTTAGTTGTAGGATAGGCTTCAAATGACAAAGTGCAGTCATATTATTAATATTGTTTGTTGTGTAATGTTACACAATATATGTAATACACACAGCACCTCTTATTAAATAGCAAATAATGTACAAATGCCTTACATTTACATTCAAAGAAGGGATGTTTGTGGTATTCATTGATTGATTGAATATTTTTATTAGGCAGAAATGTAAAAACTAAGCTATGATGACTAAAACTAAGGTTAAATATATTGACAATTTCGTCAACAAATAAAAACTAGACTAAAATGTTAGTGAGGGACTAGTGGAGAGGAGATCCAGTAGAACTAAAAGACAAGTCATTTTCTGTTTGGTTGCACTCAGGTGTTGCGCTCTGAAAATAGCAGATCTACAAGCTCACAATGTGTCGCGCTGCTATTAGATAGATCTGCTATTTTCAGCATGCAACCAAGTGTAAGATCAGCCATTGTGACGCCATCAAGGCATCGCCAAAATACATTTACAGTAAACAGTAAAACATTTCAGACGACTAAGATATGACTAAAACTAAATGGAATTTGATTAAAAATACTGACTAAAACCGGATCAAAATTTGCTGTCAAAATCAACACTAATTAGGGGGTAAAAACATTTACTTGCACAGTTTTTGGCAAAAAAAAGACTTTAATGACGGAAAGTCTATGAAGAGGCACACAAGGGCTCATACAGCGGGACGTAACCAGGGCCGCGAGTCGTAAAACTTCGGGGGCACGGCCTCCATGGTGGGCGTGCGCTCCAAGCCCTTGGGCGTGCGCCACATGAGGGTCACACCACACAGGTCGATCATCGAGCCGTCCACCAGTTCCTGAGGCTCATTTTTCACCTGGACGGAAACATGAGAAGATGACATTTGTTTGAGGTCTTTGTTGACAAGAACTCATATGATGAACATAGATTTATACATAATTTGTCAAAAGGATAAAACAAAACAAAAGAGGCTGAGAGCGTGTTTCCATTTTATGGTCCTTGGAGTTCTTGTGCAAATGTGTTTGGTGGAGGGGGGTAGCAAAGAAATACGTAAACAATACGAATAAATATATCAATAATGAATAAATTCATGCAATTTCTACGAGACAACTAAAATGGCAAAACACACCATAAGTACAAGGGTTACAACACAAGTAATTGATGGTTAGGCCTAGCTGATATTAACCACATGAACCCTAGCGACCCTATTCTGGGCATGTCATAAGAGGCGAACATTCGTTGAAAATAGGCCAAAGGATTTGGTGCCCTGCAGCAGTGTTTAACACTTCAAATGGCCATAACTCAGTGACCATTGCGCTGATCAGTGCAATATAGGGCTGGATTTGAAAATCTAGTACTGTATATACAGTAGTCCTCACCATATGTCCCCGCTGTTCGACCTTCTCCCGGAGGGTGTAGGTCTCGCCGCACACCGAGATCTCCCTCCACTTGGAGTACTGAGTGGAGCCATTGAGCGGGTGCTTCACCATCACACCGTTGGTGGGCAGTCCGTCCATACGTCCAGATTCCGTCTCCCATTTAACTGCGTTTTCCTGCGGGGGAGGGGGGGGGGGGCGGCCAGTGGTTTAAGATTGTTTACTTAAGTAAAAGCAGCAATACCACAAAATACTCTGTAACAAGTAAAAGTCCTGTATTCAAAATGTTATTGAGTTAGTATTGGCATCAAAATACGTATACTTCTAAGTAAAGTAAAAATAAATAAAATAAAAGCAGATCTAAAGCACATTGCATTGCGGCGCGCTGTGAATGGCTATTTTCGAGGTATTCATTTTGAATGCATTTGTTCATAATGGATTAATCAATTAATCAAACATGTAAGGAATCCCTATTTTTTTCATCTTTATTTACCCAGGGTAGGTATGCTGTAGGTATGCTTTTTCAGTAACACGGACACAATTGTTTAAGACATTTCATTTCATAACCTACGCCCAAGACGATGTTTTTGGAGGAGTCGAAGCCGCCGGCGTAGATACGTGCGGTGTAGGGCGTGCTCCTCTGGCAGATGATGCGGCAGGCGAAGCGCGAGATGGTGTCCTCAACCTCCATGGGCACTGTGTCCCTTAACGTAAAGTCAATGTGATTTTCTGTGGAACGCCCGTACTGTTATAGAAAAACACACAAGGGGTTTCACATTACTCACAGCTTGTTTACATACATTGTATTAACAACTTTATGTCATTATAGTTACTCATTATAGGAGGGTGGCGATAGCTGAATGGGTAGAGAGGCCTCCTGGGAAACAGATGGTCCCAGGTTTGATTCTTAGCGAGACACCTAATCCCCCTTATATCCCCCAATCAGGAGAGAGAACCAAATACCATTCTTCAGGAGAGAGAACCAAATTCAGGAGAGAGAACCAAATACCAACACAAATACCATTCTTCAGCTTCAGTTTGTTTCTGTTTACTAAAGAGCTGGAGAGTCAGAACATGCATGTTCAGAGCAGAGCATGTTTATTTTAATGACCAATCAATCCATTGTGTTTCACCATGGATCAGTGGCAACTAACGTAGTATACCTTAAGTTCAAATGTATTGCATCAATTCAATGTTAGTGTTGTGGCAATTATTTGGGGGCCCACTTGCAAAACATAATGTATGCATTATGGATCCTACAAACCTGAAACATGTCCGTAGTTTTGTCGGGAATGAATGACACCAAGACTTTACTGACTTGATGAATGCCTTTGGAGGTTATTTGGTAGTCGACATTGCTGATAACCTATGGAACACAGAGAAGTTCACTGTTAAAAACCTCCATTTCTGGATAAAGCACTCAACCTCAGTACTTGAGTCAAAGCTCCAGGTCAAATATTACTTGCTCTGTCAAATTTGTAGTGTAAGTTGAAGTACTGGATTACTTGCTTTTAAAAATACTAATATTTGTTTGTGTATGCTTAAAAAAAATACATACAACATTAAGTATTCAAAAGAGAAAAATACAACATTTATTATTTAATATCAAGGCATTGCTGTATTGAAATTTAGACATTTTCCAAAAGATTTATATATTTTCCAGAAATCTAAAAGTAAATACAATTGAAAATAGTAGACCTACAAGCTCACAAGGTGTCACATCACGACACGTTGTGTGCTTATAGATCTGCTATTTTCAATATATTTGATATAGGTCTGTAGTGGTGAATGTACAGTAGTTGTGGAGTGAATTGGAGTCAAAAGATACTGGGGATTTAGCAATGGATTGTAGAATACAGACAGTGGCGGAAAGTAACCACTTACATTTATTCAAGTTCGATCTTTTTGATACTATTATAATAATCAAATTCGTAATCAGAAATAATCAAAATTATTCAAAAATGGCGATCTACAAACAAGATCTACAAGCCTCAACGAGCATGTGAGCTTTTTGAACATCTGAAGTTTAAAATAGGGCTTAATTTGTAATGATCAATAATTATTGTGCAATAACATTATGAAATGGCCATTCTGCATTTTGATACTATAAGTATTATTTTGATGCTTAAGTAAGATTTTGACTGCAGGATTTTTACTTGTAACAAAGTATTTTGTACACTTTGGTATTGATACTTTTAGTTAAATCTGATTGTACCTGTTGACCCATTTGCAAGCCTGGTTTCAAACCGTTGGCCTTGTCTCTCTGGCACACAGCGAAGTGGCTTTTAGACCTCGTCTCGTCCCCGTTGTGCCTGTGAAGAGAAGAAGTGGTGGGAACACTGTGGTTAATAAAGCAAACTTGCCACAAGCTTCATTTCTGATCAGTTCTTTAGAACAGCAAGTAACGCATGGACAGTGCAGTAATATGGATCTTCACTTTTTTATATAAATGCTTTACTCATGAGTTTATGTGTAACATTATGTCTTTTACTTGTATTACATGTCACTCTGAACATTGAGAAATAAAAGAGTCAGAAATTATGACCCTTTGTGTTTGAACTGTGCGGCTATACGTCTGCCAACAGTTCCACAAGTCCCCCCTGACAACACTTCTTTGATATGATTCTGCACACTTTTAACCACTTAAACCCTTGTTAACCAGGGTCCCCCAGGGCTCTATATTAGGCCCACTAGTATTTCCATCCACACCAAATCTCTTCATCAAAAAAATACCTCATATACAAAGCTTTAGGCAGAATCACAAAGTGACAACGGAGATGCCATTTCTTGTATGTAAATTGAAGTAGATATTTTTTTGCACACAGGAGCTGGCAGTAAACACAAGCTGAGTTCACTGTTGTTTTACCCACCATGGTGGCTGGTAAACCAAACAAGTTCATTCTGATCCCTGCCTCTTGCCCTTGAACTAGCTATATGTCTACACTACACAATTCCTACTCAAACTACAATATTGTCACCGTCGGGTGGCAACCTGATGTCTGATATTCCAAAACCATTATTTTTCAGTAAATTTGAAAAATAACCTATAGTTATTATTTAGTCACAAGCTCTTGTCAATACACAGTCCCTTTCAAACGTTTTACAAAATAGCTAAAACAGCCGATCAACAAGCTCACAATGCCACATTGCGACACCTTGTGGGCTTGTAGATCAGCTATTTGTCTCTACTTTTGTGCGACACTGGCTTTTGTACAACAACGTAGGGCATTCATTTACAAAAAAATAATAATGCTGAAACAAGGATGATTTCTGCCTGACAGCAATGCATGTAAAACCAACGCCGTCAATGGAAAACATAATTACTGCATTTCTTCTTCAATGAACTTGCTGTGTGTGTGTGTGTGTGTGTGTGTGTGTGTGTGTGTGTGTGTGTGTGTGTGTGTGTGTGTGTGTGTGTGTGTGTGTGTGTGTGTGTGTGTGTGTGTGTGTGTGTGTGCGTGCGCACCTGAGTAGTCTACCTTTGATCAAAGCAACACCCCAATTTTCACCTGCAATCAGCAGCACGATTGGAGTCAGTTCACTTTTAGTTGTATTCTATTCAAAACTATTTTTTGTGTGTGTTTTAGTTTTCTCTTTTTTTCTATCCAATATGGCTGCTGTGCATAGAGCCTATTCAATGAATAATAACACATGAATGTTTCTTACCCCACGACAATGAGCTCCCCATATTTGACTCTTGGTTCTGGGATTTTGGTGCTTGCTTCCATTCTTGGTTCTGGGATTTTGGTGCTTGCTTCCATTCTTGGTTCTGGGATTTTGGTGCTTGCTTCCATTTAGAGGGAGGGCGGTGCAGGGCTCTCCGATAGTGAAACACTCCTGTCACCTGCTTCAAAGTCTAGTGGCTGTTGCTGTCCTTTTATGCCCCACCTAACCTGCAGACATTACAAGAAAAACACATGTGAGGTTTCATTCCAAAATGAGACATTCTCCCTTTAACCACTTAAAGGGGAATACCACTCACATTGAACTATGTCTTTAATACACCTTAGAACTGTTGTGTGGAAATAAGAAAAAAGCCCCCCCCCCCCCCCCCCCCCACAGACTTTTGGCTCCGCCCCCTTGTGTATGTCACTGATCACATGACCTCAATCAATTATCCAGTTTGAGGCAACATAGAAGGGGGGGGCTTTTTTCTTATTTCCACACAACAGCTCTAAGGTGTATTAAAGACATAGTTCAATGTTGAAAATGAGTGGTATTCCCCTTTAAGCCCTGTGTATGCTTCAGTTTACAGTGCATAGTGAAAATAGCCAATCAACGTTTCACATCACGACGCTTGTGAGCTTGTTAATTTAAATTTCTTTGAACATGTTGGACATTTTTGAAATATTATGAAAATGTTTGAAAATGACATGCCCAACATAGAGACACCACGTTTAAAGTGTTTAATACAAGTGTCACTTTTATAAAATAATGCAGTTATTGTTATTGATGGTTGTTACTTAAATAATAGCAACATTTTAGATTACATACCGCAATTATTCAGCATTAAGCATTAATATCTTGCTGGAATTACCCCCACAAACAGTGTCCAATTGGAATGAAGTATATAAACCGAAAATTGGAGGCAGACTAAACAAGCAAAATCAATTTTGCGAACAGATACTTATCTGTTGGTTTCAGTGGAAGTACTGTGATTTTTTTCTTTAGTAAAAGTAGCAAACAAGTTACAAGTAAAAGTACTCTAGTCAAAATGTTACTTAGTACAAAAGTATTGGCATCAAAATGTACTTTTTTCTAAAGTTTTTACAATTATTATTTCAAAAGTTACAGATCTACAAGCTCAAAGTGAGTCTTCAAAGTATCCTGTAAATAAAGCTTTCAAAGAATTGTGGCGGAGATAAAAGTACAATATTGCCAAACCGGCATGACACGCGAGAGACCTGTCTATTGTGTGAGCTACTATAACCTATAGACACACTAGGGACAATGTTTAGTTTGTATTTCAGACAAAAAAATCACTGAGCAGCCTTTATCAGTAGGATAAAGAGTTAAGGAAGAGTTGACACACACACACACACACACACACACACACACACACACACACACACACACACACACACACACACACACACACACACACACACACACACACACACAATCACTTAATGACCAAAATAAAATCTCAAGACAATTCGTCTTACTTACTTGACTTATCTTGAGTAGGATATCCAACAACGGCTGGGTAGAAGAAAGTAACAGCTTCTCAAAATGAAGTTTTGTTGTAATGATAACAGCTCATCCGTTCGATCAAGTCCTCAAGCCTCAATGTCTGAACTGAGGTTCATGATGTGCTATTTATACTGTAAGTGCTGCTCTCTCTTTCTCTTTGATTCAGTCATTTACAGTTCTCTGACAATCAGCTTGATCAAAGGGTTCTCTCTCTCTCTCTCTCTCTCAATGCAAATAAATTCTATTCAATTCAAATGGGCGTTACTGGCATGAAAATATTTATATATATAATATATTGCCAAAGTAAAAGTGGAACAAAACTATACAAAATAAAAAATTAAACGTAGGTACAATTAAATAGGAATAGAGAAATGTAAACAGAGCTGTGTTACATTGCAACTTATAGAAAACTATCTTACAAAGCCATTTGTATATTTGTTGTAAAAAAAAAAAGCTATACATCCACACAGGAAAAGTTAGCTTAGGGAAAACATTTGAAACAAATGGCATACATTTATCAACGTTTTGTATACACTTCACTTTTCACAATGTATATAACAGTAGTTGCTCTGTTTGTATTACATATTTCTATATATCAGTGGTGTAAAGTAACTAAGTACATTTACTCAAGTACTGCACTTAAGTAAAATTTTTAGGTACTTGAGGCAAATATTTTACTTTTACTCCACTACGATTATTTGAAAACTTTAGTTACTAGTCAATCTGGGATCCCAAGTCAAATAAAAAGGAAAAACAGCACCCCCAGCGTTTTTGTACTTTTACTTTTGGTACTTTAAGTTCATTTTGATACCAATACTTGTGTGCTTTTACTCAAGTAAATTTGGAATTACGGACTTTTACTTGTAACAGAGTACTGCTACATTGCAGTATTGATACTTTTACTTAAGTAAAACATTTGATTACTTTTTCCACCACTGCATATTTCTATATATCAAGATCACTCGGTGCAGACATACATGCAGAAATACAAATGTACAGTATTCCATTACACACCCTTCTCCTGTCACAACAGCTCACACATCTTGATCCTGTGTTTGCACATCGTTGTACGATATGGCAGATATACAGCAGATATGGCATTTTTTTGTGTCATTAAACATGTTTTCAAACTCTCCTTGGGTTATTGTAATCTGTGGAAAGAATGTATCTCTGATGTCTTTGGTACAGTGGGCATGTGGTTAGGAAGTGTAGCTCAATGTCTACCTATGTGCACTCTTCTCTTGGGAGCCCGATCTGACCGATATTGTCCTTCTAATGAATGAGGAGACCTTCAGGGTGTGTGTGTGTGTGTGTGTGTGTGTGTGTGTGTGTGTGTGTGTGTGTGTGTGTGTGTGTGTGTGTGTGTGTGTGTGTGTGTGTGTGTGTGTGTGTGTGTGTGTGTGTGTGTGTGTGTGTGTGTGTGTGTGTGTGTGTGTGTAACCTTCCTCTCTTCAATGAGCAATTTATAAAAGAGAAAAAAATATATAAGTTTTTTGAAAAACATGTTCAGAACCCAAGATATATATACTTATCTGAAGATGTACAGCTCCATCCACTCCTTGTTTAACTTATAACTGAAAAAGGCTGTATCTCGCTTCCTAAGCACTTTTTTTTTACTTTGAAAAAAACTCTGGCACTGGGACAACATAGCCAAAAATAATTCTGGCACTCGGTGAGTTAAGATTGGCTTCCAAAGTTTGCAGGATTGGTTCGTTTTTAACAAAATGCCTCAAATCATGAATGCAGCAATTTCAGTGACATTTTGCATGCATATTCCCACTAGGCCGAGGAAGGAATGCCACCCTTTTCACATTGGCCTGTTATAGCGCCACCAGCAGGTCTAATTTAGCAAAACCCATTTTGTGAACACTGCCTCAAATCATGAATGCAGTGTCCGATTGCCGTGAAAGGCCTAAGAATAAATGCCACCCTTTTCATATTGGCCTATTATAGCACCACCAGGAGGCCACAATAACCTACCTGACCTGGCGGAGACCTGTGCTCCGACTAGCACTTTTTCTAGTTTCATCTGCAGTAAGAGAAGGATAAAAGCACATTTGCTTGTTTTGTTGATTTAAAAAAAGCCTTTGATTGGATCGAGACCTGTTGGAATACATGTTACTTTGTTTGCTCTTTATGTAAATGGTTTAGCTCAGGAAATCAAACAGGCCAATTTTGGGTATATCAATTGAAAATATCAATTTGAGTATTCTTTTATATGCTGATGATATTGCTCTGATGGCTGAAAAGGAGTCAAATTTACCAAAAAATGAATATTTTGTGTGTCTATGGTGCAACAAATGGAGACGAGAGAAAACACAGATTATACATTCTAGAAGGAAAGCTGAACAGCAGAGTAACCATAGTTTTATTTTTGGGTCAATGTCTTTGAGTTATGTCCCCTCATATAAATACTTGGGTTTGGTTTTTTTCTGAGGGGAGGAAAGTATTAGCTGACTCAGCAGGTAGAGCACAGCCATACTAAGTAAAATGAAATTGTGCCCTGATTTAGGTTTTGCTACATTTACCAAGGTTTATGACTCTATGTTTTCTACCATTTCATATTATGCAGCAGGTGTGTGGGGCTTTGAGGAGGCCACCAAATATGATATTCAGAGTAGAGCTTTGAGGTGTTTTCTCGGGGGGCACAAGTATACCACTAAGTTGGCCATTGAATTGCAATCTGCTATTTTTGGCTTTAGTCCTCCTCAGAAATGGGATGCTAGTGGTTAATGTAAAAAATATCATATCACACAAAGATTTGGAGGCCCCCCCTGTAGTAACTCTGAGGACCCCTTAGGGGTCCCGGACCCCCTGTTGAAGACCCCTGGACTAGAGTGACATAAGGTACATTTCTCACCTTAAAAATAATTAAATGCAGACATGTCCTGCTATGTGTCTGAATGGGAAAACCTTATTTATTTATTTTTGCTTTTAGTTCAAATAAGAAAATAAATTTGCATTAAGATAAGATTTTGTTAGTTAAAAAAGATTACCATTTTTAATAAATAATAATTTCAATAACTGATCTCAATATGGACCCATAATAAGTTTTGCCAAAATCATGCAGCTCTATAACAGCAATGGTACAAAAAAAAAAAAAAAAAATTAAATAGGCTACAGTAGTATTCTTTTTAAATTTCTTCTTGTTTTTGTAATGACGTTGCATACTGTAGTTAGGGCATCAATATTATAGCCATATCATGATATTAGACTGGATATCATCTGTGATTTTGGATGTTGTACTATTATGATATGGCATAAGTGCTCTTTTCCTGGTTTAAAATTGGTACTCTGTATTGGCAAATACACAAAATTAAGTACTTGTACTTAGCCTGAAAAAAATCTAGTTAGAAAATAGAAAATCGGTATCGGTAAAACCGGTATCGGCAGGTCAGACTTTTAAAAAACCGGTAATCGGTATCGGCCAAGGATTTTGTAATCGGTGCATCTCTAGTTTGTTGATTACTTTTGATGCAGTAATGGTATTTTTTCATTTAACTTTTTTAAAAAGGTATTTGAAAAGATATTAAAAAGGTCTTTAAAGTCCTTAAAGTGTCACTTAACTGTCATCTGGGGAGACCCCCCCAACATCATGTGGGGACCCCCGTGGGGGTCCTGACCCACAGGTTGAGAACCACTGTTCTAGACAGTTGTAAAGATTATATTTGCGACAGTCTAAAAATTTGAACTCAGCCAAGGAGGTTTGTTTTTCTCATCATGGAAGTAGTTCCTATTCATTCTAAATGAATACATTTAGTATATAAATAAATGTAATTACATTAAAATGTAGTTCCTATGATTTTCTTTGCATAAGGTGTTTTGAGTGTGTGCTAATGTCCTCATGATTGCTCTAAAAGAGAGCAATCATGTGTGCTCCAAGATCGTCATCAGCATAACCATTGTGTTCCTATGCAAAAGCCATCTGATAATTTCACCAGACAACCACGTTTTCAATCATGCATCCCTTTCCAAGGGTTCTTTTGGAGGATTAGGTTTTAATCGGGGCTGTAGCTCTGCCAACACTACTTCAGGCAACTCTCTCTTTTTTTTTCAATCAAAGTACAATCAATGGAGAAAGTGGAGTTTGGAGTGGGAAAGGCAACGCTATATGGTACTTGACAAATAATGCAGATAATGAGATAGAGAGAGAGCTTAAAAGACAGTTTCCACCACAATGCCATCCTCATGTTCAAGGTAAGCTTGAGATGTTTCAGTTCAGTCTCTTGTTTAATTTGCCATGTCATGATTGGTCATTGATGAAATTGATCAAACTGGTCCTTTGAACAATCTGTTATTATTAAAATTATACTCTGAGTCAGAAGCTGGGAAGCTGCCACATGTGCAAAGTTTGTGCATAGCGCACACACGCACACACACACACACACACACAAACACACACACACACGCACACACACACACACACACACACACACACACACACACACACACACACACACACACACACACACACACACACACACACACACACACACACACACACACACATTACATTACATTACATTACATTACAGTCATTTAGCAGACGCTTTTATCCAAAGCGACTTACAATAAGTGTATTCAACATAGGTAGGGAACGAAAACTACTAATCACCAGAAGTCTTTAGTGCATTTTCTGCAAAAACAAGCAACCAAGAGTATACCTAGCGCTAAGGTAAAAGTGCAATA